>NC_045481.1:29317933-29917933 GCF_009650955.1 Corvus moneduloides | reverse complement strand
CTTCCCTGTCCACCTGAGGAGGGGAGATAGAGTAGCTTTAGTGGGAACCTGGCATCCAGCCAGGGTCAACCCACCACAAATATACTCTTTTATTGTAGCTTGAATGTTTTTGAATTAGTACAAAGGAAGAACATTTTCTATTGATGATGCTGGAAGTAGTGCTGTAATATGTCAGTCAGTAGTAAAAATGTTGTATTCAATATAAAATATGGTTCTCAGCTCTCTGGATGTGGAAGCTTCTCAAACAGCCAAATCCATGTGGCTCAACTGAAAAAAGAAGTGGAGATTTACATCTGGAACTGGAGGACATGGGTCAGTTCCTTGGGAGACAGATGTAGTCCTCTCCCAAAGTGCAGAAGGAGTACTATGAGCAGATGGTGCTAAAGCTGCATTTGGGCAATAAAACATGGAGTTGCATAACCGATCTTTATTCTTATGCTTTAAACAACCATTTCCCCTACCCTTGTGAATCATCCCACTTGAAAGTCTCTTGATCCCCTGTATATCATCAGTGATTTTCTGGCTTGCTTCCCTCAGCCCGCCTCATTTTTTAATTTGCTCAGTACACTTAACTTGAGTTCTTTCGTTAGACAATCAAGAAAAAATAATCCTTTAGAGGGATTAGTAATAAGTCTTAAGGTTGTGTCAAGCAAGCTTATGGTAAAAGGATTTCTTAAACATACCATGCATTAGTGAAAGTGATTGGCTAAAAAGGTGTGCACTCTTTATCTGTTGCCTGCTTCTCTACTGCCTGCACCTCCTCAGCCAGTAAGCAGAGTTGTTTATCTGCATCTACAGAGTATCCTGTTAAAAATGTGAGAGTTCCAGCTAAGGAACACTAGTGCAATGTTCTTATACCTACTTTTGAAAGGTTTTGTCTTACCAAAGCAGCATGGTCCTACAGGTGCTGTTGCGGCAGTCTTTGTTCATGTCGCTGTACACTTGCTTATTTCTAATCCCTGCTTATAACCCTAAGGTACACCAAAGCTAAGTTTATATACCATGTCAATAACCACATATTCATTTTCAAATGCATTGTGCTTACAACTGATGTCCCTGATTTTTCAAAACATTAAACAATTGTGAAAGACAGTTTTCAATTAAACAGCAAAAATCCAAAGACGCAGAATTAAGGTTCAGTTTCTGACATGTGTAATGAGTCTCCCAGAAAACAACTACTCCACTTCTTGTCTTGAGAGTGTTCATGCCTAGCACAAAGTGCATATCATGATAAATACATCACATCCTTGGATAATTTCTACCTGTCAGCAAGCAGTTCTTGCCAGGGTGCCCAGATACGACTTTTGAAAGGGAAGAATATGTGTTTATGACTGCCAGATACTCTGACTGGAGGAAGGGACAGATTGACAGCAGCAGGGTTGAGATTACTAGCAGCTTGAATAAACAGACTGATGTTTTTCTCTCTCTTCTGCTTTTCACACTGCTGAGGAGAAGCAACAAACATTTTCCAGCTGTGACAATTTGCTATTTTAAGGTACAATGTCTGTTTTGACTTATTTTTTCATCCAAGATGACTTTATGGACAGTGAGGAGTTTAGAATTAAAACATCTGATCTACAAAGTCAGATAAGTACAAGAAATTAACAGGATGAAAAAAAGTTTCATTTCCTGCATCAAAATCTTATATCTTCCTTTATTTAAATAACTTCAATTCAATTACTAGGTGAGGATTTTACCATTAGAAAGAAATTATGCTTTCAAAATAAAAGAAACAATGAAAGTAGAGGCACATCCTCAACACAGCTACATATGTTCCTTCCAAGTGATGCCATATATAATTATCAGGTAAGACTGGGCCTCAGTTCTGCTCATCCATATGTAAACAGAACCTTGAGCTTTCAAGTCCCCCCTAAAACCTTTTAACTACTTAAAGCAGAACTTCAAAGGAGACACTTAGCAGTCAGCAAAGAACTGTGAAACTTGTAATAATCGAAAGTAACATCCATACATTCCTGAAAA
Organism: Corvus moneduloides; assembly: GCF_009650955.1. Lineage (NCBI taxonomy): Eukaryota > Metazoa > Chordata > Aves > Passeriformes > Corvidae > Corvus > Corvus moneduloides. Next base: position 29,915,953 of record NC_045481.1, on the reverse strand, counting down.
AGGATAAAGTTAGTTACAAAGATGGGAAGAAGACAAAAGAGGAAGAAGAACAGGACTGAAGTTTTGAAACAGAAACCAGAGACATAAGAAAGGCCATCACAACAGAGTCAGTAAACATAAGCCAGTCCATCTGGACCTATTCTGTTAGGAATTAATCACACAGAATTCTGAAAGGGAGAGGAAGAAAGAGAGAAAGCTAAAAATTCCTGGTTTGGGTTTCTCTTGGGGCCATTATGGACTGAAATTAATTTAGCAGCTGAGACCGAGCAGTGTCCTGACACCTTGACTGTTAAAGACATCTCTTGAATGTGGTCATTTTAGATTTGAGATGTTCCCCATCAAACACTGCAGCTTTCTACAATGTAACAATTATTTCCTACGAGAACCCTTTTTGTCGTACAATTAATTACCTGCTTTAGGAATAAATCTAGATGTGGAGAAGATGATAGGTAAAAACCATAGTCCAATAGGCCTTTACTGAGTTCTGTAAAGGGAACACAGCAAGCTTTGTAGTAGCATTTTTGCAGTTGTTAGAAGAATTACTTTACGTGGCTGGAGATGAACTGTAGCAACCACTGCAGCAGAAAATTCATCAGCTTTATGTGGTTAGTCACAGTTCTGAATTGCATTGAGCCAAACTTTGTTTTCTTTGTCTGTGAAGGACTTCTTGCTTCCAGAAGAGGAGTTGTATTGAAATAAGACAGGTATCTGAAACAGATGATTGACATTAATTACACTCACTGTCATGGTACTATGTCTGATTCTGGTATGGATTCTAGTCTAAGCCTCAAAATAAATATGAATTTGGATCTAGAGACAGTTTAAAGTCACAGCCTCATCGATGCATAGCAAGAACTGCTGAACAATAGGAGATACTGATTAGGGTAAACAGTTTTGTCCCTTGTGAGACTATAAATAAAAATTGATATGTGGCCTTATGATCAAATGATTTGTTCATCTCTAGTATATTATTTAGATCATTGAGAAATGTGTTACTTTAGTTATTGAGAAATGCAAGGATTTTGTGAGGGGATAGGGAACCTTTTTAAAAGTCCTTAATGTACAGGCTCATGGAAATTGCTTCCTAAGTGGAAATAGTAGCTCTCATTCACAAAAGTAAATGCTGCCACTGCAGTATCTCAGCTGAAATTCTTTCTAGAATGCTTCTGTTCTGGCAAAAAGCCAGGAGTTTCTTGGCTTTTTGTTTTGAGAGCAGAAATGCTTCCATAGTTCTGTTACCCGGCAAGAGATTTCACTCAGACAACAGAAAATGTTGACTTACAAAACAGACTGTCACATCTGCAGTTGTTTTTTAAAAGCTTGTCAGAGATGAGCAACTTCATCTTATTCAGAAAGTCAAAGACTGCAGAGACATTTGGTTGCTGCCAGTTTAAAATATCACCACCGTATACACGTTAGTCTTCTAAACATATATTGCTTTTTGAACTCATTGCTCTGAAAAATCATCTTGCATTCTTTCAATCAGTATCAAAATAGATCACAAGTCTTCCTATGCCTTTTTTTTTTTTTAAACTATACATTGTAAGTCTTAAAGAGATAGATTAGATCCAGGTAATAGCTATTTCAACTGGTCTTCTATTTTTGGTATGCTTCATAGAATATTCCTAAATTGGAAGAAGCTAGCTGCATTGACTCCTGTGATACAGAAGAGGCAGAAAGCAGCTAGGAGGTACCTCAGGAACTATCCTTGTAAATCTAATTGCTTACTTATCTGACAAGTTTTCCATGACTTAAACACAGTAGAATGTTGAAGACTATTTATTTACACCTATATGACTAAATGATCAGAAATGTGGTTCTATGCACGTGGTTTGATGGCAAGCTGTTCACAGTCCTGCTTTGAGAACTGTGTTAGTCTGAACACCCCAAGAAAAATAAATGCAGTAATGAAAAACTGGAAAATCAGGTAAAGCAAAGTGAAAAAATTGACATATATCTTACTTTGCCTCCAACCTATCTAATAACCCCCATCAAGAACAAACAGGAATAAATGCATCCATGCCAAATAAACAACCCCAGGTGTCAGCACTAATGATCTTCTCTAGTTACTACAGGGCACCCCATTTATTTAGAGTAAGAGAGGCAATTGGAGAGGTCCAAAGCACTTCTGAGTATTGCCATGTCAGAATTCTCCCAAGAATTTCAATTCCCTCATTAAAGCAATGTCATTACCATGACCCGATTGTCGTTTCTCTAACAATGCACAGCAGAGAGGATCCTGTTATCCAAGCTCACCTCAGCTTTTTCCAGGCCATTAGCTGAGAAAGGCAGTTTTGAAAGCAAACAGAATTCTACAAGAATGCTTAAAGAAAATGAAAACCTGCAAACTATACAGTAATTATTATGACACAGAGTTAACTTTATGAGGTAATGTGAAAAAGAGCAGCATCAGAGGCTGTTAAAGGTGCAGCACATCTTACTCCTCATTCACTGTATATATACTTCAGGATCAGAACCAGGGCTGCAGTTTTTATGCTGGGCTTTCTCATGCATATAGATAGCTTCTGGAAGCAATATGAGGCCATCCATGTTTTTTCATGGAAGAATTTTCCATAAATTCTTCCGTAGGGCAAAGCTAGTACATTTACTCAGACTCCTACGTAAATTGTCCCAGGATCCTAATTTGATGTACTCTGGTGGAAAGTGATTAGGGTCAGAGGACTTAAGCTGTATTCTAACACATATTAGATTTAAATAATCCTGTCTCATCTCTTCTGGCTCCTATCCAGATTATTTTAACTTGTTTTGCTGAGTGAGTTGGTTTGTAAGGTTTAACCAAGTTTTAACAGCATCTAGTCACATTTCACTAGCAATTAGATAAGCCCCACCAATCCTGGCTTCAAAGTGCATCAGTGTTCAATTTTTGTAAGGTTTCACAGGAGAATGAATTTCTCAAAGGAAATTAAGGAAGCATGGTTTGCCAGACTAGACATCTCAGGCTTTCAAACTATATATATGTCTGGGTTGTTGCATCTCTTTGTAGAAGCTTGAGATATTATCTTTTATTTACTGTGCACCAGCTATTAATGGTAGCTAGTGCCAAGTGAGAAACCCTCAAAAAGCTTATTGAAAAAGCCACCACAAGGGCTGCAGTCTGATTTTTAAAAAATTTTTAGCAGCAACCTAACAGGATGTGTCAGGGCTCCTCGTCTAGTCCTTGAGGACTCTCCCGAAAATATGAAGGAAAGGTTTTGCTTCTCTTTCTTTTCCCCTCATTTGTCTTTCCATACGTTGCTCACCTGTTTGAAAACAGTGCATAAATGTAATTTGAGGGAAATTATATGTTAATTATGCTAGAAGAAAATAAACGAGAAGGTATGAACACAAGAACGTATGGACAGACCACACAGGCATAATCTGTTTTAAATTATCAGCTTAGTGTATTAAGCTGATAATCACAAGTAGTCATTCTTGTGACAGTAGACAATTATAATGCAACTTTAAAATTATTTTTTTAAGTTCATCCTAGGCCATTTCACTTGAATGAGTCTGCAAACCATTGAAAATCCTTGTTCGGAAGTTAACAATGAGACAGAAACTTAAGCAGCATTTCATAGGGTTGGTCCTTGACATAGAAGATGGCCTCTGGTTTGGACACTGTATATTCTTATCACCTCCAGGTACTACAAGTAGTTTTACCGAATATTATTCCAGAGCCCATGGGGAGCAATATTTATTTCTTAATATGGTATTTTATAGAACTAATAACCTTGGAAGAAGGTGAAATGTTTCTTTATTCCAATGGAAAATGGAATGCAAATGTATACAATACAACAGAATTTTTATATCAACATAAGAAAGATCAGACCACATAAAAGACTGAAAAACTGACTGGGCACAGACTGGTGAAAGGTAAACCAGACTGGAATAATGCATTTTCAAGGAGCTGAACTGGCTGCCAAGGTCTCTTACAGCATCATAAGAAGAGGTCAGAGGAAGGCACGTTTTTTGTTGAGTTAAATCCTTAAATACAGCTTCTACTAGTCATGGTGTTAGGTAGGAAAAGAGCAAAATGCAATCTCTGTTGCTGTAAGCATTGAAGACTAAAACAAAGGAGTTCTAGACTCAGCCATTCTGAACAACTCTTTATTTGTTCCACATAGCATGCAATAAATCAAGTTTAAAGATATTCAGATCCATATACACGTTAACACAAATCTCTGGAGTTCAACACCCTGCTTATACTAGTAATTTGTCAGAAACATCTAACTTTATGGCTATTTTCAGTACAAGCTGTTGTCTTGACAAATCAAGATAAGAGATTCAGGACTGTTTCCTTGTAATGCTAACAAGGTTATTTATGTAGAGGAAAAAGAGATATATAAAGAAGGGAAACCTGAGTACCGACTTTGCGAGCAAAGTCGATCCTTCAACTGAGAAAGAATATTAAATTGCATTGGGACAACAGGGAATTCATGAGGTTATGCTTCTTTGCATCTGTAAATAAATAGATATTTAAAAAATATGTTTAGTGCTTTTAAAATATGATTTAGCAAAGAAAAAGAGCAGTGTGGTGAGATAAAAAGATGATTTATCCCATGGCCACAGTGCTTCAAATTGACTGGAGAAAGTAATCTAATCAGACTTTATTAAACTGATTCTGCAGTACATCCTCGATGCCTGGAAGCATTGTCTGAGCTGGTCTGCAGTCTAATCCCGCTTTAGGATACTTGCCAACTATTTAGCCTTTTTGAAGTAGAAACACAGACACATACAATTTAATTATTGCAAACTGTTTTAATTAATAAAAAATGTGAACTTTTGATGATGCCTGGCTTCTGAGAGAAGCTACATCCATGACAGAAGTATTTAAATAACTCTGAGCAAGCACATCCATTTTATTCAGAGCAAGATATAGCAGATATTGTAGGCTCACAAACCAGCCTAAAGAGCTCCTGCCAGGTTATATAATCTTTGAGCACTCATCCAAGGCATCCCTAAAGGCAAGTGCAGAGGGGAGAAGTGCTAAGGGGTTGGTTTTGCTTCAGCCATTTCCCCCATTGCGTGACAATCACTGCCCTGAGAGCTGGCAATATTGATGGTGGCAGTTCCAGACCCACACTGAAAAGGAAGCTCCATTTGTGTGACAGAGAGCTCCCCACAGATCATCAAAAAAATCATGCTCAAACAGTAAGGGCAGGATGTTGCTAGTCCTCTCTTGCACATGTAGATATCTAAGTTTCCTCTCCTGATCCTTTGTTTGCCAAGTTAATTCTCAATAAGTTCCAACATTTTGTAATAAAAAGACAACATGGAGAGACCCTATTTTTTTACAGAGCTGAAGGGCAATTTTCTTCATATATATCAGCTGGTAGGTTGCTATTTTTCACATTTGTGAACAAAACAGTACGGATAACACAGCAGTGTTTTAGTTATTGTACTGCTGAGCGGTGATTACACAGCATCAAGCTCTTCTTGGTGCTGCCAAACAACAGGACAAGAGACAATGGGTAGAAACTGATGCACAGGAAGTTCAACCTGAATGTGAGGAAGAACTTCTTTACTGTGCAGGTGACCAAGCACTGGAACAGATTGTCCAGAGAGGTTGTGGATTCTCCCTCACTGGAGATATTCAAGAACTGTCTGGATCAAACCTGTGCCACATGCTCTGGCATGACCTTGCTTGAGCAGGGAGGTTGGAGCAGATGACCCACTGTGGTCCCTTCCAACCTGACCCATTTTGTGATTCCGTGATTTCTCACCGTCAACCTAACAGCAATTAGGCTGGGGGTACACAAGAAAGTTGCGACAGCTGTCCCCGGTTGACCAAAGGAGCATTCCATGCTGCATGATGTCATGCTCAGTAATAAAAAGCTGGGGAAAGAAGCAGGAAGGGTGGGAGAGATGTTTGGAATTAGAGCACTGGTCTTCCCAAGTAACTCTTATGCATGATGGAGCCCCTCTTTTTTGGAAATGGCTGAACAGCTGCCTGCCAGTGAATTAATGCCTTACTTTCCTTGCATAAACAGGTTTTGTTTCCCTTTCCATATAAAACTGTCCCTATCTCAACCCCTGGGTGTCCTCGCTTTTCCAATTCTCCCCTCTATCCCGCTGGAGTGAGTGAGCAAGAGACTCTATGCAGCTGAGCTTCTGGCCAGGGTTAACCCACAACACTTGGGCACTGGATCTTTTACTGCTTTACTGAGGATGGTGCAATTGTGATCTGTACTGTCTTCCCCGATACAAGAATAATATAGCACATTTTAAGTTAAAAATCTGAGAAAATCCCAATTTGCTGATCACAACCTTCAAGAAATTCATTCTCTGTTTTGCCTGCAGTAATGCCATTGTGCAATATTGCATGTCCCACTTAATTAATCAGTTCTGTACTCTTTAATCTAGAAACACACATTATTCCTCCTGTTATCTCCCTCAGCTATGTGTTCTCTCACCCCACACTCTGCAACACCATCCGCTGTGTTTCCTACTTGATGAATATTTCTGCAGAAAGTCTGTTTCTTCCTCTCTCTCCTGTGTGTAATTCCTCTGACATGTGGAATTAATATGATATTATATTCTTATATATTCTATACTTCTTATACATCCATCTTCTGCTTGTTCATGACCTTCTGCCCTTCAAGAAACAAGTCTGTCATTCTTGTTGAGATGCCAAAGTCTATCAGGTCTCAAATAATGAGTTCTCATTGCCTTCCTTTCTTGCCTCAGTGAGAGAGTCCTTGTTAGATATGATTACGTAGAAACATTGAAGCCTTGATTTTTCAGGGTACATATGATGCAGAGTTCTATGGAACGATTTTCTACATATTACCATCAGCTTTCTGGTAAGACTGTACTGCAGTGCACGAAGACAGCACATAAATACAAAAACTGACAAAATTCAGAATAACTGGTGGGGTTGGGATCAGCAGCAAAATGTGTGTTCTTTCTTTCCCAATGCCACAATGAAGTATTGAGTACCAGAAAGATTCTACGTGATGAGACATGAAAAGCAAAATAAGATGCAAAGTAGGATTCACTGTGTAGCATTAATACTTACAACTCAGATACCTTAAACAATAAAAAAGGCTTTCTGAATTATTTAGTTTTCCTGAATTTTTCTACCCAATTTCACATCTCATTCTTTCTTTGTGATTTCTCTTCATGCCTGTAAGAAAGAATTTCCAGATTGTTCTCTTCCTTTTGTGATGGTGTCTAAATGCTAGTATTCCCCTTACTCTGGCCTTCCTAAGACATATCTCCATTCCTAGCCGTGTATAACTAAATCATCTTCTTTTCTAATATTATTACCATTCCACTTCCCATTCTAGCTTACTTCCCTCACTTTTTTTGTCCACTTCTCATCTCTTTTCATATAGGATGTTCCTTCTATATTCCAATAGTCTTTACAAAGATCTTCATTTACCTAACTGGTTCTTTCTGTTGCTCCAGGAAAACAACTGAACTTAACATTGCCTTATATTAGTGAAAATCCTGTCTTTAGTCACAGCAGTAGTCTCAGTTGCAATACTGTCCCTTGCATGAACCTTACGAGCCATGCAAAAAGAACATGTGTCTGTTCAGAGATGTGATGAGAGTGGAAATCCTACACTGAATCAGCTGGCCTTAATAATTCCCATCTATCCTAATCCTAGTGCTGGCAATACTTGTGTTCCCAGAAGAGTGCAGCATTATGGATTCTCTCAGTCCTCCCACTCATGCACGAAATACTTTGGAAATGTTTTTCTCTGGAGTTCTAGCAGTTGCAGTGCTCTAGAAGATGAGTCATGGGCAGCAGTGAAGAGAGGACAACAGCAACAATGCATATTTCCCAGTAAATCTTGGAGAAATGCTGGTTTTGGCCTCTAAAATTCTTACCTGGATCCAATTCTATTAAAACCAATTGGGCCAATGACAATGGGCTTTCACCATAGTCAATGATGTCTATCATTTCAGTCGTATCTAATTTGTTTTGAAGAACTGTGCAAACCTTTTTCACTCCATGGGCCTGCAAGACACATGGATTATAAAAGCTTGATCCTGAATGAAGCATCACTGAAGAAAAACTGAAAATAAGCAAAGAATGTCGAGTTTCCCAAACTTTTTGTAATTACTGCCTATTTTATATGCCTTTCAAGAATAAAGCATTAAAAGGCAGGTTTGGGGTATTGTCAGTGAGCACTGGGGATTAGCTGCCAGGTTTTAGCTGCTTTCTGACCTTTCAAACTGCAAGCCATGCAAACCCCATATTTCTAACCTGTTTCTTTAAAATTCCTAGGTTTTGTATGTGCAGTGCTGATCCAGTTATTTTATTTGTTTGTTTTTCTTGTTTGATGGCCTTGCATTTGGAAGGCTGCCTGAGGAAAGACGCCTAAAGGAAAAGAGGGAAACCAGACAGCTACAAAAATATCTTGCACCCTTTCTGCAGCATAAAATGTATGGGCATGATGGCAACTCTCCCGCCTTTTGTCGCTGGAGCTGTATACAGGAGAGAGACCACATCAGTATTGCCCTGGTGTGATCTTTTGTAAGATGCAGATAGTGCCATGCTGTGATATTTACAGCATTGTGCGCTGTGTTTAGTGGCAGATCTGCTAACAGCAGCAGATCTATTCCTGGCCTTGCAGAGTGGAATTCTGCCTACTCACTCTTTCCTCTCTCTGCATTGTCTTCCTCTTGTCATGTATTTTACATTTAGATTTTTGATGTTAAGTAGAGCCCAGACAAAAAAGAACTTTGAGTTTGAATGTTTTCAGATTTCCGAGTATGGGATAGATTTAAATTCCCCCAATAGAAGTAACCCTTCCTTCTGGTTTTGGTGTTGGGTGGTGTCCAGAACCATATGGGACCTAATTTTGAGCTGTATTAGTATGCAGCCAAGAACTCACAGCCAATCTGAAGAAACCTAAAACAAGCTGACAGAAATAGTATGACAAGCAGAAAAATAATGAAATATTTACATCAAAGAGGGTAAAACCCTCTCAAACTCTGATCACTTCGATCTTTCTAGTTTTTACAAGAAAAACTGAACATTAATTCTACTTTCTTTTCCATAGTAACACGTTTCATCTGCTGAAAATTAAGTGTAATTTCTAAGCTAGTTGTCCATCTCTGCAGAAGAGAAAGGGGTGGGCAATTATTTCTGCAAGTCTCAAGCAACTAATTTTTTTAAGTGGAATAAATGGCTCACTGGAGGTTCCTTTCTCTCTCCCTTAACTGCAGCCCAGACATAAGATATTTACATGTCTCAATATTTTTATATAACCCAATGCTCTTAGCCTTTTTGTAACTTTTATATGCAAAAAATATGAATCAGGTTACAATTATGAACCCCATTTTGTAGCTATCCCAAGGGACATGTTTTTTGCATGACTTTACCAGGAGAGGTTAAGGCAGAGATCAATTTTAGATTTTTCTAAATTTATTTGGTTTCTTTAGATTTTTCTTGGTTCCCTTAAAAATAGAGAAAAAATGTTTTCAATCTGTGAATAAATTGGGATTGGCTGAACAGTACTAATTAAAAATGAAAATAGAATGTTAAAGTATTTTTAGGCACTGTTTCTACAAGTATCAAAATACCCTCTTTTCAAAAAATCATTGCACCAAGTCTTTTGACACATGTAAACTAAAACTACTGCTTTATTTGTAGAAATAGAAGGGAGAAATTTAAACTAACATGAAGAAAGAAAAATAGAATGCATTCTTCTCTCTCTTACAGCTGTGCTTTCAGCATATTATCATTCTTCTCCCTCACCAGATCAGCAAGTTAACAGACGTTAATCCCCAAAACAGTAATGCCTTTACTCCACCTGTAACACTCACTCAAGGTGCATTTGGGCCTCCCCAGTGAAGAAGAAAGATTGAACCAACACAGCACTTCAAATGTTGGGAAGGGTTGGGCACCTTTTCTCCCAGGATCAAAATCATTTCTAAAATGCCTGTAGTAGGAATCAGTATCCCCATTAGTATTTCAGCACAACTGAAGAATCTAAAGAGCTTAAACAGTAGTTTGCCAAGCAGTCAGCTTTTAGCTATGAAGAGTTTTGGTTACCGAATTCCCCTCTTCCACGAGGCATGAGGATACAACACATTTGTGGTGGCGTAATGTGAGCACTATCTCTCTCTGCATTGCATGGATGGCTGAGCCTATCATCACTCACACAAGAGTCATGCAGCTGGGGGGTAACTGAGCCTGTACATTTCAATCCTTGGAGGCATTAGAATGAGAAATGTTTAAGTTCTACAATTCTTCTGAGGACAGGGAAATTTTTTACTTGGGACGTTTAAATCCTCAGACGTTCAGTCTATAATCTATTGTCAGATGGCTTGTCAGTCAATGTTTATGCCCAGTTTCTGATGCAGAAATGGGAAGCAGACATGTATTTGTCAAAATCTTAAACATGTCTACAGCATCTATGTAATATTAAACATTTGTATAGGTTTTTATGCATTTAGGCCCAGGGTAAGATGCAGTTTGTTTTTGGGTATCTACTCAAATGCATCAAACCCCAAATCCTCTGGACTAACATGACAGCTTAGAAATCACTGCTTCCTTCTTTGCATCAGACCACAGACTGATCTTCAACTTTTCATAGTTTTCTCCTTTGTGATTTGGTTTATCGCTATAAATGAATTCACTCAATCTCCCTGCCACAGCACCGATTCATTGTCTAGCTACACTCAGCACAGTCCATCTCACTATTCCAGTCTTTAGACAACTGTTACCCTCCATCTAAGAAATGATCTCCAAAAGCTGGACATCCTTTCTCCTTGAAACACCTTTCTTTCAGGATGATACAATATTTGAACTGTCTATTTTACAAAATGTCTGTATCATACATCTTTTTACAGCACATAACCCTAAAGTTCAGCAGACTTGGTATGGTACCATACCATTTCTGGTTCTAGAAATTACACAAGAACAGAAAATTTCCTGAAACACTTTGAATAACCTGCAAGTGATGTTGTCCAGTAGTCAATAACTGCAGTCACATTGTGCTCTGATTATCTTGAAGATGCTGGAGGCAGAAATAGTGCTGTATGCTTTCAAATGTATGTCTGAACCTTTGCTAATTGCAGAATCTTGACAAATCAGGGAAAGCACAGTGAAAACTGTGTGTTATGTTTCAAGTGTCCATCAGCTTTCATGGTTATTAAGGAGTATCTATCACCATGAACTGCAAACAGTGAAGTAGATCATACTCTATAGTCTATTTACCACTTCGTACTTTTGTTTCAAAACAGCTGAAACAGATTTCAACCAGGCAGCACTTTCTGCCTTGCATATTTGGTTTTTGTGTATGCATTGAATAACACCATGCTTCCTGGTATCAGCAGTTGCTATCAAACTCTTTTATGAATGATCAGAATAAATAACTTTTTAAAAGCACTGATAAATAAGCTATCAGTATCTGAAGGTGTTGATTCTGTTCTCATTTCTGCTACATATGTGGACGACAAATTATTTCAATTTTCAAAATTTCAATTAAAAATAAGCCTGCTATAAATCTGGCAAGGTGAAAAAAAGTGTGGCAAAAACGTTACATAAAAACTAGTAGCCTTCTGGCTAAAAAAAAATGCATATGATGGGTGTATTATAATGTGGGTACAGAATTGAATATCTTGTCAACATCATGATATTGCCAGAAGGTGTTTATGATCCAAATCAATAAAATACCCTTTCCTCTGAGTACTCATGTCACGTAAGATTGCATGCCATTATGTACACAATAATTCAGTGCATTGAGATTCCATTACCATTGTTTGGCTGCACTTACATGGCAGGCTGACTGGCTCCTTCTGCAGCTTCAGTTTCCAGCCACACAGACCGTGGAAAACTTGGGACTACACTGCAGCGGTTTTCTTTCTTGACCATTCAAGTTTCTTTTTAAAGGAAAGGAGACTGTGGGAGGCACAGGTATACAGGTATCATTCTGTTATAGAGCCATCTGCCCTACAGCTGACATGCAGACCATGGTTTACCCGGAAACACATTGAAGAGGTAATTTATCTAAAGAATGAGCTCGGGTCAGACTTTTCTAAACAGCCACTATCAGGCATCTCAAAAGTGTGTGATAGCCTTGTCCTCCTGTGGAGACTTGACTGAGTAATGAGCGGTTCCTTAGATAACAAGAATTTACCTACAGGCTCCATGAGATTCCTATATTTAGCAGTAAAGGGAAATACTGTATTTTCCTTCTGCTCTAGTTAGCGTTAAGTGCTATAAAAATTAACAGATACAGACTGTTAGATTCCTTGCACCAAAATCTTTGTGGAATGTGACATCACCATGTGCCTTGTAATAAGTGAGACATGTTTTCCCCCATGTACTTTGTTTCTAAATAAAACAACAATTTTGTCCTTGCCCTCCTCCCTTTTGTCTCTGGTTCCTAATGCTGTGATATTAATAAGGAGTGACATGTTTAAAGCCTTTCTTTATACTGGTGGAGAATATTTTTGCAATACATATAGTGTAGTACACCAAGTTGAGGATGTTTTCATGGTGATTTTATGGCATAAGGCAAGAGAAGATTTTCTTCACAAAAATAATTAGTCAAACAAATAGATCATTATAGTAAATTAAGAGGGATAAATTATTTTTGTGGACATTTAAAGCAATGTTATTCATATAACTGCCCTCTGCTGAAAGTGTTGTGCTGGTCTGCCTGATCTATGCACTATTTACCTTGACCAGGCCATAGGATTACATTCAGAGTGGGAATCAAAGGAATGGAAATGTTTTTGCTCTGATAGCAACAGCTGTTACAGCATAATAGAGAGTTCCATGCTTATGACCCATCTTCTGCATCTTGTCCTTCCTCAGTATTCTCTTCAATCTCAGGGTCAGTAAATTCCATAAGTATCCAGTGACAGTTTCCTGAGGCCCCCCACACATCTTAGGGGCTACTATTTGCTTTTGGGGGTGACACAAGCACATCTTGAGTTTTAGAGTTCTCCTCCACAGTTTTGAGACAGATTCTGCTCTATTTTTCTCTGTAAGGTTATTTTTTATCAACTTCCTCACTAGCTTTGACACCAACTGACTTCAAGCAGCAGATTCACAGTGTTTCTTTCTTCCAATCTCATGAAGTGAGGACATATACAGACAGTTTGGTGCAAGAAAATAAACAGTTAAGTCAAGTCAGCAGATAGCAAATCCAGTAACCATCCACACAGATGATGAGTATGGTTAGATTTTCAGTCCTCTGTGCTGGAGTAAACAAAACAAACACTTTTTGGAGTGAAAAGAGGAGATAAATCTATATCCCTTCCTAAACCCTGTTCTAATCTAATCCAATCCTAGAACTTGGACTGTGTATTTATTAATAAAGAAACATCAATGTTCAAAAATAGTGAAACTAAAACAGTCCTTGCACAGAGGGGATCCTTTTCTTTGCACTATCCAGTGTCATTCCTTAAGGACACAATCACACCTTTTGATTTAAAAATAGAGGCATGCAATCTCCATCTTATTAGTAATCATCTGAAAAGAAAATCACCATTGTACACTGCAGAAGGAGACCAGCATTAAAAATACTGAAACAAGTGCCTTTCCTTTCTGTATTTAGTTTTCTTGTATTCTTTTCAGCTTACCAAAACTATTTTTGTAAAACTGAACTTGTGCTGGTTTCCAAATAATCTGCTTCAGAGTATATATCACTAGTTGTATAATATTTTCACGCATATACTTCTAGAATCTTGCTTATTAATAATATGAATGTTCTTTACTGGGTCCACTTCAGAAAATACATCAATGTCCTACTATATTATGACCTTGAAAGATTAGGCATAACATTACATATGACTTCTTGCTTACCAGAAACACTTATGAGTTGCTGACTTGCTATCCTGGATTGTTATTTCTCCTTTAAAAACCTGAGATTCTTGGCGCTGTTTAAAAACATATGGTCTTACAAAGAGGCTAAAGACTGTGAGCAGTGGAGACTTTTCCCACAACTGTTGAGTAAGTGGGTGTGAAAACTACTCATTTCACATTTCCTAGTCTAGCTCTATAGGAAAATTGAGAGTGTTCTACTGCATGATCTCATTCCTGAATCCATTTCCAATTCTTTAAGATATAAAATTGTCCTTTCTGAAAAAAAAAATTTGTGTGAATTGAAAGTGCAGGCTCTGTATGAAATAGCCTGTTCCTTTCCTAAAAGTTTTTTCTTCCCTATCTGGCATACTGAATTTGCACAGAAAAAATTGGCATAGAACACATTGAATCATTTGGTCTTCTGGTGGTGGTGATGGTTTTATTTTTACAAAAGCACTTTTTCCTGCATAATAAAAATCTGAATGATAGTGTTTAGGAGCACAAAGTGTATTTTTTTTCTTACACATTACACAGAAGGATCATTTGGCATGTGTTGTCTCTTAGATTGGCTTGAAAGAAATGTGTGACAGGTGATTCCATGTTTGCTTGTACTGAAGTTGCCACATTTGGCATTCACAGTGCAATGCGTAGGTATTCCTGAAAAAAAATTAGTCAGCTTTTCATGGAATTACAGAGTAATTGACTTTTCAGGGTTTTTTTAGAGAGATAATAAGACATACCGTTATAACTGACCACTCCTGGGCTGATTTTTTTTCAACCATTCATTAAGTTCAGCTGTCTAGTGTTTTCCTACAGTATCACTTTGACACAGAAGGAAAGAACATACATTTTCAAACCTTTTCACTCAAAATAAGTGAAAGAATCATGCTTCTTTCCACAATCTGAATTCATAAAGATGAATCTATGGAACATCTTTTAAGTTATGAAACCTCACAATGTATTTTCAATTAGTTTTTGTGTCATAAGAAAATAATATCTGATCGGGGATCTTTGCAACCATTCCTCACAGGATAAGGTCTGTAGGGCAAAGGCAATATATCATAACACTCACTGGCTTTGTCATTGCCTAACAGCAGTCCTTGTCCTAAATGATAAGATTTTCCAAAGATGTTAAGTATGCTCCTTCTGACATGTTTAGATACTGATTTTGAGGATATGGCTTTACCCGCTGTCTGACACATGGAGAGGTTTCATTTGGGTAACAGAATCATTATTCACTTTTGATAATCCTGGCCCTCCTACATGGTTAGACAGCTGCACATGATGCTGGCATGCCATTTCCAGGAAAGCTAGTTGGCATCTTCTGTTGCTGCAGCAAGAAGATTTATATAGGATTTTAAGGTGTCTGGAATGATTCCAGATCTAGGTTTACCACCATGTAGGATATAAACAAGAAACAAAGAGGAAGAAAATAACTATAAATGTTTCCTGTGTTTCCTGTTCGTAATAAAAAAGTTTTCTGAAGCCAAGAAACCAAGTCGTAGAATCATAGAATGGTTTGGGTTGGAAGGGACCTTAAATATTATGTAGTTCCAAGCCCCCTGCCATGGGCAGGGTCAAATTCCACTAGACGAGGCTGCTCAGAGCTCAATCCAATCTGGCCTTGGAGACATCCAGGGATGAGGCATCCACAGCTTCTCTGGGCTACCTGTGCCAGTACCTCACCCACCACACAGTAAACATATTTCTTCCTTATATATATTTTAAATCTACAGTCTTTTGGTTTAAAGCCATTCTTCCTTGTCCTGTCCCTACACATCCTTCTAAAAAGCGTGTCTCTAGCTTTCTTGTAGCCCCCTTTAGGTAGCGGAAGGCCACAATAAGCTCTTCCTCAAAAAAGCCTTTTCTTCTCCAGGCTGAACAACCCAAACTTTCTCAGTCTGTGCATGTTAGAGAGGTGCTCTGTCCTCTGACCATATTTGTGGCCCTCCTCTGGACTGACTCCAGCAGGTCCACATCATTCTTATGTTGGGGCCCCCAGAGCTGGATGCAGCCCAGGACATGTTTGGCTCTCTGGGCTGCCAGTGCGCATTGCTGGGTTGTGTCCAGTCTCTCACCCACTGGCACCCCCAAGCCCTTCTGGGCAGGGCTGGTCTTAATCATTCTCTGCCCAGCATGTTTGCCCTTGGGATTGCTCTGACTCCGGTGCAGCACCTTACACTCCAGTCCTTGAGTTGTGGGATATTCTTGTTTTGTATATCATTAAGGTATACAGATAAGCTTGGCTTTTTATTTTTATGTGTTTCCAAAAGACTTTGTCACTGGGATCTTTAGGAATGTGGAGTCTTTTATTCCACTTTTGTACAGAGAGTTAGATAACAAAAATTCTGTACAAAGAAAATTCTGGATATTAAGGAAAGTGATCTGTTATTAACAAATATCTAATAGGCCTTTTTGGAATGGCTCTCAGCAACAACAAAATCAACACTTGAAGTAGCTTTAATAAATGCCAATTTTCTCAGCTCTTAATGTTTTGTTACTGCTCCTTTTATTACCTTTAAATCTTTCTAGCACCTGAGTATGTAGTATACATTTCTGTAGCACTGAAAGTATACTTTCTTTTCAATTCTGAAAATACAAGTGCAATGACAGTTTTCTCTCATTATAGTAATTTAGTAACTATTATTGTAATTAATACTAAGAAAACTTTCTTTAGGTCAATTATTCTATATTAAAAAACTTTAGAGAATATTATTGATAGGAAATGAAATTACATTTCAGTACAGCAAGAGGAAATCAGTAGAGCAACAAAGCTAATGAGGTGTCGACAAGATAAGTCCTATGAGGAGTGACTGAGGGAACTGGGATTGTTTATCCCGGAGTAAAAGACCTTATCATGCTCTTCAACTCCCTGAAAGGAGGTTGTAGCCATCTGAGGGTCAGTCTCTGCTCCCAGGTAACAAGTGACAGGACAAGAGGAAATGGCCTCGAGTTATGCCGGGGAGGCATTGATTGGATATTAGGTAAAAAATTTTCACTGACAGGGTTCTGAAGCATTGGAACAGGCTGGCCAAGGAAGTGGCAGAGTTATCGTTCCTGGAGGTATTTAAAAGATGCATAGATGTGGCACTTATGGACATGGTTTAGTGGTGAACTTGGCAGTCTCAGGTTAATGTTAAAGTTCTTTTTCAGATTAAATAAATCTATGATTTTACAGCATTTTTGTCTCGACAAAATACCACTTCACATCTAATTCCATTTTATAGCAAAATGCAACTCTTTCATTTATGTAATAACTTTCTAATTTAATTTTTTTTATCTATCAGTTTACAGGATAGAAAACACCCATTACAGATCTTAGCATTTAAATTAATTGATATCATCGAACTGACAGATAAAACTTTGACAGGGTTTTATGTAATTTTTTACCATAGCTAATCCTACATCCTCTTAATAGAGTCTGTAATTTCACCAAAGAAAAAAAAATCTGTCAGATAGTATTGGAATCCTTTCATTTTCTTTGATTTCCCAGTTAGTCTCAAGCCTCTTTAAGCCCTTCTCTATGTCTCTGCAGTTTTGAACTAGCTTGGGCAGGCATTGCTCTTCAGCCACTTCTCTGCATCTGAACCACAGCCATGTGAGGTGCTAAGGAGATCACCATCAGGGAGACTGCCTCATGCCAAGCTCTTACACAGTTTTCTAAACCACTGGAAGACTCTATAGTAATTTAGTGGTATCTTATACACACATAATATCACTGAAGGCTCAGGGGATGAGGAGCCTGTCCGATGGAGTTGTTTTGTCCAAAGCACCTGGAGGAACTTGAATTACTGTACATACTTCAGGTGCTTCTAGAACACATTCCTCATGTTTAGCAAACAAATCTCAATAAAATTATACTTTTTTCAAATGAAAATCAGAGAGTCTATGTGAATACCTCAAAATCTCTAGCTTTCTATATAATTAATTACCTTGCAATACATGACCTGTAGTTTTTTCTCCTGTGTTTGTTCATAAGAAAAGAATGAAAGGAAAATGAAATGGTATTCTTCAGGTTATTTTCCAAAGTATCTGATAGTCCTTGGTGAACATCAATAATTTTTTCCTATAACTAGCACCACTTATTAATATTCTAGACAGAAGTCTTTTTCTTCTATTGTTGTGTGACATCTTTTAATTGAGGTTATGTCATTGCAATAATTGCAATATGAGGATATATTACACAAACCGTATAAATGTGGAGTCATTTCAGGTATATGCAGAAATAATGTCATGAATAACCATAACAAATGCCTTTGTTTTTTAATTAAAATCCCAACTGTTTGAAAATATTCCTACAATATTTGCTCAAGCAGTCTACATGGCTTTTTGCCATCAAATTTTTAAGTGTTTATGTAAGAAAATGTGATTAAAAAAAAAAAAAGGTCTTCTTTCACCTTCCCTTTCTGTGACATTAAATGGATCAATGTAAATATCAGACTTATTTTAGTTAGAGGAACATGAACAGCAAGAAACAGCAGTGGAAGAAGACAGTGCTTATGCTTTATGTGTAATGCTGCCAAATCATCTGCTAGTTGCCCTTTTAATAACCTCTTTTTTTCCACTTCTGCTAAAAATACCTCAAAAGCCCTCGCTGAAGCCATAATTTAACAAAATTCAATATCCTGTAAGAAACAACAGGTTTAGGAGTCCTCAACCATGCCCTAGAAAAGCCAAAAGAACATGAACAATCTACAGTATTTCTGTGAAAAGACTGTATTGTAATCCTTTGCCAGCCAGAATCAGCAGAGATTTTAAATCTTCTTCTGCAAATGTTAACCCCACAACTGACAAATCTCAGGGGAGAATATTTGAAGCTTTTCCCTGACTTCAAGAACAGCTCAAACATTATTTTTCTCGGTTAGCAACTGGTACACTAAAAATAAAGTGGCACATTTAATTTTATTTGAACACACACAGTTTTATATGTAATGCTTAGATATTTGAAAGCTGATGGGAGAATCCCTTAAGGACAGATTGAAACAGAATAATGAGTAGAATGTGGTAAGGCAGAGGGCAAAGGTTCAAGTCAGGACTCTATATTCATTCAAACTTCTTGTCCTTACTACAGAGATCAAAAATAGTCTGGAATACAGGCCTGGAATTTCAATTACAGGTGCTATAGCAGGGTAGCAAAAGAATGCACTTATAAATTTTTGGGATTCAGATCAAAATAATGCAGTTCAAGCCTTTACACATTTGGTGGCATTTCTGTTTAATCAGCTTCAGCATTTTCCCACAGTATGTATGGAGGGATTTTTGCAGCACCACAAGAAAGAAAAAAAACATTTTAAAAATTTGGAGTGGACTGCAGTAGCTGAATTTTTTACCAATTGTAACTCAAGATTACAGTGTTTCTATATGCAATTATTCATTCCCATATAGTAAAGACATCATTTATCACATGAGTGGTGAATATTACTATAACCTTGGGTTTTGACAGCAATCTCTGAGTGATCTTCACGATAGCTTTGCCTGGGCAAATATTAACAAAAAAAAGAATAATCAGAAGAAGGTTATGCCTTTTGTTTGTTGAATTCCTCAGAACAAATGCTCAAATCTGAAATATTTAGTCTGTAGCTTGATTTATGTATTGAAATTTTAGCACCACAGCACTCCAGGTTCTGTTGGAATTTAGTATATGAGATGCAGCATAGTAAAGAGAGAGCCACATCACTACTTGACTCTTACCTCTACGATTTCATATGCTTCTGCCTCCAAGACAATAAATCTCCCTGGAATGGGGGATAATGAAGCATTGAACAGACACTGAGCTGCCCCTGTGTACACCAGGCTGGGGTAGCTTTTTTAACCCATGTGTTTCATTTTCTTCTTGTTCTGTTCCCACCAAATAGGGAACAGACTGCAAGGTTGTACTGTTGTGATGGTGGTGCTGGAGACAT
The DNA here is from genome assembly GCF_009650955.1 of Corvus moneduloides. Lineage (NCBI taxonomy): Eukaryota > Metazoa > Chordata > Aves > Passeriformes > Corvidae > Corvus > Corvus moneduloides. Next base: position 29,896,276 of record NC_045481.1, on the reverse strand, counting down.
ACTACATTGTTCTGGCTTGAAATATGTGGAAGATCCTTCTGTCCTAGAACCATGTCAAGCCAAGCACTCTGACTCTGCAGGGGAAGGTACAGGGAAACAGCACAAGGCCTGGTTCACTAACTTCAAGGGAGACAAAGCAGCATGATTGAAACATGCAGCTGCCCTTCCACCACACTTGCTTTGATGAACATTTTAGCAGTTTATTCTGCTAAATTCCATCCTTACTAAACCCAGTTTCATCCATTTTCCATGCCTGCAGCCTTTCCTTCAAAAATTTGTCCACAGCAGAAGTCCTGCACATGATGGAGGCTGGGCCTCTAGCTGCCTAAACTGCTTTATATTTGGCAACGTTTGTCAGTCATTCCCCTCATCTCCTCCCAGAATATATATTTGATATTATTTTACAGTAATATTTAGAACATCAGTACAGACACTTTATATTTTCAAGTTTCCACATCATACCTGGCCCTTTGGCTGGTATTCACTAATCTGCAAATACTCTAGCTCCAAAATACACGCCAGATCTTAGGCTCTGGGCTTCTGGAGCCTAAACCTGTCATGAGCATGATGTATTTAGCTACCAGAGGCAGCAGCTTCTGAATATTCAGTAACACTAAAGCAGTATGTTGCACGGGCTCTGTGCTGTGAACATTACTTATAGTTCACTTGTGAATCAATTGTTTGCAGCATTTGCTGGAGGTAAGTGGGGTTTTCAACATTTAAAAGTAGATGCTAACAATAGGCCTGAATTTCATCTTACATACACATACGTAGGTGAGTGCCTACCACAGACCTGCAGTTACAGTTGTCTGAAGAGCAGCAAACAGGTTCACCAGCACGGTACTGATGTGTTGATCATGCCGGTTTCAAATATCAGGTTGTACATGAAATTGCATTTCTTTTCTCATCAAGTTTGGCCATGTCATCACATAGAACTGAAGGACTGGCTTGTGGCTACTTTCTGTTTTGCACCACTCTCCAGTCATCCAGTTGTACTGAAAATGGCACCAAACTCAGGTGTACCACAGGTGTTAAAACACGGTGGGAAGGGAAGGCTCAGCTTTGTTCAGCTTTCTGCACCAAATTTGACAAGTCATGCCAAGTCAAGTCATGACATCTTTTGACTCCTTCTGAAATGTTTGCAGTAAGAACTCTTATATAAAGTTCTGTAGGCCATACAGATTTATTTTCTTTCCTGTAATGATGACAATCTGGCAGTCTTACCAAAGATAGCAGAAATAATACAAAGTTGACTGGGTGTCAGAGAAAGGGATTCAAACTGGATTCATAAAGAATAATATGCAAAAATATTTTTTCTATATGTGTATATCTAATGCTTGAAAACAGATTTTTTTCCAGTACTCTGTTAAGCAACTTAAAAATAATTTCTTGAAACACTTGATACTTTGAGGTTATGTGCACCTTCAAGGCCTTACAGTAGTTACGAGGATTTCATTCACAGCAAGGTCTGCCAACCCTGAAACAAGTGAGGCATTTCACCCCTTTATTCTTGTTTTTCAGCTCTGAGCAGGTAATGAACAAATTCTTTACATATTTTGATTTGATGTAAGGTTGAAAAAATATATTTTAATAACTTATGAGGCTTACATCACAAAAAGACTATTGCAAAGGCATCGTAAGGGGTTCTAAATTAGTCCTAAACTCTAGAAATACTTTCTAGCTACCTAATTCATCCCAATGTGATTATGTTTCCTTGGGACATTTCATGTTAGTAAGATATTTTTAAGGCTTATTTCTACATAAGGACACATTTTTGGATGGAGATAGAAATGTCTAAACTGGTTCTTTTTGTCACAAAAAGTTATCATCACAAAAGCACTTTAGGGAAGAATAAGTTCTAAGTAACACAGTCTAGGTTTGGGCTAAAATCAGCATGCTAATAAAAATCTCCAAACTGAGACTAATTAGACATGAATGGGATCATCCTTGCTTTTTGCAGAACCAAATTTTGACCCAGACTATGAAAAACCAATACCAGTTGTAGTTTTAGCTAGACGGACATTAGATGGATTAAATGACTGAAAATATTCTCAGAGGAATTCTGAGAGGAGGGAATTAGGAGTTATCTTAATTTTTGCCTTCTAATTGTTGCAACAAAACCTGAAATTATTTGTTTCAGCAACCATTCTCTCCCCAAGTCCTCTTATTTCAGGAGAACACTGGAATGCTGTAAGTGTCAGGACAGATAACACCTTCACATGTATGCTGCTCGCTGACCTCAAACTACATGAATTAAAGGCCAAGGAAACCGTGGTGGAATAAGATGCAGTGTTTTAGTAAGGAATACATGTTTTATATTTCTTGGCATTATGCCACTGTTCAGAATTAAGGGATGGATTACTGTGGATTTGTTTTCTTTCAGGAATTAGGGCTGGCCTTGGCTTAGCTTCAGTACTGCAGAGGTATTAACTGCAATGCATTTCTGTCTTACAGCTTCATCCCATTTAGCCATTGTGACTTTGGAGTGACTTCCAAAGCAATCCAATCAGAATGAGTTGGCAGATTAATGTTAACTTTCATGTCAGGACTGAAGGTAATGCAAAATGAAAATGCTAAAAGAAGAGGCATTGCACCAGCCATACTGTAGCTAAAAATAAAACCAAACTGTCTCGTGTGAGCTAATGAGCCTTTGTTTAATCTACAAATGGGTAAACCATTAGTAGACTGCCTTTCTCTGTATTAATCACTCTCAAATATTTAAATAAAATTGATGCCATAGCCTCTTTACTGTCTTTTATTCATGTATTATCACAGAAGTTTCCTTGGCAGACACTGAGTCTGTGATATTGCAGTTCCTCAGAAACAATACTGGCAGGATTAGAAGAGATTCACTATTTCACCTTTTGTCTGGGCAATGGTTCAATGTGTGCTTTTCTCCTTCCAAAAAAATCAGTATGGAGTATGTTGATACATATTTTAGGGAGCAGAGGCCAAGGGGGAGTTTGAAACAGTATAAATTACACACCCCCCAATATAATTTGAATATTTATTCTAATCCAAACATCCAAGATCAGTGATCACACAGCTCTTTGGCAGGACTGTATTACAACTGATTAGAGCCTGTATTGTCATAAGTGACTCAAGGTTTTAGTCAAACACATTCCACTCAATCTAATGACTTAATTTCCATCTCAGTCTCATCAACACAATATACTAGCATTACAATACTGATCAGTGCTAACACAATTTTTATCTTCTCAGATCTGTAAACAAACTCCATGAGTTCCTAGTCATAATCAAATAAAACCATTTGTTATTTTTCTTTCAACATCAAAGATATTTTTGTTTTCACCATAACATTTTTCCAATTTCATTGTTACCCATTTTCCTATATGTTAGAATACTATTAAAAAACCCTGGTCTTTGTGTCGTTCTCTGTACAGTTTTAATAACCCCTTGCTTTAATATGTAAATATACTTCTCTCAGTACTGTATTTGTTCCAAGATTCAAATATGTTGTTTTATTCACAGTAGAATGAAAGTCTTGGTGTATAATTTTGTGTGCCCACACATTTTGCTTCTTTTAAGTTGGGAAATGCATGACAGAAAAAAGCCCTAACAGTAAAAATGCCAGACATTAGTACTTTGGACAAATTGGACAAATTATTGTTCTGATAATTTCTCATACCCATACACTCACGCAGATGCTTTCTTAAGAGTATACTGACACATTAAACAGCAAATAAATTAATATTAACATTTATCTATGACCTAACAGCTGTTTTAAGTATAGAGAAGCCCTATGTAGTCAAGTGGATAGACTGCAAGACAGGGACTGGGAAAGGAAGTTCCCCTCCACTGTAAGGGAAGATCAGGTTTGTGACCCCCTGAGGAACAAGGATTTACAGAAACCTTTGGCACCTGATGAGCTGCATCCCAGAGTCTTGAGAAAACCAACTTGCCAAGCCATGATATTTGAAAATTGGTGGCAGTCAGGTGAAGTCCCAGGTTACTGGAAAAAGAGAAACATTGTACTCATCTCTTAGAAAGGTAAAGAGGACCCTTGGAACTACTGACCTGTCAGCCTCACCTCTGTGCCTGGGAAGGTTATGGAACAGATCCTCCTAGAAGCTGTGCTAAGGCACACGGAGGGCAGGGAGGTGATAGAAGACAGCAAGCATGGCTTCACCAAGGGCAAGTCCTGCTTGACCAATGTAGTGGCCTTCTGTGATGGGGTGACTTTATCAGTGGACGAGGGAAGGGCTATGGGTCTATCAGAGATATGAACCTGTTCATCTATCAGAACTTCTGTAAGGCCTTTGAAATTGTCCCCCACAAATTCCTCCTGTCTAAATTGGAGAGGGAAGGACTTGATGGATGGACAGTGTGGTGGATGATGAATTGGTTGGACAGTCACAACCAGAGGGTAGTGGTCAACGACTCAGTGTCCCAATGGACATCAGTAACAAGTGGTTTCCTCAGGGATCTGTACTGGGACCAGTGTTATTTAATGTCTTCATTAATGACAGAGGGATGACAGATGACACCTGCAAAGTGGAGTGGTGTGGTTGATAAATCTGAAGGATGGGATGCCATCCAGAGGGACTTGAGGAGCAGGTCCATGGGAATCTCATGAGGTTTAACAAGACCAAGTGCTGGTGCTGCACCTGGTTCAGGACATCCCCTGGTATCAACACAGGCTGGGGATGAACAGATGGAGAGCAGCCCTGCCCAGAAGGACTTGGGGGTGCTGCTGGGTGAGAGGTTGGACATGACCCAGCCATGAGCACTGGCAGCCCAGAGAGCCAAGTGTGTCCTGGGCTGCATCCAGAGCAGCGTGGGCAGCAAGGGAGAGGGAGGGGATTCTGCCTCTCTGCTCTGCTCAGGTGAGACCCCACCTGCAGTGCTGCATCCAGCTCTGGGGTCCCAGCACAGGAAGGACATGGACCTGCTGGAGTGAGTCCAGAGGAAGGCCTTGAAGATGACCAGAGGGGTGGAGCACCTCTCCTGTGAGAAAAGGCTGAGAGAATTTGGGTTGCTCAGCCTGGAAAAGAGAAGGCTATGTAAAGACCTTATTGCAGCCTTCCACTGCCTGAAGGAAACTTACAAGAAAGAGGGAGATGGACTTTTTAAAAGGGCCTGGAGTGAGAAGACAAGGGGCAATGACTTTAAATTTAAGAAGGGTAGATTTACAGAAGATATGAGGAAGAATTTTTTTACAATAAGGATGGTAAAACACAGGAACACGTTCCCCAGAGAAGTTGTGGGTACCTCATCCCTGGAAGTTCTTAAGGCCAAGTTGGATGGGAGTCTGAGTAACCTGGTCTAGTGAAAGGTGTCCCTGCCCATGGCAGGGAGGTGGGACTAGGGGACCTTTAAAGGGACCCTTCCAACTCTAACTATTCTGTGATTCTATAATAGGCACGCTAGAAAACAGAAAGATAGACCTCCCCACACTTACCACGTGTAATTATTCTAATGAAAACAATCTAGGCTAACAATATTGTTAACAAAATGTCATCTGCAAATGTTACTGACATTTTCTAGAAGGTCAAAATATGAAAAAAAAATTAAATTTATATGTTCTGTATCTAACCAGTTAAATTTCAAGGAAAAAAAGTCACTACATGCAGTTTGCTAAATACGAACTGTCAAATGCTTTTGCCCTACTTCCACTTTTGCCTGCTTTGATTCTTTCTTTTTTGCAGAGCAGACCTATTTTACTCTGGATGTGGTTGCTGTTAGCTATGGATTTACACGGGATATCGAGGTGGTAGATAGCTCCTCCTGCAGCATTTCGGCTGATGCCAGCAGAACTTGGACAGGCAGAGTGATGCAGTTCTTATATAACACCCCAGGGTTAAAAGCTGAGTTTCCTCCCATTTCCAGCAGCACTCAGCTTACTTTTCTTGTTCTGCATTGTCACAGAGTACTAGATATCAAACTTGACAATGCTGAAGCACTGAATAATAGCTATTTAATACTGAGGAACCTCAAATCTTATTAATCTTTAGGTAATATATGATGGACTAAGCAATTGCATCTTTGGAATATTTCTCTGACATTTTTTCAATTGCTTTTTCCTTTTCTCTAAATTTCACAAGCTATGTATGATGGTGATATTTATTGTGAAAAACTGACTTATTCAAATGCCATACTTCATAGTACGTGTTCACGACCCAGACTGCAAACCTGCCCAAACTGATTAACTCAGTTAAGGCACGGCACTAAAGTCAGCTACATTACTTACCAGTCTGGGTTGCCAACGTCTCCCATGACATAATATGGAAATATAAAAATGGTTTTGTTTTCTTCAAGATGAAATCAAAAAGAAAATACTCTGTCAAACCCTGGATGAAAACAACACCTTCAAATTCTGCAGCAAGAGAAAGAAGATATCTCTCATAAGAACTTTCAGTTCATCATTTCATCTTGAAACATGTTTTGTCTATTCTACCTCACTGGGAACTGCAAACCAATACGATAATACTAGTTCAGTTTATGTATATCTAAAGGTTGGTAGATCCACTAAAAAAACCTTGATAACCAACCAAACCAGTCAAAACCCAGTCTAACTTCTGGTCTGAAACTAAGCATATAGGTTCTATATACAAAATATATCTAAGAAATTATATGGTGATTAAAATGTTAAAGGTATAATGAAAAAGATTATCTATTCTTTTTAGTATGAGGATATATTAGAGTATAAATAAAATAAGATTCTAAGGTACTTTAAATATTGAAAACTACTAAATAGAAAAATTATTTTAAAATAATATTTTCTCCCAAATATTGTTCAACCAAATTGACTTGTAATAATTACACTTGAAAATACATTTGCCATTTGCTGTTATGGGCTAATGTTATGCAAATATCTTATTTGACTTCCAGTTATTTGTGCTCCCTTTCATGGTCACTCACTTTCAGTGCACAACTTGGAAATCTGCAACAGGAATTCTTATTTTTCTTAACTGTGGGTTTATCCTCGCAGCTATGGAAATAAAATGTACATATTTTTCTCTGAAATTAATTTAAAAATAGAAAATCTGTGTATTCCCTAACACCTCTAAAGTTAATAAAGTTACTTAAATTTCTTTCTTTTCTATTTGCAGCCCAATATCTATTGATAGATATTATCTAACTATTTTATCCAGAATTCTTCTGTAGAGTAACCATTTTAGATCATGAGCAAGTTAAATCTCAGATAAGGCTAATCCTTGATTTGATATTTTTACAGAGGTTATATAGTGGACTGCACTTTAACTAAATGCCATTTGTCCAGACAATCCTGGCAACAGCTGATTTTCCAGGCTTAATCTATATTCTGTATGGCATGTTAAGGCTAGCAGAATATTTTTTTAATTCACTATTTATGGTCACTCGTAACAAACTCCTTTTGTCCTCTAATAGTTTTCTCCATCCTCTTACAACTATATTTTTAAGTGCTGCAGGTGTGCAAGGGGTGTTGAATGGAAATGAAAGAAAATAATTGTCTGAAGGAGTCTGTTGCTGAGGCTATGGGCTTGCAAACTGCTCTGCACCTGCTCAGATTCTCTCTGTGACAGTCCCAGAAACTGTGATCCTGAACCACATTTGATCCTGTATCATTTAAAGCAGCAGGACTTTGGTATTGAATTGGAGTGGAACAAACCTCCTATCTGCTGCAGGGATTCTATTTATCACAGTGAAACAGCGACATAAACCTGAAAGCAGGCAGTACTGAACTGAAAGTTCAGGCACATGGGACACAGAGCAGAAAGAACTCCAGTTTTCAAGTGGTATTTACTTTACTAATGCAGATTGGTGGGTACTTGTTCTCCAGTGAAATTGTCAATCCAGATTTAGTAATGTCTTGCACATAGAAAGTGTTGGGGTCCTATTCTTAGGCAGGCATTGTGATAGTAAAAAAGTCCCCCAAGACAGTCTGTAAGAAAGACCAGTGAAGAAAAAGAAAAGGCTGCTGAGGAGCAACATTGCTAAGGCAGTCAGAAGAAAGCTGGATCTCAATCCTTGTTCCTAATGGCCTTTCTCTGATAAAACAGGCAGAAACAATGTTTCTCTTTTATACCACATCCCAGTGAAAAGATTTAGGTCCTTGCTTAACTTGCGTGTCTGATTTGGAAAGCAGATCTCCTACCCACCAAAAAGTGATCCAGAAGTGAATTATTCAGAGATAACCTGACATCCCTTCCTCTGACAACAGAAGAGCAGAAATATGAATGAATTATTGACATATAAGGATGACTATGAGATTAATCCCAACAGAAAAGCAAAGTGTTAGAATGCCTGATTTGAGAATCTTCCGTGCTCACATTTGCAGTTGCTTGGCATCTTCAGGGTATGTTCAGGGTATCAGTATCCAGCATCAGAAATATGGGCACCTAGAAGAATTAGTTGGTGTATTTTGGCGGTGAGATAAATTCAGTGCCTTTCAGGTTAAGCAGAAGCTAAGCAGGGCTTTCTGAGGGTCTCACAATTGGATTGGAGAACTAGAGTGGCAGTTTAAATTTAGAGAGCTAAAGTGCTGTCTAAATTCCATTGCAAAGCTGTGTAAGAGAGGTAGGGAGATAATCTATTGGGCAAGGATAGCTATTTTCAAAGGCTTGGGCTTAAGGAAAGCATGTGCCAGTGTTTTGAGATACTGAGATTTTAGCTCTTGCTTATGTTCCTTGCTGGCTGGGGACTATGCTGAGCTAATCATGTGAAACAATTTTGTCTCTTGTACAGAAATACAATAGATTTCTTGTACATAATTATAGGGATGTACTCACTGCCAGTCCAAGATCTCTTAGCTGCTCTGAATCTCCTCGATACTTGATAGGTGCTTGGAACTAAGGTATTTGATCATAGATATCTGAAGTAGGTGTTGTCTATGTAGCCTGAAATAGATCACAAATGGGAGATCCGGTTATAGACAGTTTGGTTTCTGAGCTTTTATACATCAATTTCTGCTTCCTGGTGTGTCCTTCCTGTCCTTTAAGGCATGTAGTAAACTAATAGTTAATCTGTTACCTATAAAATACAGTACCTTTATTTTTGTGCCTTCTCTTATGTACTGCCTGAACACCACAGTTGACTTTAACACCGTACTTATTTGCTAAAATCTACTTCAGACTTACTCGTCAAAGAAAACCCGGATGAAAAATAATATTATTCATAAATATCCCCCTTTTTCTTCCCTGTGACTAAAATGCTTTCCTCTTGAGAACTTGTATATTAAGTTTTAATCCATGGAGAACATTTATCAGTAAATTAAAGCTAGCTAGTAATTATACAAATCAATTCTAATGGAAATATTACCAAAAGTTTAGCTAATATGTAATCTATAAGAAATCAAATGTAACTAGATAGATAGCAACATAAATATTACTAATAAAGAGTAATTTATTTGTGATAAAGAGGTAAATTGGATAAAATAGCTACTATTCTTGGCAGTATATCTTGATTTGTAGGAACTCATTTATATTGTTGCAGCTTGCTAGTAACTTCATAATTCTGGGTACTATTTCACTGAATTTTCTCCTAATCTTTCTTCTGATGTGGTGGTGCAGTTTTTTCAACTCTTTGAATACTTTTGCTAGAGGAGGGACTTTTCCTGTAAAAGAATATGGTAACACTTTACAGACCAGACATCAGTAGGTCGTAGATGACTGTGCTGGTTTATGTATGGCAAGTAAAACTTACTTCCAAGGCTTGCTCAGACAAGGAGACTTGTGTGGATTATTTGCATAGATAGAATCACTCATAAGAGGTGGAGGCTGCCATACAGGTTGCTGTTTTCTATTTTCTGTTTGCAGATACAGTATAAATGTGGTTGCCTTTCCACAGCTTTCATACGAGCTTATGTTCATGATATATAATTGAAAAGTAACTGTGCAGAAAAGGACCTGGGGACGCTGGTGGACACCAAGTGGAACTCAAGCCCGCAATGTGCCTTTGCAGCAAAGAAGGCAAAAGTTATCCTGGGCTGCATTAGGAGGGTTGTTGCCAGCAGGTCGAGTGAGCTGGTCCCGTCCCTCTTCTCAGCACAGGTGAGGCCACTTCCAGAGTCTTGTGTCCAGTGTGGGGCTTCCCAGTAAAGAAAAAGATGGACATTCTGGAGAGAGTCCAGTGAGAGGACACAAAGATGACTAGGGGACTGCAGCACCTCTCCTGTGAGGAAAAGCTGAGTAAGGTGCTACTTTTCAGCCTGCAGTAGAGCACATGTGGGGGGATCAATGTACATAAATTCCTGAAAGGATGGTGTAAAGAAGAGAGAGACAGACCCTTTTCAGTGGCATCCAGTGGCAGGGCCAGAGGCAACAGCCACAAATTGAAATACAGGAGGGTCTGTCTGAACATCAAGAACCACCAAGAACTGTCAGAGGTTGCCCAGAGAAGCTGTGAAGCAGCCAATTTTGGAGACATTAAAAAATCATCTGAACAGGGTCTTGGACAATCAGCCCAAGGCGAACCTGCTTGAGGAATCCTGTAATTTTGTGAACTCACAGTACACCTGAAAAATTATTTTTCATGAGATATGATGTATGTTGCACTGGGTTTACTCTGCACAGATAATTCTTATGTGTAATTGAGTTTAACACATTGAAAATCTTTATTATAGGTTTCTGTATGAATATCTGAAACACAGTACACAGGGACATTTTTATTCAGACTGAAATGTGTTTTACTGTGCTATTAAGATTTTTTAAAATTCTTGAAAGTTTGATTGAATGCTTAATTCATATTTTATTGTAGTTACACCATAAGTTAGCCTTCAAAAAACTCTTTTGACTTGTATATACTTGATACAAGCATAACCTAACCCTTTCTGGTTTGTTTTGAGATACACACCAGGGGTGCTGCTAAATCTGACCACAGACAACAGTCAGTAGTGAGAACTGTGATTATCTTTGTGATGAGACTATCCATCGTTTAGGGATGGTCCAAATCTATTTACAAAATCGGGTGTAGATTAGAATGAGGGTTTTCTTTAAAATTCTCTTGTGTAAGTGACATAAAAATACATTAAACTGTACTTGATCATGTAAATAGTAGCAAAGTATTGTTATTCTAGATACTGCTGGATCAAATGATCAACATTAAGATGAAAGATTAATGGATTTTTAATAATGTATTAAAAATTGAAAATTCATGACATTCAGGTAAATTCTGCCACATGAAGAATAATTCTTAACAGGCGGATAACTTTTTTGCTCTAAATGGTAACTATTTTCTTGCTCAACAACACATGTGCTACAACTTCCTTGCAGAAAAAAAAGTAGAGAAATACCAAAACCAGTATTTCTTCCCTTCATGCATGCCTGCAGTATCTAATGGTATAGTAGCAGTAATTTCGTCAAAAGTGGTTCATTACCAGCAGTTAACAACCCCTTTTGGCAATTAACTAATTATCTTGCCTTTGACTATGGTGAAAGGAAATGGCTATCAAGGGCATTGTTTGCTTAATTAACCAAAAGCAGTAGACAGAGTCTTAGTAATAATTGTAAAAGGAAATCCCTCCAAAATGCAGTAATTTTACTCAATTTTTCACAGGAGCTGTGCAATCTGAAACGTTAAATTAAAGAAATTCAGAAGAATTAATATGCAAAGGGGAGGGTGTTGTTTGTTGTTTGTTTTTCCAAACAAGTATTAGGACAAGAATATTCTTCTGTAAAATGCCTGGGCTCTGCCAAGGTTCATGGTATTTTCAGAGCTCCAACTAATGCAGCCATGAGCAGCTCTGGCCGGGATGGTCTCTGGTATTGTGGGAGCTGGATGTAGCCCAGGGGATGATTCTGCTTGGCCAGCTGCCTTTCCCCAGAAGAGCTGCCATGGCTTCCTCCACGTGGGCAGAAGGATGGATGGATGGGGATGTATGCCTCCTACAGAGGGCACAGCGACACCTCCATATGGCCCATGCAGAAAAGACAAGACAAAGCTGGTTTCTCTCCCTAGTAAAAAGATTGGCTTGTATCTCGCAGTCACAGTCTTTAGGCTTCAGCTATGCTGGTTTGTGGTAACAAAAAACCCCAAACACCCAAGCAACTCACCACTATATAAACCGTTACTGACTAAAAGTTCTTCAGTGAAAGATGGTATATTATGAAATAATTTTTGAAGAAAAAAGAGATGCTTTTTATTCAAAAGTCATCTGACATCATTTATAATTTCTCATTTTCTTCAGAGGAAAAGATAATTCTTCCTATATCTCATAGTGCTAAACCACTTATATAATAGGAACCATGACAGGTAAAAATGTAATGGCAAGTCCTTACCTTTTTCCTCGTGTTCTGAACTATTCTTGGCTTTTTCTGTTGGCCCAAGCTGACTCCACTTTTTTTCAGATGACTAAAATACCACTTCAAGGTGGGGTGCTTTTCTTCCCTTTATATTTCCCTGTAGAAAATAAGAATTGATACACTTGTAAATAAATCACAACTCTCAAAAAAATAGATGAATATTATCACTGGCTTTTCTCTCCTCCCTCAGTGGGAATGGAAAAAAGCAAAGGGGTCTTCTTCCCTGAGCCGTCTGATCCCCATCCATGAACTATCACTATTTTCTGGCTAGGAACATGGACAGATTTTGGAAACCTGGATATATGATAACTGCCAATATTTCTCTTCTCTTTAGAAATAATAAAAACATAAATATGTTAGAAATTCAGAATTCTGAGACCCTGTGAAAACAATTCCAAAGTATCTGAGAAAGAAAAGGTCAGATTTATTTTCTTTCTCACAAAGCAGTGTTTGTGACCTTTTTATGTAAAACACTTTCCCCTCAGTAATCTCTCTCTAAACTCAGTTACATCATTTATCTTCCTTACTATTCATACAAAGAAAGCAACCCAGCCATATCTGCAGTTCCTAAATTCTTCAGGTTTCTCACTATTTTCTCTGATCTCTTAGCTCTGCACAAACAAGATTTATTTCACCTTTTGCAGTGGGCAAAGCTCTTTGGAAACATCCTTGTTTAAGAAAATGTAAGGCATAAAATACACGAAGGTGGAGATATTGTACATTTAATTAATTTTATTAAAACCTTTTAACTAAAGAGTAAAAACTATGTCCATGTCTAATGATCCAATGTTTTTCCAATTTCATAGAAATTCTTCAACTAATTCTAATGAGTAATTAAGTCTTTGAGGCTTGTAGAAAAAATATTTCCTACGCAGAACTGCATATTTTAATGTGTTTAAACCTGTAGTCAATGCTTCTGGTGTTTAGTGGATCACTTTTCTAGAATATTTTTTTAATTTATCATTATTAAGTATGTGCAGCTGAGATCAATTTGTGAAAACATACCATGTGGACCTGAATAGCATTTCTGCCACCTACGTCCTTACAGGCAAGTACTGCATGCTACTAGATAACCATAAAGACAGTTCAATATCCTTGTTCTCTCCTTTCTTTGGTTGTTTTGATTTGACAAGGAAATATAGGCAATAACCCTAGTGTAGCAACTGACTCATCAGAGGCTATTTGTCTACTAGCAGCAAAACTGTAAACCTGAAAATGTAATAATTCATTATGTTCCTTCCAACCTACCTAAATTTGGCATTTTTTGTAATCAATCTTCACGAGCTGCTGACCTATTAAACAGGTTAAGCCCGACCTGAAGAGCTGCTATAAATAATACAGTAAAGAATCAACTGACAATAATAATTAATCTGCATAATATTTCAGAATCAACGGAATACTATGCCTGAAAGACCATCCCTGCTCTTTACTTTAACATTAGATTAAAAGCAGATGGATAATACGAACGTCCATATGTCTTAACATCCTGTGGGCTCACCATCATGTGACTCTTTTTTGACTTTGACCACATCTATCACTTCTTGAGACTGGAAAATTAAAGCAAACTTAAGTCACTGTATTGGTGTTGCTCGGCCTGGTTTTTGGTAGCAGGGGGGCCACAGAGGTGGCTCCTGCGAGAACCTCCTGGGAGGTTCCACCATGTCCGGCAGAGCCAATCTCGGATGGCTCTGAAAGGTGGACGCGCTGCTGGCCAAAACTGGGCCAGTGAGAGCGGCTGGTACCGCCTCTGCGATGACAGATTTAAGACGAAAATCAAAACAAAGTCACGAGGTTTTGCTTCTTGTCAGAGAAGAGGAGGAGGTGAGAACATGTGAGGGAAAACAACGTGGTGACACCAAGGGCAGGGGAGAAGGAGGGGCAGGAGGTGCTCCAGGCGCCGGAGCCGAGATGCCTCTGCAGGCCGTGGGGCAGCCCGTGGGGAAGCCGCTGCGCCCCTGCAGCCCGTGGGGATCCACGGGGGATGCAGAGATCCACCCGCAGCCCCTGGGGATCCACGGGGGATGCAGAGATCCACCCGCAGCCCGTGGGGATCCACCGGGGACGCAGAGATCCACCCGCAGCCCCTGGGGATCCACCGGGGACGCAGAGATCCACCCGCAGCCCGTGGGGATCCACGGGGGATGCAGAGATCCACCCGCAGCCCGTGGGGATCCACGGGGGATGCAGAGATCCACCCGCAGCCCCTGGGGATCCACGGGGGATGCGGAGATCCACCCGCAGCCCGTGGGGATCCACGGGGGATGCGGAGATCCACCCGCAGCCCGTGGGGATCCACGGGGGATGCGGAGATCCACCCGCAGCCCGTGGGGATCCACGGGGGATGCAGAGATCCACCCGCAGCCCGTGGGGATCCACGGGGGATGCAGAGATCCACCCGCAGCCCGTGGGGATCAACGGGGGATGCAGAGATCCACCCGCAGCCCCTGGGGATCCACGGGGGATGCAGAGATCCACCCGCAGCCCGTGGGGATCCACGGGGGATGCAGAGATCCACCCGCAGCCCCTGGGGATCCACGGGGGATGCGGAGATCCACCCGCAGCCCCTGGGGATCCACGGGGGATGCAGAGATCCACCCGCAGCCCCTGGGGATCCACGGGGGATGCAGAGATCCACCCGCAGCCCGTGGGGATCCACCGGGGACGCAGAGATCCACCCGCAGCCCGTGGGGATCCACGGGGGACGCAGAGATCCACCCGCAGCCCGTGGGGATCCACGGGGGATGCAGAGATCCACCCGCAGCCCGTGGGGATCCACCGGGGATGCAGAGATCCACCCGCAGCCCGTGGGGATCCACGGGGGATGCAGAGATCCACCCGCAGCCCCTGGGGATCCACGGGGGATGCGGAGATCCACCCGCAGCCCCTGGGGATCCACGGGGGATGCAGAGATCCACCCGCAGCCCGTGGGGGACGCGCCCGTGCCGGAGCGGGTGGATGCCTGGAGGAGCTGTGATCCCGTGGGAGACCCGGTGGAGAGAGAGGGCCCTGCTCCCAGGCTGGAGCAGCCTGGCCTTGGAGGGCTGCACCCCGTGGGAAGAGAGAGCCCCGGCGCTGCAGTTTGGGAGGGCTGTGTGCCCGTGGGAGGGGCTCACGCTGCAGCAGGGGCGGTGGGGCTGCTGCTCTGAGGGTGGGCTCTCGCCGGGGAAGTTCACGGAGAACTGTCCCCCGTGGGAGGGACCCACGGCCTCGCAGGGGAAGACTCCTCTCCCGGAGCTGCGGGAGGAAATCTCGGGGATGGGCTGACCAAACCCCCGTGCCCTGTCTCCCCGCGCTGTCGGTGGGAAGGAGGGAGGAGCTGAGGGGAAAAGGTGTTTCTTTTAAGGGCTTATTTTATTTTTCATTATCCTTCTCTGATTCTATTAGCAATAAATTAACTTTGTAACTTTAAGTTAAGCCTGTTTTGTCCTCGAAGTGTTTTCTCCCAGTCCTTATCTCAACTAATGAAGCCTTTGTTAATTTCTTTGCCCCCTCTTTCCTCTGCCCGGCTGTGGCAGGGGAGGGTGAGCAAGCAACTCTCGTGGATGCCTGGTGTCGGGCCAGAGCGAAACCACGACAGTCATCAAAAAGCATCTAGATTTCATGCTGTTGTTAGTTAGAAATCATGACTAATGAATGACAGTTTAGAAAATACAGTCTTCTATTGCTTGTGACCAAACTTCTGCAGGCAAAATAAAATGATAATGTGTCATCCAAAGGTGGGAACGATTGCCCAGATCACTAGCAATGAGAATAATGAAAATATGTCTTTAAGACTTACATTACATTAGTGGATAAAGCACAAAACTTTCTTTTGTTGTAAAATTTGCCATCTAGATGCCATTCCTTATGTTGCCTTAAAGCCCTTCTTAAAAACATCAGTTCAAATGAGCAGATGATGAAAACATATAAAATAAAGAATTGTACAATGCTGTGTACATTGTCTGCGGTATAATATGAATGAAAACTTCACAGGAGAAATTCATATATTCTCTTGCAAAACTCTCAAATGACATATGAAGTATTAAACTTGAAAATTACTGAAAAATGGTATACATGTGAAAACCAAAGTTCAAAAGAATGGAATGACTATCAAATGACAACAAAAATATTTTAAAGTAAATTATTTAGTTAAATTATTATAGATATAAATTTAGCTTAGAGAAAAGATGTATACAATTTGCATAAAAGAAGCCCTATTCAAAGAATCCAAGCAGCTCCTGATTGACTGAACTGAACTCTTGTATAATTGGCAACAAAGAAAAAAACCTCTCAGTCTATACCCTCCTCTGTAATGCTGTGTTGTCAGAAAAGACATTTTATCTGTGCTCTACCCTTTCTCTAAATGCAGGATCATGTTCCAGCTTAGCATAAAGTTGGATGCAGTAACACATCATGCCTAAAGTCATATGCCACTTACACAGCAGATGGAGCCCAGTAACTCAGACTGGTTTGGGAAAATGACCACAAAAGAAGTATTTTAGTACGAAAGATAACACAGCACAACAGCAGGAATTTTTATTCTTCCCTGTATATTATTAGTAAGCTTACTTCTTGTTGAAGAAAGCAAGCCCATTTCAAAAATTGTTTCTCACTGCTCCACTGCAGTAGAGAAGAGCACTTGAAAATGTTCACTTATATCACCCCAACAACCCTTAGAAAGGGAACATTGGTGATTAATGTTTTAGGAGTAGCTTTGTCCATTTTAAGGCAAATAATTCATCTGCTCATTCACCTGCAGAGTGCTGTTGTTTTTGCCTTCCTTGTAGGTTCCCTGATACCTGTGATAGAGATTTTAAAAATCATTTTGTTGGAGGCCTGCCTTCCTGTCTGCTGCAGTCAAGGGTAAAAGTCCCCTTGATTTTCACTAGGAGCAAATAACTGTAAATTCTAGTTATAGTTTCTTCTTGCCATAGGCTTCTGATTTCTGACATCATCATAGATTTTTTTAATGTTTCTAAAAGAGCTACTTTCTAATAGTAATTCCAAAATACTTTTTTTAAAAAGGCTGCATACCAGTTTTATTGCTGTTTCCAAGTACAGAAGATATAACTTCAAACATAACAGAAAAGATTATTAATTGTAATTAGTTTTGAAATATCAGTAGCATTAACTAGGCTAAGCCCTTCTTTCTGAGTTTCCATGAGACTGTAGGGCTGTTAGAATGAACAGAGAAAATGTCTATGCCATTTTGTAGGACGCTTCAGAAAGGCAACAACCAGGCTTCACAGAAAATGGCTGATTTCTATTCTTATAAACAAAAAAGGCATTAGCATTGCATAATAGCTCCAGGCCTGGTTTCAGCTGCATTATGTCACATAAGGATGAATGTGAGAATCGCAAGGTGATCTGGGGTGAAAAGCACAGTATGTTTCCTAAACTAGAAACGGTCAAAACCTATTGATGCATCCTGATAACACATACTTTCAAAACCATTCAGAAAATCACCATATCTCCTTAAAAACCTTCATAAATGTTTAACACCTTGGCACAAGAATACCTATGCCTTTAGTACAAAAGATTTTGACTGGATTACAGATTACGCCTGATGTATATTTTTCCATCTAAATGTGTGGCACCCTTGGTGCTTGCCCTTGTGTGCAGATGAAAAGCGTCCTTTGACACTCAGTGCTGGCAATATTTGTCAGTTCCATGGCTCTGGCTTCAGGCTCTCAGATAGTCATGAGACAATCTGAGGGAGTAGCCAGAGGTTTGAAGTTAACAAAAAGTGACTGAGTTTATGTCAAGGACTATGTTAAATAAGGTTAGGTCATCTGGTTTAAGCAAGCACACTATTTATGAAGAATGTTGTTTTAAAAGTAAGTATTTTTCATCAAAATACTTAGATTAATGCCTCATTGTGTCGCTAAGTTTGTTCCTTAAGTCAAAGAGAAGTGTTTGTGAGAGGTCAGTCAGAGTTATCATTCGGCATCTTTTTTCTTACTTATTTTTCTTGTTTTAGAAGAGTTCTTTTGTAGCTACAGGAGGAAACTAAATGTGTACACTGGCACTGAAAGCTATAGAATGTTTTTAAATACTAAGAGAACATATAGAAACACAAAATATTTGGCAAATTATTTGAGCAATTACTTTTGCGGAACCATAGTCTGTGTACTGAGGCTTATAGACAGAGAGCTAAAATTTGTTGAATAAATTTTTTTTTCAAATTTTACTAGTAAATATTAGATTGGGAAAAAGGCAAGCCTACAGTGCAGCAATATTATATTGCTTTTAAGTGGCCTAGAAGAAGAGTTTGCAAGAAAATGTCATACTATTTTATTGTCAAGCTACTAGCAAAGATCTGTCTTCTTAGAGGCAGAGAGTATCAACTGTGTGACAGACTGGGAGATCATCTCAGAAAGAGAACTTTGAATGATAGCTGCTCAGTACTGAATGGAAGGCTGGAAAAAGAAAGACCAAGGGCTGTTGTCTCAAGATCAGTATAGTTGGGTTCCAGGTACAAGTATCAAAGCACCAGTTCTGTGTGTTTTGTGCTTGGATTTCTTTTGATTACTCTCTAAAAAGTATTTAGTGTGAATGTTTTTTTGTAGACACCGTCAATGTTTTATATGCAGCATCACATACCATGCTCCTCCTCAGTAATTATCAGCTGTAAAGAAACATTTCAGGAGCAGCATTTCTGACAAAAATCACCAGATCTTTATGTTCCTGCAACAACGGCAATCACACAGGCAAGGGAAAGCCCAGGTGTAAACTCTCAGGCAAGTGTAATAGACCACTCTACCATGAATGGGAGACTCGAGAACAGCCCTTTTCACTGTGCCATTCATAATTTTATGAATGCATAGGATGCAAGTTCATCTTGTGATAGTTTATCAGTGGAACCTCTTAGTTTTACCACATATTTAATATAGCAAATATGCCTATGTAGGAACCTTTTAATATTTTTCATTTAATCTCTTTTGTCTTTTTCTTTATGCTTGAAATCTTTTCTACCTTGCTGATTTGCAAAGTCATTACATGAATAAGTAGGAAACAGAAATTGCCATATTTTGTCTAAATTTTTCTTAAAATAATCTATTTTTAACTTTTTTCTACTGAAATGTTTCTGTAACTTTTCTGCACTAAGGTATATTCCAGCACTTAAAGTTTCCTCTACTTTATTTTCATCTGCTTCTTTTTTTCCCCCCCAAATACTGCACTGTAAACCATATACAGATAATTTCTGATTTAATCAGAATTCGAAATGAATATCACCTACTTAACATTTTGCTAGGAAACAATAGATGAGTAAGTATGTTAGTGTCTGATACCAGAAATCATGGTCTATAAGTAGCTTTAAGTTAATGGGAAGAAAAAAAATTAGGGGAGAAAAAAACTGGGCCTTCCAGTTTAATGCAAAAAAAATTTCTTGATTCTTTGGGTAGTCTGGTGTAAGATGTGAAATTCATTATGAGACTTTAGTGACTTCGAGAATTTTTAATGCTAAAGTATTAGAGAAATAAAACTGACATTGGATAAAAGCATCTTTGAGACGACTTTCCACAAACTTCACACCGAAGTGCTAAACATGATCTGCTGCAATTTATTCTCTTGTGTATGATTGCACTTTGTTAATTGTCAATGTGTAGGTTAACTTATATTCACCTCCTAGTTTCCTGTAGTGGCTCTGGGAAATAATTTTTTTCACAGCATGACACCTCTTCATGCCAGCTCCCTGATGTCCAACACAGGAGGCAGAGAACCAGATACACAGTCCAAGAGGAGCTGTGTTTAACCAAGTTAAGCCTGTCTTGTCTCATTGTTTTCTTCTAATGCAAGGACTGCAGCTACCCTTGTTGATATATGTGTAAAGAAGGGTAAAATACTGAACTAACTGTAAAATTTGATATATTTTAGACTAGAGATCAGGAATGAAAGTTAATTCTATGATAGATTCTAAGTGTACCTTAGATGCAGTATTTAGAAGCATATCTTGAGAGGAAGAATTTAGTGCTAGTATGTTTAACAAAAATTTTTTCGTTCCTGACTATTCCAAGTTTGTTCTGCCATTTTCAGTAGTTTGATGAATGCCATGTGTGAATCTATTACTACTTATGGACTACTTAGGAACTGCTGCTTTGAATGAAGGCTATTCACAACTTTATGCCACCTACTTACTGCCTGTCTCACCCCCAGATAAGTCCCCGAATTCATCAGTTTCCCAGCACAGTTGTCTAAAGACTTACATTGAAGATATTTTCAGGGAAGCATGTTTGTGTAAGCATATGCAAAGCTCTCTAATTCTGCCAACACTCTTGTGACCAGAAATATGTTCTGTAAATTTTCTCAGCACAGACAAGACTGTTCAAAAATGCTTGCCATGCCTTGGGTGTGGTACATACGATTCACTAATCTTATATTTTATTTTTACGCATTAGTTATTTAACAGCAGCATCTGTGGCACTAAAAGGAATTAACATTCCATAATACTAGGTACTGTGATTTTTAGCAGCTGTCCAGATATCTTCAAAATAGGTGATGGATTAGTGCAACACATTTAACACAAACTATATTCAGAACAATACTCTGAAGAAGTATGTACATAGACAATTTCTAGCACAAAATGAGACAAGCATGAATGAAAATCCTTGTGGAAATCCTACCTCTGTTGGAAAAAAAGTCCATTCACTGACAAGTGAAATAGCATAGAGGTCTTCAAGTAGATGCTATTTTACCTACCACTCTTTGCAAATGAGCTGTAACTGGTGGTCAAATTTGATGACATAACTCGTAAAGTAAAATGGCTGAGAAATGCTAAAAAACACAGCACCTCATTGATGATGGAGAAATATGTACAAGGAGTAGTAGTCTAGTACACAGACTTGTTTTTTGTTTTTGAAAACTTACTTTTTCTACAGACATTTATTATGTGTGCCTCTAAACTCTTCAGAAGGGATAGGCAAGGAATGAGAGGATTCTGTGATTACAGTATGAAGATCAACCCCAACAACCTTCATGAACTCAGTCATAATGAAAATAAACCATTTTATGGTAATCGATTTTCAATTAAATATTCTGGATTAAGCCTGTTACAAGGGATGTCAAAGGTCATTTCTAATGAGAAAACAGTATTTGATTAAACATTTCTAGACAATGTTATGCAAAATGCTACTGTAAAATTCATAATACTGCAACCAGACTGTGGACCATGTTACATGGAATCCAAATGATCAAATAGAACAAAATAAACTAACAGAGACTGTCGGAATAAAAATAAATTAAAACCAAAATTTCCCACAACGTTCCTAAAGAAATAGAATGGGTGTATGGTATTTAAATCATACAGTTATGAGCAGTTAAGTATTTGACACTTTGGAACCCTGCATAAGATATATATAGTATCTCAGAAATTGTATAGTACAGTTACCTGAGAGGAAGGGTTCAGAAGAAGTGCAAAATATCAGCTAGAACCATAGATTGGTGAAGCATCACCCGTTTCAATGGTATACACTATCAGAAAACAAGACTAGAAGGATTTTTTCAGAACAGCTGATATCCAGATTACACTGGCAGAATAGGAATGAAACACAGCAGATATTCAGCAGTAATATTCCTTACCATGGACCTATTTCTGCATCATCTGTGAAGTTGTTACCAGATACCCTATGTCAACAAGGACCTGAGGGAATAGGATGAAGGTGTGTGGGGGGAGGTTTAGGTTAGGGATGAGAAAAGGTTTTTCACCGAGATGGTGATTGGGCACTGGAACAGGCTCCCCACAGAAGTGGTCACAGCACCAAGCATTTGGACAATGTTCTCAGGTATGATGGTTTGATTCTTGGGGTTGTCCTGTGCAGGGCCAGAAGCTGGACTTTGATTGATCTCTGCCAGTCCTTTTCAGCTCAGGATATTCTATGATTCCCTTCAGATGGATAAAAACATACCAGAAGGGAAAGTAGTATCAGCTGCGACTCGGTACAACAAATGACATCTGTCAATACCTTCTGTGAACTTTTAGAATTTATTCAGAAAGGTCTCAGTATGGAGAATCCTGATAAAATGTATGCTATGCCTATGGCTGGGACAAAACAGTGAGCCAACCTTTGTTAAAAAAAATTGAATTTGCCAATCTGGAAGTTGAATTACTTCTTTAATGAAATAGTGGGAAGTATTGAGAAATCTCCCAGAGAATGGGAGTAACCCAGCAAAACAGAAAAGCTTTAAAATTTAAATCACATTCTTCTAAGTGTCCTTCCTTGATCAGAAAGGGTGACTTTGCTCTCCATTCATGTACAAGCATTGGCATAAAAATAGAAGGTGGGTCCCACCTATTACCTGTTGAGCCTGTGCAGGTTAAGGAGAATGCTTAAGGGATGATGCTGGGAAGCTGGAGATATATTTTGGACCCACATGTGGTTTGGGTTTATCCAATGCAGCAAAGGAATCAAGCCTGTGTCTCTTAACTTCAAGAGTTAGATGATATATTGACCCTTCCTGGAAACATGAAAAAAAACCATGTTAGGAAGAAGCCAGATTGACCAGTCTCTGTACCTACCATGGGCCAAGTTAACCATGATTAATTTACCTTTCTAACTGCCAGACCCTTTTAAAAGGCAATCTTTTCAATACAGCAAGGGAAAATGTCGTTAAGTCTCCCAAGTCACCTGGAAAAGCTAGTTTATATCTGCTGTAGTTGCCAGGCAACCATCACAATCTTCCAGTTACTAAAAATTGTCTGACTGGAGTTGACCTTACTTTTATGCTATGGTTACCCCTACAGCCTTCCCCAAAATAACAAAATTCTGTCAATCTGCCAGAAACAAATTTCTGTCATTATACTGAAATTTTGCAGCCCATTACTCAATAAGAACTACTGCCTTTAGGTGTCCCAATGGGATGAGCTGCTAAAGCAACTGATTTATTTCTGTTAGAAGCAAGGCTTTTGTCTTTTAGCACATGTTCATTTCTGTCTTAACTTTTTTAAAAATAATATTCATATAGATCCTAAGCATGTAGACCTGGGGACTTATTCTGCACTGCAGTCTTAGCCAAAATCACAATTAGATCAGATAGGAATACAGTCTATTTTTAATAATGCAGTATGTGGCTTTTGTGGCCTTACAGCAACAAAAAGCATGTACATAATTACAGTGTGTCAGTGTCCATATAGAGATCAATATCAGGGCAGAATCAATAACTGAGAAATTCCATGTCAATTAAATCACATTAGCTTTTAATTTGTTTAATAATCATTGCTTATACTGCAAAAGAGGCAGGAAAATGAAACTGGTTTACAAAATGTCATGGTTTAACCCCAGACATCAACTAAGGACCACACAGATCCTCGTTCAATCTTCCTGCCCCATGGTGGGATGGGGCAGAGGATCAGAAAAAGGTAAAATCTTTGATTTGGTATAAGAACAAACTAATAACATAAAAAAAGTAAATAATAATAATAGTAATAATTGTAATGAAAAGGAGAGGGCTAGAGAGGAAACAAGTGATACATAATATAGTTTCTCACCACTTACTGACTGATGCCCAGTCTGAGCAGCAATTGCCATGTTCCAACCAAGTCCCTCCCAGTTTGTGTCCTGGGCATGGTGTTCTGTGGTATGGAATATTCCTTTGGCCAGTTCCAGTCAGCTGACCTGGTTATGACTCCTCACAGCTTCTTGTGCAGCTCCTCACTGGCAGAGCATGGGAAACCAAAAGTCCTCCAAGTCCTTGAGTGAGGGTAAGCATTACTTGACAACAACTAAAAAATCAGTGCATTATCAACAGTATTCTCATACTGAGTCCAAGTCTCAGCACTGTACCAGCAACTGGGAAGAAAGTTAAATCTATCCCAGCTGAAACCAGAACACAAAAGTAGATATATATCATTCCTATATTGCAACCAGGAGGGATTAAAGAGGAGAGGTTAAGGGTTCCTAAACACAAAGTACTCAGCCTAAATTTCACTGCTACTTCATCCTCCTACTTTAATGACATCTGAAATTCTTATAGAAACCATTCAGAAAGAAAACAATATTAACCAGTGAGCTACTAGGATAGTGTTTAACTTACCTGGCTTAAATGGATGCATTCGGATCAAGCTACATTTTCTCTACTATGAATGGAGAAAGTTCCCATGAACCAAGGAAGGTTCATCCCATTTGAATGGTGTATTTATGTCTGTATTGACAAGAGATAAATACAATCCAGAAGAATAACTTGAAACAGATACCTAACTTCTAGACAACTGAGGTTCAATGAGATGAATTGTGCAGTCATAGGTAATCAGTGGAAAGTACTGTACAGCTGGACTTTACGGTCTCATTGCAATTATGTGCAACAAAGATAGAATTATTCTGATCTCATTTGATCTAGCTCTGATTCCCTGAATCTACCCTTTCTGTAGATATTCTTCATGTGTTGAAAATATTTTTTTTCAGCACTTAAAAAAAGTTTTAAATCTGAAAGATTAGCGTAAGTGACTTACTGTTTCTTTCCAGACAGATTTCATTGGTGTTCTGCAAGCTCAACATCTTAGCCTGGAATGAGATACAATCATGTTATAACAGTATGACTCATATTTAACCTACTTTAAAAAAAAGTGCAAGGGTTTCCAAGTAAGATTATAATCTAACAGTGTTAAATATAAGAAAGTTATAAGGACCTCCAACAAAGAACACAGTGATTCAGGATCCTTCTTGACACAATTCCAATTTACTTTCTATATCACTCAAAAATAAATTTGACTTAAAGGAGATATAAGCATAATTTTCTTCTTGCAGCCAATTTGGGCTTTAGACAAGCAATATTTTATATTAAATGCAATGTGATATAACTTTGCATTTCTTTTTCCATGGTGATATTCATACTACTGCCAGTGAAGCTGATAATGAAACTAATTCAGTGATGTATGATGCTTTAATTGCTTACCCGCCGTTAAAAAACGAATGTGAAATAGTACCTTGAAAGTGATTTTTATATGCTTCATAAAAAAATGCTGCACGTGTCCTTTTCATATCAATTTGAAGTACTTCCTATTGAAGTTTTCAGGGAATCAAGATGATTATAATATTCTTACAGTCTGCATGTATGAAATGCTGATTGACATAGTGCCTTGGTAAGAAGATATCTAATATTTCAGCTGTATTATTCCTAAATCTTATGCTGAGGCCAGACCTGGCAATGATGTCTATGGTAACACAAAACAAGGAGTTTCACAAATGCTTTGAGCCTGAGCAGTTAACAAGAGACTCTGACTGCTCTTCATACTTGTTTTCAACCCTATGCTGTTTTGTTCCTTAACACCACAGTAACTCTTTGAGGAGCTGCATAATAAATGTACAGTGCAACTACAGACTGCAGAAACCATTCAGTTATCAAGTCTTGTGCTGAATTAGTTTTAACCCAGGTCAGCTCCCCCACCCCAAATTTAGAGTAATAGTCTTATAAATGTGGCATTGGGATGGGGAAGGGAGATAAAATGGGAAGCAAAGGCACAGAAACAGGTATGAACATCTAGGTCCACTCCCCTGTTTTAATATACTGATTTATGGGGATTTAATGTTTATGAAAAGATCATCTCAGGCACTTGAACAGTAGAACTGTAAAATAGTTGATAGGGGCCTGTTTAGTGCTGTCAAGACAACTAATTTTTACATAGTTTATAGTAATCCAGTAAAAGCAGTATGAACAGCCAATGAGTAAGCAATCTTATGCAATGTTTATGATTAGCAGATTTAGAAAGACCTACAGTATTTTAACATATCAAATCACGTGGATATCTTGCTTAAATGGCAGCTGCTGTTTTTAATATCTGAGTGCTTTCAATGAAGATATCAGCAGGGCAAGCAACTAATGCATCTAGTGAAACTGTGCACTCAAAGATGAATGGTGTCTGGAAGTAGGACAACAGCAGAATGTAAGCAGATATGCTAGGGGATATAATGTCAGTGGCTGGAAGCTATTTGGACAGCAAATGCTGCAAGTTTTATGAATGGCTGTCAGGAGCCAATCGTATAAAATAAGCCTTACGTAAGCTAAAGAGAAGCTTGGGAACAGACTTGAAAAATAGTTTGTGTTCCCTACTTTAGGATCACATGGCAGATCTAGGTCTAGATCTGAGTCTATATGGGATTGGCCTTGGTAGAGGAGTGCAGAATCTCTCTGAATTCATTTATAAACTTAGAAGAGCATATCTTTCAGAGATAAAGGTAAATAAATTCATGAATATAGTGATAGAGAAGCCATCTTGACATGTCTTTCCAGTAGCTAGTTGTTCACCTCTCTAAAAATGCAAATAAACCTACCGTGAAAATACCTGTTTTCAACTTCCAGTCTCTGGATCTCTTTCATACCTTTCTAGACTAGCCTGAGAACACATTCTGTACCATCTATCTGTTTAGACCCTTTGATCAAATCATCCTCTAACTTTTTTGGAGTTAGTGTGAACAGGTATTTCCTAGAAATTTTTTCTACTGGGAGTGTTTTTCTACTCTTTTTATCATAGCTGTGGTAAAGACTATCTTTGGACATTAAGAAAGAAGCTATGGCAGAGAACTGGTGTCAGCAAAATGCCTCCAGGATGAATGCTTGTGGCTTTGGCTACTTACTTATGCTCTGTGGAAAAAAGCAGGAGACCAATTACTTGAATAGTGAATTCCAAAGGGCTCAAATCCCCATTTTCCATCCAAACTCTCTATCTTAAACACAACAGAAATCAGTCTAAGCAAAACTTTCAACAAACGCAGATGCCAAAATGTTTTCCTAAAAATACTAGCATTCCATCCAAGAATTATAAATAATTTTACTAGCACTCACACTCAATTTACTGTCCTACAAGAACTAAGTATTCACTTGCCTAAAGTCACAGTACTATTCAGGAACTTATCTGGAAATAGGAGCAAACCTTCTCTTTGAATGTCTATCAGAGAGTGCATCAAGGGTGTTCTATATGGTGGTTTAGTATACCTATTTAAACAACAAGTGACATTTTTAAAAACTGAAATCTCATTTAAATATTGAAATCATGATTTCAATAGGTATAGGTGCACACAGATGATGGCATCTAAAACCTAAGACATCCCAGAGAAAAATGCACAAAGACTTAAAACTAATTGTTTAACCATCACTTAAATGCATGAGTTTTGGGGGCAGGAGGCAGGTTCCCTCTCCCACATTTTTTTTTAAAGAAGTTTTAAGTATACAAGAATTTTTAACTGACTACTGGAATCTTATCTTATTTCTATTTTCTTTAGGTCTAACGATGTTTGGCCAGATGAGATTTCATCACCAGGTCCTTAGCATCAGTAGACCAACTAGGTCTGACACTAGTGAATGAATAAAGACACACTTGGGGACATCCCCTGTCCTAATTTCATGCTGATGAAATTGTGGGTTTGCTCAACAGCTGCTCGTATGCACCAATAGTGCCCTCTGCAGTGTTATAATGTAGTTGTGATGTGCACATGGCAGAGCTTTAAGTGTTAAGGAGCCAAAGTGTGAGAAGAATATGCAATACAGTAACCAGAAGAGTTTCTTTAATTCCCATCGTCTTAAAAATCAAAGGTGTGGTGCAATATGATTGCAGTCTGATTTTGAATTAAGGTGCAAGTTGCTGCAATGACATCAGCTGTCAAAATAATTTAGAAGGCTGATGCTACATTTTGATGGTAGCATGACATTGCTAGGAATGCACATGGATAAAGTGATTCAGCACCCAGTGATGACCTTTGAAGGCCCATTCAAACTATAAATGTTCTTGGGTTTGTGACAGTGTTATTCTTACTGTCTGTTTTGAGCTCTGTCATCATCTCAGCTACTGATTTAATTTACTCCACTGGCTTTATCCTGCTTAACCACAGTAATCCCAAACCTGCTTACTCCCACGTTCCTTTCTCCCATTCCTAATAAAGTTTTGCTGAATGCATATGCTGAAAATTTGTGCCACTGTTTGCTTCTCATAAAAAATCCTAAAACTGATACTCACACCTTTACAGTATCAGCAGTAGAGAAGCACGCAGTGCAAGACCGCATAAATTCTAGACTTATCCTCAAGATACCAATGATAAGAGGCAGGATATCTGCACTGGCACCAGCTCACACTGGTCAACTGCTAAACTACTCATTGCAGGTGTCAGATTTTGCTTCCTGGGTCATCTTGTGTCATCTCTTCTCCAGCAAATTGTATTAAACAAGGCTAGGAGTGGGGGATGCATAGAACTAACTTGTTGGTTCCACACAACTAGATTCGAGTTTGTAGACTTTTGTGTTTTAAAGTTTTTTTCAAACACCTATGGGAAATGTTTTCATATATGCATATGCTTCTCATTTGCAATAACTGAGGAGAAATCTCTAACATAGATCTGCTTGGATAATAAAATTACAAGAGAAGTGAAGTTTTCAGGTTAGAGAAAGCTGTGCAGAATGTAAGAGATCATACACAAGTGATGTTCAAAAGAAAAGACTAGGAAGGTATTCTGCATTGGAGAGGGTAAATAAGGGGAGTTCGGAATGAAGTAACCTGCTTATCGACACTGCATACTGTTACACAGAGTTATTTTGAGGTCTTGGACATCAAAATGACCTGTTTAACCGGAGGGTTTTAAGGTAAACCATAATCTCAAAGTGCAGAAATGTTTTTTCGATTCTGTTAAGTATAGGGTAAATAGATGGTAGTCTGGGAAGTAGTAATTTCAAAGTGGTTTAAATCCCTGAGTTAATTTAGAAATAAACCAACAAAGATGATGTTTTTGGTCTAGCTGACAGTATGATAAAGATCAGAAGTAAAATGCACATAAATATTTGACAAATTATCCAGAATAATATAAGAGTTGATTAACTTTATACGATAGAAAAAAACCCCCAAAACATATTTCCATTGTCAGCTGGTGGAAAACGCCTAAGACTGGATGGGGAACAGACAGCTCAGAGTGAGAGGTTAACAAGTGTGAAGATGGCAGCCTGAGACATACTTTCCTGACTCCCTAAATTTACCAATGAAGCACAGTAAGATGCCATAAAGCCAGGGCTTTGAAGGGGCCAAAGGTCACTCAAGCATTTTTAACACTTGAGATAAACAAAACTGCGTAATGCCCTGGGAGAAAGCAGCATTTCTAGAATGGCATCAGGCTAATCAAAATAATGTATTTGTCCTAAAAAGAGCTGGCACATTATTGCCAGCAGGATGAAAATTTGTGAAACATGCTTGGATTCACTGAAAAAAAATAAAATCATAGACATGACTGGCAGTGAATGTAGGAGACAGAGCTGGATATTTTGTTTGTGTAAGAGGTTTTGTTTGTGCAATCCTTTCACACATGGCTGAATCTTGATGGCCCTATCCAGGCTTAAAATTTAACTCTCACTCAGAGGTCACCTCCCACAGGACAGTATCCTGAAGCTACCAGCCAGTTTGCAATGGGAATAACTTGTAGCAAATCCAAGTATTTGGAACATTTCAGTAGACTGGATATTTAAAGTGGACCTTCACTTTCTGGATAGATAGCTTTAAACTTTAATAACTATTTTAATAATTTTTATAACCTCTGGTCAAGTGAAAATCTGTTCAGCTCATTTTTTTCTCTCTGTTTAGGGTCGATTTTCTAAAAAGGCACTTTGTAAGACCATGAATAGAAGGCCCTGAGAAAATGGAGAACTTTGGGTTCTGGCCAAGACAGCTGCCTCAGGCTTTGGCCATAGGATGCTTCTCTTGGATTTTGGCCTACTACTAAGATATCAGTGTTTTTATTAAGCTACAGGGTACTCTACGGCTAGTGAGAAAATCAGGAAGTCAGTGAGGTGGTGATGACTGAGGTAAGTCCAGGCCTGAGTGTTGGATCGAGCTGTACAGGGGGTTCCTGAGCTCAGGGACACTCAAGCAATGGGCCCAAGCCCCATCAGGACCTGGAGGCCCTTGAAACCAACCAGGCAAAATCAGTGCCACAGAAAGGGCCCTGGGGGTCCTGGTCGATGGCAAGTTGAACATGAGCCAGCAGTGCCCTGGCAGCCAGGATGGCCAGCTGTGTTCTGGGGGGCATCAGGCACAGCATCGCCAGCCGGGCAAGGGAGGGGATTGTCCCTCTCTGCTCTGCACTGGGGCGGCCTCACCTCGAGCCCTGTGTGCAATTTTGGGCAGCACAATATAAGAAAGATATTAAGCTGTTAGAGAGCAACCAAAGTAAAGCAACAAAAATGGTGAGCGGTGTCAAGGTATGTAGGAGCAGCTGAAGTCACTCACCATATTCTGTGATTCTGTGAAATTTCTGTCCCTATATGCAAAAAGCATCCAAAACAACAAGAAATCTCAAGACCACCCTAAAATTACTTTTAAAAAGTTGATGCCTAATAATAATTTTGCTTTTCCGAAATTAAAATATGCCTGCTCCAGGGGCTCTCTCCTGCACATTACTCACAAGGCTTTAATTACAGCTCCTGTTCTGTGCATAGAGTCTAAACAGTCACTGGCACGCACAGTGGTAGCCAAAACTTGACAGCTGCACTAGAAGCTACAGTAAGGAAGGGTCTGGCCAAAATATAAGCATATCCTTTTGAAAGTTATCTGCTTATCTGAAGTTACACCTCTGATCCAACCGAAGGGATCTCAGTGGATAATGCTGCTGATTTTTGCTGAACATGAGTCAGCAGCGCGCTCTTGTGGCCACAGACCTATCTGTGTACCAGGAACAGAGAGGGATCACAGCCGACAGGACAGAGAAGTGGCTGTTCACGGCTGCTCGCTTGGTACCCAGAAGGCTCCTTCTGGTGTACCCAGTCCGGGCTGAGACCTCAGAACCGAGATGCAGACCAGGTGGAGAAAGACCTCTGCAGGGCCACCAAGATGATAAGAGAGGATGCAGAGCATGCTCATTGACAAGGAACAGAAGCAGCTGGCTTTCTTGAGCTTTTAAGGAAGAGGCTGAGGGGAGCAGCTGCAGTCTTCCTAAGACTGTGTAAAGGGGAATTGAAGAGATTCTGCAACTGAAAACAAATCTGGGGTTTGGTTTAGTAGTAAAATAACTGGCATTCTGTTTCTGTGCTTCCTCAAATTTTGGAATTATAAACAAATACAAACATGTAATGTATATGTAATAAAGAATTGCCTTCTTCATATTCTTAAGACTTACTAAATAGCACTGGTAATGAACCAACAGCAGTCAAGCATCAGAGGCTGAAGGTCCTTTCTAATTGACTGACATCTGCCCATTTAGCTCACATTCCTGATCAGAAATGGGACATAATGGGACAGATTGTTAAGCTCAAATATAGCTTTGGAAAGGAGAATTTTTAACGTGTTTGGACAAATGTATTTGCACTAGTAGCCACCTCAAGGTTTGAATATTATGGCCAATGCCTCACTGCCATTGGTGATAGAGCAGGAATTAAGGAAGAGGAATAACTCTGATGACTTAAACATATACAAAGTAATTTTTTGTCTGGTCATGTAGTTTTAATGCTCTGGTTCTCTAGGTTTGTATGACCAGTTCAGTTTTGCCTTCTGTTATTAACAGTCTCTGAATTATTGTTGATACAATCCTTCACAGCTTTCACTTGACAGCTATTTATCTGCTTCAGCAAATACAACTTCCTTGTCTATATTTTTGAGCTCAAATTTATTGTCACTTATATTAATGGAAGTGCCCAATCATATATTTAGAAACCAGAGAATGGAAACTCTGAGCTCCTGGTGCAACTTATATATCTACAGTTCTATGATTCACTGGCAAAGGTGCAGCTTCCTTGTATTTCATCTAGGTGAGGGTTATGAATACATTTATCTCCTGAAATATCCCCTCACTTCATTATTTACTGTCTTGTCTCATCCCTAAGGCAAAATATCTAAATTTGCACCTAGGTATATCTGCTAGGAAAATATCATCTGATGCTGTGGCCTATTTTTCTGCAGTAAAACTCTGTTATTTCTGATGTAAATGAAACAGTAAGGCCTTCCAGTCAAGGCCTACCTTGTTCTGCCTATTTGTACATCACTAAGTGAAATAGAACTTTATTCCATTACTTCAATATGACTAACTGAATTAATATGCAAATTATATTTAACTGCTTAAGTTGGTGGTTGCTGAAATATTGAAAAGAAATGCCTCTGCCTGTAATCCTCAATCAAAAAAACCCAACAAAAAGCACTCCTTATGGCAACATTGTGTAAGCATGCATTGGGATGGGGCTAGAAATAATAGTACTAGATGATCACTTCCTTCATCACTTTTCTATAGCACAGAGAATGTCTTCCATTAAATGTCAGCCTTGACTGAATCTGATGTAGAACAGCAAATGAACAGCCTAATTTTGTGAAGTCTTTTAGGATACAGTAAGTTTATACTATTTTATTATCTTCTCTACCATACTTGTAATGAAAAAATAATCAGGTTCTATTTGATTTTTGTCTGCAATAAATCTTGATCGAAAACTGAACCTGTGTGACTTTTTAATGCCTCATATACTTGATGAATTATAATGCTACTTTTTATTGCCTTGGCCTTTTCAATATTCAGCAATTTATCTGACTGATCACTTTTGCTTTCCTCCATTTATAGCTTCATTGACTTTCCTGGTCATTATCCAAAGTAAGCATATAAATATAGATTTTGCATAGAAAAAAATAAACAAAACTTTCAAAATTAAAATTAGATCAGAAATAAAACCATACAGCTGCTTCTCAAGTAGTCTCAAGCTGATGCTGCATGTCATGTGTCAGAAGGTCTCACAAACACTACAGCACAATTAAATGTCAACTTGAAAACTGGACTAAACAGGTAGAAATTTATATTCACTGCAGAATTAACTCTCAATATACCTTCAGTATTTCCACAATGTGCAACTTCTACCTCCATTTTACAAGATTACAATGAGCTGTGGGCTATATTAAGTGTCATGCACAAGTGCAATCCCTTTCTTCAAATGCAGTTGTGCTCTGAGTTCAAACTGACAGATCTGAAAGGAACATATATGACACCTTAATACAACCCAGTAACTTGTAGTGTGAGGCTGCCTCATGCAAGCACATATTGTGTCATTCAAATGCCTTAGATTTTCTGTACTTTCACACAATTGCCTAAGAGGACAGGAAAGTAATCCACCGGGATTATTTTCTTAAAAGCACTCACTACACAACCCATAGAATAGTTCAGCTTATCCCAGTGCAAAACTCAAGTGGATATGAACTGCAGGAGACTTGCTGCCTTATACAGTTGAGTACTGGTCAGGAGCCAATGTTGGCTGACTTGATCTGGAAAACTTAGTTGTAGATAACACATACCAACTATTCAGTAACAATATGCATTAAATACTTGTTACTTTCTCAAAATAGCTGTAGACATTAAGGAAATTAACACTGGGAAATTTACAGTGAGAAAGCTCACTAAAGTGAGCTGACAGTGTTGTGATGATTCCTCTGAAGTGTATAGTCCTATCCAATACACAGAAGAAAGAACAGAACAATTTGAGATAGTAGAGGGAAATGACAGGATGGAGACTGTGGGAAATAATATCTAAACACATCCTTGCTCTTTCATGAAGCAGTATTATGTCTTGTTTGTTTGCTTGTTGGTTCTTTTGGTTTTCCCCAGAACTTTGTTTTCCG
Organism: Corvus moneduloides; assembly: GCF_009650955.1. Lineage (NCBI taxonomy): Eukaryota > Metazoa > Chordata > Aves > Passeriformes > Corvidae > Corvus > Corvus moneduloides. The sequence goes on along the minus strand of NC_045481.1, from coordinate 29,862,505 downwards.
AGGCGTTTAACAATACATGTGGCACCATCTAGTGGCCTCATAAAAATTGACTTTAATTGTGAGCATCTTAGCCTGTGTTATAAGTAGTTGTTAGGGACATCTAGTGAGTTACTTAGGTATAGAAATCCTGACAAGCGAAATCTTGAATTTTTAGTCAAAGCTGGCATGAAAGTTTCATCATTGATGAAAATTCAGAACGATGTGTAGAAGCTTCTAATATAATTCATATAATAATTTATCACATTCTGATACTCTAATCTCAGATATCTGAATAAACATGAATGCAATGAGGATGCAACATTCTTCTTTGATGTGAAATTCCAAGTCCAGATAAATGGCAAAGTCAAAGGAGAAGTCTACTAATCGGATTCTCATTTGATGCTCAGTTCTTGGATTTCTGCTACAGTGTACACTGACTGATTCTAATCTACATATAATACAATGCATTAGAGACCAAATCTTATGTGTTATTGGTTTCAGAGTCATAGGTCTTTCCTTCTGCTCAGATCTCTCTCTCTTTGAAAACTAGATTAATGCTTTAGGGTGGGATTTTATTGGATTTCTCCCTAAAATTCTTTTCAGATCTTCCCCAAACTGAGCTGATTTGTAGGTCTGTAGATCTGTCCTCAGTCACTGAGTAGTTTGCGCACTTTTTAAATCATGCAGTTATATTGCTGCATTTCCTGTGACAGCCCTTCCTCAGTCTCACCTCTCTTCTCAGGTAGGAAGTGAAGATTAGGTAATTCTGTGTTTTACCATCCTCATATATATGTATATACGTATAACACAAACTAAATTACTGCTTTCCTATGAAACACTGCTCTTGGTTAGGACTGATAGAATTGCCTTTCTGTATAAGGCAGAACAAGATGCATGAAAGCAAGACTCTATTTGTACATAGTTGTAGTAGGTGAAGTTACAAGAAAATTTTCAAGCTATACAATGAAGATCTGCAATAGATCTCATTGTCACAGCAAAGCCTTCATTTTTAACTGTCTCCATGAATGAAAATTACTTTCTGCTGCAAGTTGCGTTTAGTCTGTGAGCCTACAAAAAATCTTTAGAAAGCAAATTCATAATCTTTTTTCTGGTCCATTTGTAGGGTTTATGAGAAGGTGCTTAAAATAGTGAGGTTATCTGCAATCCTAAACAACTAGCAAGTCCCCAAAAGCCTTCACATCAATGAGAAGTTCCTGAGAGGGGTTATTAAAAATCTGTAGAGTGATCATATAACTCCTGGAAACTCTGCTAGAATGGTGAAAGTAACCTGTATAAAAAGGAAGCTTATAAACTCCTGTCTTTAGAAGGGCAGTTCATGCTGACTGACAAAGTGATAGACTAAGATTAAAATTACCTTCATATCAAAAAGTTAGGTTACTTTAACCTGTGAAGACTTAAGGAAATTTTCTTCAAAATTTCTGCTGCATGTGTACATGGCCTGGTGTAGATAATCCCAGTCTCAGCCTGTACCTTGGAGCAATTCACCTTCCAGTTAGAAATGGTTAATCTCTCAGAAAAACCAATCAGTTCATGTGATGTGCTACATTTACTCTGCTCCACTACTTCTATCTAGCTTGAAGGTAGCTAATTTGAAGACATTTTTATTTTGTCCTATGCTATAGAACTGGCTTATTCTAAATCTCCTTATCTGCGTGAAGTACAGTGTGTGGATTCAGCAGTCATGCTTGAAATAGCAACTATTTACAACCCTGATTTTCTGAAAAAAAAAGAAATTTCTCCCTGCCTTTTCTCGTACTTGCAGCCTGTTCTAATCTGCAGTTGCCTTCAATTGTAATTACTGTATAATTTTTTTTTCTAGAATTCCTATAGTGTGAAACAGCACTCCTTCCTTACTGATTTCTAAATCTTTCTAAATTTGATCTCTTATTAAGATAATTTTTCCATCATTAAATAATGATCACCAGTAAAATGAAAGATAATATAAGCAAAACCTTTCTAAAAAATTAGCTACCTCATAGTGAGTCAAGCCCAGATATATGCATTCTCCCCTTATTTAAAACATCTTGCATCCAAAACAGCTGCTGTTGACTTTGTTGCTACATCAGATTCAACTTAGGAAAGGACATGGTAATAAGAGCTGAAAAGGAGGAATTCTCTGATTCAGAAACATCTAGAAATTCCCTGGATAGGAGAAGATAAATTCTAGTAATCTCCAAACACCACAGATGGCCATGTAGCTGGGTTGAAAAATGAGACTCCTTTCTGCCAGCAACAAATATTCATTACTTTGGTAAAGAGGCAATTGAAAAGAAGGTTGAAACAAATCCAGAGGTGGCAAAATGTATAAAGTACAGACCTCAGAAGTCTTAATTAATACTTAACTTCTGAAGGAAGTGAATATAGAATATCACCACGTGAAACAACAGAAACAGCAGTCTGTGAAAATCAGACCACAGAGTAATGACAGTTAAGCATTTGAACTTTCCAACTGAAATACTGGTATAATTCTTGCATATATTCGGTCTTATTAAAATTTTCCTTACTTCTCTGGAGAAAATTTCATGGAATTCAATACTTGAAATCGTTTGCTAAATTACTTGAGATTATACTTTCAAATCCTAATAACAATTCATTTCAAATCCTAATGACAATTCATTATGGTTCCTTACATCAGCTCTGCTCAAGCTTTTAGAAATCAGCTTTGAAAGCCTCCCATAAAGTTAACAGCCAACGAATTTATAGGAACTCATGATTTTCTCAGTTGTTAGATTGTGAGGATGGATGCATAAAGGTCATAAGAGTTTGAGGTGCCAACTGCTGCAGTCTTTGGTTTCTTTTTGTCTGTCCTGCTGCCTAGTGCAGCTCACAATGATCTTATAAAGATTGGGAGAGAGAAAGAGAGAAAGGCTATCAGGAACTAGCCAGTGTAAATTCCCTTTGCACTTGCATGCAGTGCTGAAACCTGGAATAAAAGCTGCCAGGTTGATTTGAAGCCTTATTTATACTAGTAAAAATGTGAAGCTACGAGGATCACTGACAGTAACAAAATGAATGACCAAATCCATTGTTGTTCAGGAGTTACAGTCCTAAACTCTGTGTGGTCATTGTGGGATAACCCCAGTCAGCAGCTCAGCCCTACTCAGCCACTTATTCTTTCCAAGAATGTGAAAGAGAATTGGGAGGGTAAAACTGAGAAAAATTGTGCATTGAGATAAAGACAGTTTAATAGGGAAAGCAAAAGCTGGGTATGCATGAAAAGAAAAACAAGAATTGATTCACCATTTCGCCTGGGCAGGCAGGTGTTCAGCCATCCCCAGGAAAGCAGAGCTGCATCACACATGGTGGTTAGTTGGAAAAACACCGTATCTCAGAATGTTTCCCCTTTCCTCTTCTTTCACCCAGGTTTTATTATTGAGCATGATGATATACAACATGGAATATCCCTTGGGTCATTTGGAGTCAGCTGTCCTGGCTGTGTCCCCTCCCAGCTTCATGTACTCCCCCAGCCCACTTGCTGGTGAGGAGGTGTGAGAAACAATCTTGGTGCTGTGCAAACACTGCTCAGCAATGGCCAAAGCATTCCTGAGTTACCAATGCTGTTTCCATCACACACCAGAAACACGATTCCATAATATGAAGAAAAATAACTCTATCTTAGCCCAAACCTGTACAGTCATACAGAAATTATATAATAATATAATGATTTTGTCACAGGCAGACTCAAGGTTTCACAGCAGTGTTTCAAAATTAATGAGGTTAAAATTGCAAACACCTGCTTGGACTTTCTGACCCAGCATAACATGACTGCCTGAGAGAAGGGAGCTGAAAGGAAGAGCAGCTCTTCTCTGGCTCCATGCTGGGATCTTTCCAGACCTCCTTTGCCTACCAGCAGGAGGATGAAGGAAAACAAAGCCAGGGAGTGGGATAAATTTTCTCATTATTGAGGCTGAGAAGATTGTATAATCTCAACAGACCAGGTGGTGCCGGGGGGAGCTGCTGTGCTATCGCTGTGATTTTCGTGTCTCTCTTTTGCTGCCTTAGGCAACTGCCTACGTGATCTGGGCCTACAGCTGCCCCCTGCCTTGGCAGACATGCTCCATAAAATTAATATGCCAGGCTTAGAAAATTCAGTGGGGAGATGTCTCATTGTTAATTATGTTTTTGAGTTACCATGCAAGTATGAAAAACTGAATTATTTTGAATGATTATCAAACTGAAAGTTTGTTTGTTTATAGAATGTACCGGTGACACAGAGGATACTGGAAAAAGACAAGTGCTCATAGTTGCTGATTCTCTGTTAAGGAGCATTGAGGTTCCCACTGCCAGCCTGGCAGAGAGTTGTGAGAGGTGTGCTGACTTCCCAGAGCTGAGGTGCTGCTGAGAGAGTGCCACTGCTTATCAAGATCACAGACTACTCTCAGTGGCTCCGCTTTCATGTGGGCATGAATGACATTGCAAGCTGGAACCTGGGCAAAGTCAAGGAAAACTACAAAGCCCTGGGAGTGCAAGCATGAAGTACTGGTGCCCAAGTTATCTTTTCTTTCATTTTACTGGTTAGAGAAAAGGGTGCAGCCAGAAAGAGATGCATAATGCAAATCAACTACTGGCTTTGTGGCTGGTGTCTTCATGAAGGTTTTGAGTTTTATGAAAATGGGAGATTCTTCCTTGACTATAGCCTGTTAGAGAGGGATGGGATCCACTTGTCTAGAAGTGACAAGGGAATCTTTGGCAGCAGACTGGCCAAAATGGAGAGATGGGCTTTAAGCTGAAGGACCTGGGGGACAGGGTCCAAAGTGGCAGTGCTCATGCCATTGCAACAAACTGGGGATAAACCAGGCCAACTAGAGCAGAGAGAGATATTCCTTAGCTACCTCCCAAGATGAGAACCAGAAGACTAACTACCTGGAGTGTATGCATACATGCACATACAGCCTGGGGAAAAAACCAGGAGGAACCGGAGCTCCACACGCAGTCAGAAAGTTATAATCTCATAGGAATAACTGAAACAGGCAGCAATGACTCACACGACTGAAGGATCACGATGGATGGCTATACTGTTTCATAGAGATAGGCAGAAAAGCAGAGGAGGACTCATGCTCCGTGTTATGGAGAGCCTTGAATGTACATTTGTTGGTAGAACAATACAGCAGTTCACACATCATCTATCACGTTTCTGGAATGCATAGAGGACTGTTTCTTCTTACAAACATCAGCTGTGTAAAGTGGGAATGAAACTCTGCTTGGTTTGTTACTCACAAACCAAGGAAAGTTTTGCAATATCTCAGTTACTGATAGTCTTGGCTGGAGTGATCACAATACTGTGGAGTTTGGGATCCCAATGAGTACACTGAAGGTTTTTACTACGACAGAGGTTTTAGATTTTAGAAGAGGAAATGCCAACTCAGAGCTAAGATGAGAGGGGTTTGATGAGAAGCTTCCATGGAGGATAAAGGAGCTAAAAAGTGATGGGAATTTTTCAAGAACCCTCTCCTGGAATCACAAAACCTGTTTATCCCCTTTAAAAATAAGGGAAACAGGTGGAGCAAGCGACCTCCTTGGCTTAACTGTGAGCTTCTGAATCTGCTCTAAACCAACAGAGAAGCAATTCAGAGATGGACAAGCAGATGAATACCTTTTGAGAATCACAAAGGTATTTTGGAGTTTTCTGAATAGTTAGAAATAGTCTTGTTCTTAACTCTCTCCTCACTGAAGTAATTCTGAGACATTTCATCTACATGCTGAAGGAATAAGATCTGAAAGAAATACAAATAAATATTGGGTGTGGGTCCAGATGGCATGTGAAGGGGACTTCTCAAGTGCTTTAATAAATGTAAAACTGCATAGGGTTAATTCTGACTGGAAAACAACACATTCTTCTTGTTATAATTTCATTATCTTAAAACCACTGATAACAGATCTGCAGTGGAACATGCTGCTATGGATTAGTTCAGCAGTTGTTCGTGTTTCATTATGAGGATTGAAGCTTTCAACAAATGTCATGGCAACTAGCTTTTTATGCAGTGCCATGAAGAAACAGCTGTGGGAAAAATCAACAGCTTTTCTAAAAGTCAGCACCTTTTGCCTGCCTTTATGAAACCACTGGTCACTCTGGAATATTAAGTGACATCATTGCTACAAGAATTATGTCTCTGTGTGATGTTTGGCTTGGGCATCTGACCATTACAGAAATGAAACTGCCAACAGTTGTGATAGCAATCCTCACCACTGCACAAGGGTATGGTTCAATCATCCATTTCTGTTTGGCAAATAAGTCTCCTTCAGGGCGAGTAATCTTTTTATAGCAATATTTTCTCTTTGAATTTTCTCCAGAGATACTCGCTCTAAGATATTGTTTGTGCAGCAGCATGTACTGACTGGCGATTCCTTCTTGCTTTCCACCGTGAATCTCTCCAGTCCCTCTCTGACAAAGCTGCAAAGACAGCCTCTTCATGCATGAAACCCGTGCATCCATTATAAAAGTTCCCACTGGCAAACACTGAAATGTGATACTGTCTCAACAATATGGTCACGTGAAGCAGGAAAATAGAGCTGTGCCTCAATCAAAAGCTCTGCTCTATGTGTTTATAAGATTTATATTGGCCAACATTAGCAACAGCAGAAAACCCAAAACTGGGTTTTATTCCATGTTTTCTTCTTTTGGACTCAGTAAACAATTTTTCCTGAGAGATCCTGCCAGCAACAAACAGCCCCAAAACACATGACAGAGATACACATGCAAAGAACCTCAGCCCATTCTGAAGTGCATGCACCACTGATGTTACCTATTCTTATCACAGTAATGTAATGATGCCAGTAAAATGAAGATGATTTAGATATCAACTGACACTAAGCAGTGCTTGGGAGGGCAAAAAATCAAAGAAAATACAGTTTCTGACCAGTATGCTTGGAACCTTTAATAGACAGCATATTCTTCAAGTGGACCACAAGACCATGCAATGCTTTTCATCAAACTATAGAGCCCACCAACCATGAGCCTCTTCTTGGAGGAGTCACTTTCCTTATTGTAAAATATCCATTTCAAATTGAGGCACAGAAAAATTTGATACCTGTTTTACAACAAACCTCAAAAACTACATCTGTGCTCTTACGTAAGCCATGTATGAAAATAAAACCTCAACCTATTAATTTACACAGCTGGAATGAGAAGCATATGCTACACGATATGCAAATATGTGACTGACTTTTAATGGAAAGAACAGACATTGGTTTTTTAAGGAGTCCATGCTAATTCCTGTGTTCCACTAAAAGCAATGACAGAACTGAGATATTCACTATTTCAAAACAAAGGGCTAATTTAAGCATTTAAAGCATTTCATAAGCTTAGTTTTCCTGATTCTTGAAGGAAATATATTTTTTAGATGTCCCAGAGTCATCCCCTATCTGTCCTTGGCCCTGCCTGGTTCAGGCAGTCAGGAACTGTGGGGCACATTTGCAGCAGCCGAGGTGAGCTGTGAAGCAAAACATCTCCCCAGGGTGGCCAGTCCTTCAAAAAACTTACTGTCATCATCATTTTTTGTCATAAAAAGACAAACTGCACAAATTGCACTTAAAAGCTTTCAGGGACATTTAGGTTATATTCATATTGCAAAGTTCTGTCTGTACACATCACTTTAGCTTACAAATAAGCAATGTTCTGTTTCTTTAAAATATGTTTACATAATATTTGCTCACACTGCATGGAAATAAATGCAAAGGTCTCTCTCATGTGTCACACATTTCATAGTATATACTGAGGTATTAGTAAACATAAATACCGTATAAGTGGGTTGTAGACCTCTAATGCCTGTAAGGAACCCAGAGTGCCAAGAATATTTCTCTGTCTGTTTTTAAGGGTTCTTACCCCCCTGAACAACACTGTTTTAGCTTCAAACCTTGGAAAAAATTACCAACAGTCAGACAACAACTAGAAAATACAGTGGTGTGAATTAGGTGATAGACTACTATGTAAGATTGTCACAGGGTAAAAAATTTAGAGGTTTTGGGCTTCTCTTTGTAGTACATAGATAAGAGTAAAAAATATCAAAATGGAGGATTGTTGTTGTTCTCTAAACCTTCTTCTGCTTCTTCTACTACTCCATATTCTGCAGTAAAAGTAGTTTGGAATGATTGGATAGAAAGTTCTGCAGTTCCTAGTCGTGTTACTGAATAATTGGTAGGAAAGTGAAAATAATGTACGTTTTTAGTAACTATTGGTTAAAGTATCTTTAAAAGCTGTGTAAATCTTGATAATTAGCTCTCACTCTTACGTTTCTTCTTTCTATGCTGTACCTGGGTCTCGCTAGTGGCTCTGTTCCTCTGATAAGACTTAATAAACAACTATCTAGAATCAGTGAAACACAAGGAAAAGTCTCGGTTTATCTTTGAAACTCCTTGCAAGGACTTTCAGCAAATTCTCTCCCATCCGGAGGGACTTGATTTATGATACAGTTTAGTGTCAAATGCCTAGGGTTTCTTTATGCATATTATCACTCTGAGCTCAACTGCTGCTTCTTTTTATACATCTGGACCCAGGTAACAGGTCATTAAGTTAGTTTCGTGATATGTAAATAACCACTGTAATTTGGCAGCTAGAGAAGATTTTAATAAACACCACTTTTTGGAAACCTAGCATAACTGAAATGTGTACCTACCACAATATTACTATTAGCCAAGTAGCTTAGAAAGCAGGCAGGAAATAGCTCTGTATTTGAAAATGTTATGTGTTCTGCTGGAAGAAAATACGATTTTACCTATTACTTCAGTGTTATTGGGCAGATTTCACTCCACAGGCCAGATAATATCTTTGCAGAACAAGTGCAGTAGTAGATAAGTGACAGTAGAAGATGATGCCAAGTTGTATTGAGACAAGTTTCGGGTCTGAGCCAAACTCTGTTGTGTGCAATGGCTCTGATTCTTAGGAATAGTCAGTACAACTACACACGCAGCGTTAAACACTGGCGCAGTTTTTTTCAGAGCTGGGCAAAAAGTGATGCGTAAAGTAAGGACATTATTTGCATAAAACAATTACTAAAAATAGCTACAATAGGGGCAGCTTTGCTGTCATTATGTTATCATAGCATAACTGAGCTGCTGTTTTGATTCAAAGTAAATAGGTGAGTTTTAAGTTGCTTCTCTTTTTGTTTTAAGTTAGGATACCAGAGGCTCTTTTATTATCTGTTTTTCTCAAGAATTCATCCCCATTGTTTTCCAGTTGTATCGGTCATATTTCAACTTACACGTCAGAATTTAACACTAAACTAGAGATTTATTTTCTTACTCCTGGGCTTACAATCTTTATTTAATTTCTCATTGGCTCTCCCCTAATCACAGCTTGAAATGGAGTAAAATTGAATAGAACTTCTTGTGACAAATCTGCTAAGCATACAGAAGAACAATACACTGGAGATGTTGGAGTTTATTTCTGATACCAAAAATTATGTCTAAAGTGGCTTCTGAAAATAACACTAACTGAGATTTAAAAGTATTGTTCAGAATTATATTAGTGGACATAGCTTACCACCAAACCATCTTGATGAATGTTATTGATGATGCTAATGATATTACATTGAAAAGAACTAGGAGCTGGGGGATGTTGCATGAATTGTCATTTTGCTAAGATGCTTGCAAAGTTTCCCTTGTAAAGTTTTAGACATCTAAAAAAAGAACTTTAAATTGGAAAGCAATTGTCTCTAGGATTCTTTTAGACAGTAGTAAGCAACACTTCTGTTCTGAATTATCTTTAAGAAGACTCAGAGCCTTTTTGCTATTCTGCACAGGCAGAGTCCAGTCCCTTTGCAGCTAAAACCAGGGAGATGGACTTCAAGAGTTCCAGTGTTTAGGTTCCAGACACCGTCTCACACTTCCTGAGCTAGACAACCCACCCGCTGGTTTCACAAAACTTCTGGTTCCTGTTCAGGGTCACTAATCTCACAGGTACCTTGACTAAATCCCCAGTTTTACACCTTTTATTATACATTTTTTGGCAATTGGCAGATACATGAAATGTATGCAGGCCTTTTCAGCTAAAAAAGCTTGCAAAATACATACTATGCAGTATCTAATGTGTAGGATAGTTTTTCCCTGCATATTTTGAACAATTATTCTTTACATGAAAAATATTTTCTTTCCTCTCCAAATCATCTTCTTCTTCCTCTTCCTCCTACTACTATTACTACTATTACTACTACTATTATTATTATTTAAGAAATCCAAACTGTTGTGTTTCTGAAAGCTCCTAGCACTTTCATAGAGGTGTGGTACATGACTGATGGTAGAAGAGATGTACTACCATTTCCTCCTTTCTCATAAAGGTATATGGGCCAAACATTGCTACAAGTAAGGGAAATATATATTTTTAAATTACCAGATAGTTTTCTAATTTTAATCCAAAGACAGTAAAACATTTTTCAAAAGCACTAAAGCCTCAATATCTTTCCCAGATGTTATTGTTACAGTGGGGCTCTATCAGCTAAAAGATGTTGATATCTAATGTGGCTGCTTAAGTGCTTACTGCCAAACTTGACAGACTAAATTAAGATGCAGTAATTTTCATGTGCTCTTATTTCTGCCACAGGGTTTGCCTCAGTGCAACAAATCCTTGCCAAACATAACTGACTGCAGCTACAGCTCTCATCTAACCTCTTATGAAGTGAAAATGCAGCTCATTTAATCTGCGGTACTTGGCATTCCTGAGAATCACCTGTTCAATGTGTGAAAGGGACATTCCTTCACCCAGAGCTTAATGGACAACGACTGTATTGGGAAGTTACAGCAGCCTTTTTTTTTTTTTTTTTTTTCCTTCTCTCTTGTCTGAGGAGGCTTGATTCAACATCAACCTTCAAGCAGAAAAGTGACTTTCCTGCCAGGAAAAATCTAAAAGAACACAATCTCTCTTGGTTGAAGACTTTCCATTCTGTACAAAATAAATATCACTGACACAAGAACAGAATCCCAGGTGTGAGATTGTGACCACTCTGCTGAAGGTCTAAGGTTACAAAACCCATAGATAAGCAAAAATGATTTTAACTGAAAAAATTTTTATGCTGTCATAGAATATAAATTAGGGTTTTTAACATTTTTAACAGAGAAAAACTGAAGATGGGAAAGCAATTAAAAAAATATCCAGGCTTGATTCCAGAAAACTCACTGGCTTCTCAGGTCACAGAAAACTCGGTGTAGTTCTTGCTGGTCCTGAGGGAGTTCCTCCTTCCCCAACTCTGCCCAGCCTGCTCCCCAATTCCCGTCATGGCAGCAGGATCTCCTCCTGGTCTTCACTTCACCAGGCTGGACAAGCCCAGTCCAGGTTGCCTGTCCATCGTGACCTAAGAAATTGCATTCATTCTGGATAAAAAATAAAAAATGTCAAAGGAGATCAAGAGAGAGTCTGAGAACTTTTGTTTATTAAATGGGTGTTTTGCTCTTAGATTACAAGAAAGCTACTGATGCACAAGAGGGCAGTATGTCACAGGGAAATCTAGCACTGGTGTTACAGGGTACACTGCTCTGTTTCTGGCATAAAAATTATTTGGGGCTGATATATCAGCTCGGTTATTTTAAATCCAGTCATTGAGCCAATTTAATGAGCCAAGGGAACTAAGAAAATTAACCATGTTTTCCTACAATTTTTCCAGGCTTTACATCTTTATTGACTATATAGGCTTTTTATATACCATTTCATACTAATGCATATAGGGAACTCTGCCAGGAGTGACAACATTACAGTGCTGCTGCAAGCTGCCGCCAAAGTGTGATAATGGCAACGATTGCCTTGGTAGCAAGTGCTGGCTCTGATGCTTCAAGGTCACCTTTCAGTTCCAGCAGAAGAACTTCCAAAAACTGGTGTTTCACCACCCTAAGGAATCTGGAATTGAGTTTTTCCTCCTGTGTAATTTCAGGAGATCTAAAGTTGATTAGTGATAAATATTCAGATAGAGTATTTTAACTTACCTAGACATGAAATAAATTTTCATTGTGCCTGGGATTCAATATGACAAATTAATTTAGGTCTTACTGCATTTTTAAGCCTCTTAAGACGCCGAACTATGTAATTATCACCATCTAGTCTATGCAGTGTTCTGTTTTACATTTTGAGAACACCTCTGTAGTGTAGTAGTGACATTATTAATATCTATGGTATATATGATTAATATTTATGGCACATAAAAGCTGGGACTGTCCACAAATGTGTTTATGCTGCCAGTCTGGAGAGCAATATTTGAGCGCTGTCATAATCCATTATCTTAAAGACCATCGTAAACTTTTTAGCCATAGAGTACATCAGCATTCCTCATCATGTCTGAAAGTCTCTTCTACTGAGGCCAATGACTGGGATATTAGAAGTCAACATACAGGTGCACTAAAATCACAGTGAAAGAAAGCCTATGAAGTAGCTTCTCAAAATGTCTGGCTCACACCAGAACTCTTATTCAAAAAGGATAAGTGTGCAAAAGGAACAAATCACCAGTGCTCTACATTAGCAAACCTTCAAAGGAACCAATATTAAGGAAGTGTAGAACATTGACATGCTGGGGGGGAAAAGACAAACAATTAAATTATGTACTGTCACTGATTTGCTTTTAAAGTATCTTTCCCAGGATTCACTGAATGTGGAATCCTGACAAAACATAATCATGCTCTTACTGTTGTGCAAGCCATTCATTATTTTGTACCCTTCAGTTCAAATATTCCCTTAGCAAAAGAATATTGTGCCCAGACTTTTGGCAGAGAGAAGGGCAATGAGGAGGGGGAAGGAAAAGCAAAGTTTCAATTTCTTCTGCTGTGTCTTAGGTGTTTGGGTCTCTAATCTCTTTTTCAAAAACAGAGTGTAGGCAGTTCAGCCACAAGACATCTTCAGCAACTTTTGTGCACTAGTGGAACATTAATTTGAAAATATGTTTGCAAACATATTTGGAGATATGTTCTTCAGCAAGAAAATCATTGAAATTGCAATCTTCTTTTCCATACAATCCTTTCCAGAGGATAAATTCTTCACACTGATAAATATGGCAGATGCACTCACTCAAGTGAATATTGTTCATTTGATATCATAGTATCCTGCAAAATAGAAAGAATAAACCATCCAGCAAATAGATATGCTTAAAATGAGAATCATCTTGCATTCTTAGGTATCATGAAGCTGAAAAACTATTCTCTTAAATTTCCTACTCTATTCCCTGAGCCTGGGAAATTTCTAAACTGGGCTGAAAAACCATTTAAGTTACCTGAAAGGAATCAGTCTCTGAATGCTTACAAATATAAATCAGCCAACAGTTGAAACATAAGCTAAGGTATTTTAAATGAAACTTTATATTTTCATTTCTATGTGCTTCTAATTAATTGCATGCTGTTCATTTGAAAACATTTTCAAACTTGATACAGTGAATTTTTTTTAATGGATATTCCTTTGCTCAATAGGTAATTAGAACCCTTACTCTAATCACATTATCTACTATACAGTACAAAACTGTCGTGTTCACATCACACTTCCAGTATAGAAACCTCTTGGTAGTCTCCAAGTACTGTGAGTAATTTGAATTTTTCAGTGCTTCATTTCTTTGTCTTCAAAGAAACCACTTTGAATTCAGTCTTAGGTTTATTTCTGGTGTCTGAGACTGTAAATGTTTCTGACAAATCTGAAAACATGAACACTGCTAAGTTTTCAAGATCTGTCCTCAAGCTGAGAGAAAACCCAATCAAGACCCACATCTAAGCTTTTCTTCCATTTCAGTAATTTGTGTTAAACCTGGATGCAAATTTAGCGCTCTTTATCTTAGCTTCACCTACCCCAATTTCTAATAGAGACAAAACCATAATATCCTATCCTTTGCTTACTGTGCAAAAATATTCCATACAAAATGTAACCTTTCAGGTATTTGTAGTAAAACCTTGACACAGCTGTAAATATAACTAAATGTCAGTCAGATAGATGGCATGGAAATAAAAGCTTGAACATATATTTCTAAAGTATTGATTCTTATTCTTGCCAGTGGAATTTTCTTCTTTTTGCACACATACATTATAAATACCTATTATTACATAACTAAAACATCTCACTTTTAATCTTTTAAAAATACATTGAAATATCTATAATTTTGATTGGGTAAGTATTATTTGAAACTGGTTTAAATTCAACTTTTTTAATTGCAGGACTAAAAATCTTTTGACATTAAATATTTCAGAAATACTTTCATACTCCTACTGTCCATCTCCTAGGTTCCACTTACAGTCCTCCTCCTCACAGCTATCTGTATTGATAGCCCCAAGGCATGAGGCCAGTGGAACTCTGAAAATGTTGAAGAGTGTGTGAGTGGCGGGCCCTCAGAGAGGATGACCCTGGGAGTGGTTCAGGTGGTTGAAGCACAGTGCTAATAACACCAAGGTTCTGGGTTCAATGGCTGTATTGGGCCATTCACTAAAGAGCTGGACTTGATGATCCCTTCCAAATCAGAATATTCTGTGATCTGAGTCTTGGTGCCCAGGCATGTGCTGGGCTCATCCCAGCAGCCCAGCTGGGAGGTCAGCATAGCCCTGCAGACCTGCTCTATCTCATGAGGGTTCCTGATGCAGTTGCCCTGAAACTCCCCATGGGGTGTCTGTGCTTTTTGGATAAGGAGATGGCTGCTGAGTCAGTTGTAGCTCAGCCAGTGCATTTGTACTGGCTGAAACAGATTGTCTCTCTGGGTAGCCAAAGCAGCTCTTCAGTCTTGGATCTGACTTCACAGTCGTGATTCTTTGTTGCCTCACCTGGTTCCTAGAAGAAAACTGTCCACAGACTCAGCCTTCATTTCTTTGGGGTTTGTCAGTCATGTCTCAATGACTGCTCTCATCTGAGATTTCTGGTAAATCACCCTTTGATTTTATTTGGGCTTAGTGCAAAGACTTCATAGAGCATCTAATAATCATATATATATATATATATATGTATTATTATATATTACATATTATGTATAATATATACTACAATGTACATATATATTTCATGGATATACACACAAAAATCTTATTTCCTGTTGCAAAATATCATCTTTTTACATGTAAATTGATTTTTTCCTGCTTAAGATTATTACTTTGAGACAATTTTCTTTAGTTTATGACTTTACTCAATTTATCCCATGTTCCAAACATTTTCAACTTAATCGGTTCTGCACATACATCCTCATTAGATTCTTTTTCTAAAGTAGACAATATTCTATTTCCTGCAAGAAGCTATTCAGGAAAACAGCAAAAATATTCCAATTTTGTTTTTACAACCTGTCTTCTACAAAAAGCAAAATGACCCTGGTTAATACTGGTACATCCAAAATTGGTATTTCACTTCCTCTGCACGGATTGCCTTGCCCTGTGAAAAATGGGAAAACAACAGCAAAAGAGATGCAGAATATTCCCTATTTCTTTCCCCCAACTGAGAAGTTCCTGGCAAACATGACTAGAGTTAGGGATGGGGCAGTGCTGATAGGAAAGTTCTGGAAAGTTCACTTACAGTCAGCCTTCATCCAATTGCAAGGAAATACAATATTGCTGGCTGTTTGCATTGTAAGGCTGCCAGTGTCTGTATGTGCAGAACTGGCAAACAGAGGACGCCTCACTCACAGGCAGTTTGCAAACACAGGCTTTAACAAAAAACCTTCCTCAGTCTGTGCAACCACCTCAGCAATCATGTCCTGGATGACCAGCAGTCCATGAAAACGGCAAGACGCACGGATTTCTCAGTAAGGTTGCCACACAGCAATGGAAGTCTCTCTGCTCTGGACATCTTTCTATAAGAGACTATGTGGGGGGTTTTTTTGCAACTTCTTCTCATACAATCTCATTGATGCAAAATCTGCACTTTTAGAAGAGCGACCTTCACTTTGCAACTGGTGGAGCTGGTAGGGATGGCTCTTTTGACGTTATTTTTTGGTTTTTTTAAAATTATTTCTATTTTTAAGGTGCTTAGTGTTATTTTCTCACGTTTCCCCATCAATGATATTTTGAAATCCTGCCCCATTGTTCATTTTCTTTTTATTTGGTATTTCGTGGCTGTATTTATTTAATGCTGGGTTACAGAGAACTGAGCAACTCCAATAGTTTCTCCCACAATCTCTTGTATTTATTCAGTTCACAGCTCTCTAGGTGAAACTGAAAAACAAGTTTCTATGAGACTAAAGACAGCCAATTGTGACAATGAAAAATAAAAATCAGATGTTTTATTGAAGCTCATCTTGTTATAACCAATATATAAAAGATTAGTGCAGTTTATAAGCATTATTACTCATTTCCACAAATATGTATTACTGTGTTTTACAAAGACAATTGAGTTACCAAGAAAGATTTTGCAGTGTGTCAATTTCCAAAGAATTCCATCCAGCTCATAGAATATATTCTGTTATCCACATTGCCCTGCACAGGGGAGAGGAATAATTGCTTTTCTGACTTTGTTTCTTAACCATGTGAATAGCATAGGATGCATTTAGGTTAAAAAGCACTTTGGTGATGTCCATGAAATGTCCATGTAAAACTGAGTCCTACAGTTAAAAAGGTCCAGTAAATTACCTGGTGATTATTGCTGTCTGCACACCCTTCTCCTGAGACCAGGAAAACTTTTCAGTGTGGAAACCAGGTGGGATTTATCAGGTGAGATTCCCAGACACTGGAATGGGCCTGAACAAAAAGACACACATTTATTTGTCATCATATATTCATAATCAGGTACAATTCCTGTGCTAATGTATGAGCATAGACAAATACTTTGTCACTGGAACACGTATGACAGAGCACAATAATTTGTTCTTAAAAAAAACCCAAAAAAAACCAAAAAAAAATCAGGTGAATGAGAGATGATGAAATGGATGGAAATTGCATATATCCCATGATTTCATCTGGAAATGCATTGAATGAAGAAAAAATTGTGGCTAAGGAAGAAGACCATAATTCATATATGTTTGGTTTGCCTTTTTATTATATACATATTTTATTTTTATTGTTAGTTTTATATTTTAAAAGATGCAGTCGTGCTTTCAGAAAAAAAATTAAATCTTCTGAATGTTCTATTGTAGAAAACAAAAGGGAAAACTGGGCAGAGGATGGCTCATGAATTTCAAAAATAGCTTATGAATTTGCAAATGTGCCTGCTTAGCGCAGATAGCAGGAACACCTCCTCAGACATCATGCTCTATAATGCACTTCGACATGGTTACTTGAGAGGTAGTAAATGAACTGCAGTCCTTGTCCCCTATGTTTAATCAAAAGGGAACAGTCACAACCGTGCCAGGCTTCATTCACAAAAAAAAAAGCATGGAGGAAACTAATGCAGGGGTATCAAGTCTCTAAAAGGATGCCATGAACCTTTCTAGGACAGCAGCATAGCAAATCATCCAAAGGCTGGAAAGCAATTTAAGAAAATAGAAAGCATCTATCGTTTGCACCAGCTGGGCTGTGGTGTGGTGACACAAGAAAATTTTCAATCTGAACAGCTATTAGCAGGATGTCAAAACAGACTTTATTTCAGAATCTTCAGGGCTTATGACTGTATTTTATAATAAAAAGTACAGCTAGAAGTTGACTCATTCTCCATACAGAGATTAATAGCCTTATTCAGCCAGCCTTTTGCTTTACTTGTTCTATTTGGATTAAGTATTAAAATACAGAGCTTCTGAACTATAGCTCCAAAACAGAATAGAAAAATCTCAGATGTGTCTCCACCAGCTTCAGTGGGAGGCAATATCTGCCTTTCCTTTTAAAATACTGGAATGTTAAGGTCACCACCATTTTTTTTTTTTTCTTTCTTTCTTTTTTTTTTTCCCCCTGAGCTCTAGTTTCTTTTAAAAACCATATTTCTTTCTTTTTAAAATAGGTTGACCAGACTGCAAACCAAGAAATTCAATGTTTTCAGAATAGCAAAACCAAAACATATGAAAGTAAATTTAAAAAGAATTAGATTTTTTTCTGAATATTCTTTCATGTAACTGGCCACTGTGAGAACATCTAAAAGCAAAATTAATTCTAAAACCAAAATGCAAATGATAAATAACATTTTTAATACTTATTGTCACAGACCTTATTGTCACAGACTGAGTCTTAGCTGGTCTCCTAACAGATAACACAATAACAGTATAGAATAGTATAGATGTTAGTCTGTATACAAGAATGCTTTGTTAGGTGCTGCATACCGATCCATGTGAATGTCATGAGAGTTGTACATGTATGCAAGTGTTTTTCAGAGTTCAGCTGTGCTGTCCAGGTCCAACACCACCAATTTCCTTTACAGAATCTAATAAAAGTCTATTTTTTTGGAAAAAGAATTGTCACCAATTATTGAAATAATGTTACTGGTTTCAAAATATTTGATACATCTCTTGAAGTTCCAGTTGCTGGAGACCTGTGATTATGAAAGGCTTTTGTCCTTCCTTGAGAAACATGCCTTTCATAACATCCATGGTTGAAGAAAAGCTTGTATACGTGACTTGATTGTATAGTGGCAGCTCAACACTAGACTGAAAAAAATAATCACAGAATGGTTTGAGTTGGAAGGGCCCTTAAAGATCATCTGGTTCCAACCCCTGTGTCTTGGGTAGCAACACCTTGCATTAGACAGGTTACTCAGAGTGCCATCCAGCCAGCCTGGTCTTGAGCATTTCCAGGGATGGGGAATCAACAATCTCTCTGGGCAATGTTTGCCAGAACTTCACTACCCTTAGAAAAAATAATTTCTTCCTGATCCCTAAAACCTACCCTGCTTCAGCTTAAGGCCAACTCCCCTTGTCCTGTCACTACATGCCCTTGTGAAAAGTCCCTCTCCAGCCTTCTTGTAGCCCCCTTTAGGTACTGGAAGGCTGCTATAAGGTCTCCCTAGATCCTTCTCTTCTGCAGGTTGTACAGCCCCAGCTCTCTCAGCTTGTCATCATAGGAAGAGGTGATCCAGCCTTGTGATCAACTTGGTGGCCCCTCTCTGGACTTGTTCCAAGAGGTCAATGTATTTCTTGTGTTAGAGGCTCCAGAGCTGGATGCAGCACTCCAGGTGGGATATCACAAGAGTGGAGTCGAGGGGCAGAATCCCCTCCCTCACTCTGCAGGCCACGCTGCTTTGGATGCAGCTCAGGATGCAGTTGGCTCTGTGGGCTGGGAGCACACGTTGCCAAATCTTGAGATTTTCATCCAAAACCACCCCCAAAGGAAAAAGAATCAACTAAATTATTTTTTTCGCTACTGAACTTTGCCAGAAACCACATATTACTGCAAGAAGCATTTCCTTGCAGACCTGTGGTATTTTATGCTTTTAATAATGCACATTTTCTATTTGGCATTTAGTTGCATGTAAGGAAGCAACAAAGCAGCAATTTTTGATTTTGTTTTTAGCGTGATGTTTAGGCTGTCAGTCCCTGCTTTGTATGTGATCGATCATCCAAACACTTCTGAACAGTGAATGATGAGTTTGGCTACAATATCTCTGTGGTGTTTAACCCTGAATATAGTCCAAGTCCTTCACATATAATATTGATTTTCAGAGTACTTACTAGGGTACATTATTTCTCACTTTATTGGTAGACTAAAAAACCCCTACATTTTTACTTTTAGGTTCATGAATTGGAAAACTTATGGGAGCCCAGTTTTTGAGCAGCATAACATTTTCTAACACCCACTGTGGCTGAAGCACATCTGTACCAGTGTATACTTTGAAAAGTGCACCTTGAGGCATTAGAAAGAAATGCATTGGAAGAAATAGGGACACAATTGCACTCACATCAGATGAAATAATAGGGACAGAAAGCCAGTCCCCAAAGAAATCATTACCTGCCTGAGCCCTGCAGTCATCTTCTCTCATTCTTCAGCCACTATATCTAAAAGGGCAAAAAGATGGATGAAAATTCCACAGAGTTATGTCTGCAGTGCTATTGTGCCTGGAACTAAGCCAGAGATCTGTGGAGAAAAGTTGGTGACATGACTGCAAATAGTGAATCATAAACCTAAGAAAGTTAGTTACAAGTTGCTAGTACAAAAACAGACTGGTTTTTTGAACTATATCTTAAAGGGATGTATCTCTTTCATTTCTGTCAGAATTTGCTTCTTGGTCTATACTATATAAATTGCAATTTTATATAAGGAACTGTAGACTTCTCTTCTGCTTCTGCAAAGTCAGCTAGGAGGACAAAGTTGTTAATTAAGATATCTTAAGCCAAATTCTCCCCTCATGTACATTAGTGCAAACACATCACTCACCAAAGATAACACAGAAGTGGTTTTAATAATGAAAAAAGTTAATTAAAATGTGTGGGCTTAGTCCTATAAATCCAAAGGTGATTTATGCCTTCAGATTTGAATTACCACCTTCACCCAAAAAAGCAGGATCTGCTTTATGAATGCAGCAGGTTACCACTGACAAGTAAAGATCCAGAATCCCTGAACTCAATATTATGTGATAAAATCACCCACCATCAGCCACAGAACTGTATCAGATAGAAGTGCAACCCCTTAAGCATATTTCTGAAAATAGCTTTAAAGTGTTATCCTGTTAAATTCAAACACCACTGGTAGAAAGCACAATTTTTTTACTCTTGCTTCTTTGATACATTCTAACAGAAAGAGGAAAAGTAGATTTCAGCAGAAGTACTCACTGTTCCAATCACTTGCACAACAGTAGGAGTCATTTTAATGGACGTGATTTAAAGCAGACCTTTACCAAGCACAACCTTCTATTTAAAACTGAAAAATACAATGAAGTAATTCTTATGTTAAAATATAGCTAAGAAAAATGCATAAAACAAGAGAACAGAGTTCTAATGTTTAAACTTAAGAATAATTCTTTAATGCACTATCTTGTCAGGCAATTAATCTTGTTTCACTCAGAAAGTGAAAAGAAACCAATCACAGCCACTAATTTGCTCATTTCTGAACACTTGTTTTTGTAAAATAAACCTGGTAGCAATTGAATTTAATCTTTCAGCATTCACTAACTCCCCTTACTCTCATTCACAGGAGTTAAAGATATGGTGCATTGGATTACAGGTCAAAACCGTGTTTCATTGCAGGGTTAACCTGTTTTAAACAGATATATAGCTAGAGGTATATATTTCATCATCAACTAGTTCTAAAACTTGATATTAAACAATGTAGGAAATAAATGCACAAGATGTAGATTGATGGCTGTAGGACTTAGTTAAAATAATCAACAAACAATTACTCATTAAAAATTATATTTGTGATTTAAGCCATCTGAGGCATATTAAAAAAACCAAAGAAATAATGCTAGTATTGTTTGGAATTTTGTCTATTTTCTTTAATTTTGAATTAACAAAATTTAAATTTTTGTCTATTTACTTTAAAAAGGGACTAAGGCTCATCATACACTATCAGATGTTCAGAAAGAACTTAGTTTCTTTGGCTAAAGAGCAGATACATAAGAAGCAACAGCAGTGGAAGTTTTTCCTACCTGTCATGTACCTTAGCTCCTGAAGGCCTGTCGATGTTATCAGGATCTTCACCTTATCTGTTAGCTGAGATAATATCCCATATTTACAGGATAAAACATGGCTGGGAGTGGGATGTCCTGAGATGTTCCTTACCATCACTGGCGTCTGAAAAAATTAACATCAGAAAACCTTATAGATCATAATCTCTAGCTCACTCCTTTCGACCCACTAGGCAACATCAGACACAGACATGCACAAATTGCATGTGGAACATCTAATTCAAACATGAGTTCTAAAACCATGTCATGTATTCATCTGCATATAGGGTAAGGTAGAGTTATTTAAGATAAATGTATAAGCTTCACTCATATCTTTCTCAATCCGAAATACTAATTTATTAAAATGTTCTACATGTAGCGAACAAAAAAGCAGTTTAGCAATTCCTTTCTGAGAATTTTTACATTTTTTTACATTCAGAAATAGCTTTACAGAAATTTTTACATTCATGGTCACTATTATGTGTGAACAAGATAAGGAAAGTAGAGAAAAAGAACATACTGATGCTGCTAGGCATGGAGTCACACCCAAGTTTTGTACTGTTAACAACTTAGCTGTTCAGTTACACTCACAAAGATCTTAACAAGTCAGTTTTGATTAAAGGCAACTGTGACTTCAGACTCTGCTTACAATGTTCAGTGACACAGTCCAAGACTATTCAGAAGTGTGACAAACCAATCAATTTTACTTTTTTTCCCTCATCCTTGGTCTTCATGCTTTTCATTCCTCCTAATTTCCAAGAAGCCTTAGAGAGAGAGATGTATTTCAGAGTAACTTCAATAGATTTTTCTACTGTGCCATGTACTGAGCTGACACTTTATAGCAGTCCTCAAGGAAAGGTCACTTACAATCTAATTTAATTCATGATGTAATGAGTACATTTGGGGAGCCAGTACAAGGATAATGATGATCTGAAATCCTGTTTGATTGAGTCTATTTAAGTGAACAGTTAATAGAAAAGAGATCAGAAGTCATGGAACCATTAATGATATAGGTGAAAAGGATTTTGAGGTTATCTGCCCCGAGAGAAAATAAATCATAGCTCCATCATTTCTGGTTTTCAGAACTCTTAGTAATGCCCATTCAACTGTATTTGCACCATTAAGAAATATTTTCTACCGTCTAACTTAATTCTGCTTTCCTGCAATTGCAATACCATTGCTTCTAAAGTTATTGTAAAACACTTTATTCCTTTGTTCTTCATATTATCTTTGTATATATTTGAAAGTCATCATGTATTCTCTGATTTTCTTTGCTACACTAAATGACTTGAATGCATTCAGACTTTCCTCATTGCTTACATTTTACAGATCATTTTTTTTTGCCCTGCAGTTCGAGGCTGCACTTTGCTCATGCCAGACCTCTCTTTGTGGAAGAGAGAACAAGTGCACAAGCAATATTGAAAATTTTTACTTTTACATAACATAAGTAGCAAAAGGTTTTGTGACTTTGCAAACAATAAGTTGTTTGGGGTATTTTTGCCTGGAAAACTAAAGAATTGAAAGAAAACCCAAACCATAAGAAATTTACAGTTTGTTTTGTAGTGAAAGAGAAATGATGAAGAGGTAAGTGCTGAGGATTGAAGGAGGTCAAAATTGTATTAAGCAAAAGAGATGGAAATAAGGATAATGGCAGCATACTCTAGCACTTATAGTTTGAATGTTGCATACACTTGGGTGAAAGGAACTGTTCCAGAAAAACGAAATTATTGCCAGAAAAAGGAAACTGCTCGGGTAAGATATCAGAAAAAATAACAAGCAAAACAGGTAAAAAAATTGCCAACTGAACTACTTTGAGAGAAAATTGCATCTATTTGAACAAATTTGTTACTTTGTGCAGAAAAAACCCAAAATTGTTAAAATATAAGTAATACCCCAGATGGTTTTTATTTCATATTTCTTGTCATGGTGAGGCTTTAGCTATGGTGCTTGCTAGCCATATAGTCTTCTGCTGGTCAAATACGTAGCAGCTTTTTAAAACACAAATCTCACCTTTGCTTTGTTAAAAAACGTTTATGGCAAGCTCCTTAAAAAATGTTTGATGAAGACAACATGGCTGTTTGCATGAGTGTTAGAAAGGCATTATTTTGAAGAATTTATGTGCTTACCAGATCTTGAGCAAAATTCCCTATTCAGTGTCCCAGGTCCTTCCATATGATTGCAATAAAACTGCAAAAGCTGGACAGCTTCACCAGCTTTTTGTTTTTTGGGCTAACCAGACAACCTGAGTGCACATGAAGGCTTCTTTGGATAAAGACAACAGTTATTGCAGCAATATTCCTGCCTCCTCTTGTACATTTACCAAGCTGCTGTGCTTACAATTTGCTGATGGAGGAATAATCTTTCCCAGCTGTACAGCACCAGCCAGTAATTGGCATCTAATAATAGACCAAACCACAGAGGTTTCTTGCTGCTCAGCCTTGCTTTATCAGGCAACAGCAGAAAGGTAGCCACTTGATAAATCATAGAATAGTTTAGGCTGGAAAAGACCTGTAAGATCATCAAATCCAACCCAGCACCATCATGTTCATCACTAAACCATGTCCCCAAGTGCCACATCCACATACCTTTCAAACACTTCCTGGAAATGTGATTCCACTGCTTCTCTGGGCAGCCTTTTCCAATTTCTGATCGCTCTTGTCAGTGAAATATTTTTTCTAATATCCTGTTTGAACCGTCCCAAGTGTAATTTGAGTCCATTTCCTCTTGTCCTGTCACTTGTTACCTGGAAGAAGAGACCAACCCCCACCAGGCTACACCCTCCTAGGCAGTTGTAGAGAGCGATAAGGTCCCCCCAAGCCTCTTTTTCTCCAGATTAAACAACCCCAGCTCTCTCAGCCACTCCTCATCAGACTTGTACTCCCAACCCTTCAGCAGCTCGGTTTTCTGCCCTTTGTTGTTCCCTTTTCTGGACACGCTCCAGCACCAAAATGTCCTTCTTGTAAATATGTGTTCAAAGTGCTGCAAAAGGAGTAAGAATTTTTAAAAAAATTATGCAGGCCATAAGGGTATGGTTGTCTAGACTTTAACATAGTGTTGGAGTTTTTTCAGTCACAGTATGATGGTGATGATGATGTCAGGGAATAAAATCTCTGCAACTTCTTTAAGCAGCATTTTTCAGTTTGCAACTTGGTTACTTTACTCAGATGTGGTTTCGACAGCATGTAAGAACTTAGGTTCATTTCTAAAAAAGTCAATTAAACAATGCAAAGGTTTATATGCAAAGATTTTCAATTCCAGTATAACACACATTTCTTGGTATTCAGAAGGCTGAAATTCAAAGATCTCGAAACATCAGGCATGTATCAGCTAATGCAGCATATACTTCAAGACATCAAAGAAGTAAGGAGAAAACTTCTAATTTCCCACATCATTACCTTACATTGTTCCAGTCATCTCTTCCCACCTGTAATAACATCCTCCAAGCCCATCATTTGAGTCTACTTGATGTAGATACCTATCTGAGGATTTCTACATCGCACTTGTAGAGACCAGTGCCAAAGCTACCCAGTATTTACTAATCATATGCAGTAAAAGGACTGTTAGGGTCAAGTGCAGTTTTTTCCTGCATCACCAAGAGCTCTCTAATGACTTCTTCTAGCTTTGAAATAAAGCCATACATTATCAAAGAGGAGAAGAACCAGAGTAAAGAAAACTTTCTTATATGCCGTAGATCTTTCTTTCTCCCGTGACTAGTGTAGTGATCTAGTGCAGAAAAATTATCTGAATTTATCTGTCTCTATATGGACAACACAGAACTGGAAAACACCCAGATAAACTCTTCCTTCCCTTAAAGCAAGCAGGAGAGCTATAGCTGAGGATGAGAGCTAAGCCAGTTTTGGCCCAGAAACAGAATGTTTTGCTGAATAACAGACACTGCTCTCTTGGAAAGGACAGGGGAAAAATTACAGTGAGTGTTACTCTTGTCATCATAACACCATTTATCTTGTAACACTGAAGGCAACAACAAATAGTACTGATATGAAAACAACAGCATCTTATATTGCCACTTAAATGGATTCATGTGAACAGCATGCTAAGGTTTATGTATAACAAGAGGAGCCAGCATAACCTAGGATACACTAAACCAATATCCAGGGGTTTTTTTCCAATGTCCTATCTTTTGCTCTCAATGAGGACTCAACAATCAGAGAATCAGAGTCTGAACTTTTTTTTTCTATTGTTTGCTATGCTAGCACTTGCAGGAAGTCAAACATCATTACCATGCTTCTCTCTTTGTCAAAATGATAAAACAATCTCTGAACTTCCAAAGTCAAATTAGAAATTCTGATCACACCAGTCTTAACATTTTGAAGTCTTGAGATGTCCAGGGTACAATCACACCATATTATAAGCAGGAAAATAGCTCAAAGACTCTGGTAAATTCTTTTTTTCATCCTTCTCCATGAATCCTGAATTACTGCAATAGTAGCAAGTCTAGCAAAACATACAATAAATGGATAGAAATTGTACTAAATTTGTTCTGGTCTGGTTTTGACAGGAGCAGAGTTTTTTGCCTTTTTTTTCCCCTTTCTTCCTTCTCCTATCTTATATCTCTACTCTTTATGGAATGCCATATTCATGGGTTATATCCCAACTTACAGAGTCAGAAGAGAACATATCACCATGTCCAGGAAAGTCCTCCTTTTGGTTCTTCCATAGAGCGTCAGCTGTCCAACCACTATCAGTCTGCACTACCTTATGACGTCCATAGCACAACACTGATACCGTGATGCATTTGAAGGACAGCACAGACAGTCCTCTTCAAGGCTTTCCTGCAAAGTCCAACATACAGACTGAAGACACTTCCAAAATATTTTAAGGAGGCAGGTAACTAAACCACCTACAATCACCCCCTATTGCTCTTTATCAATGACAACATTTTAATGGCACCTAAGGGTTGGAAGAAAATTGGCAAATTAAACCACTCTATGTACCTGTCCATTTTCTTTTGTGAAATATTCAGATGTCATTGAATACTCAAGAAATGCTACACTTGCCTAGTGTGCTTTTTAGTTGCATTTTTCATGTTCTGCCCGTTATATGTAAAATTTAATCTCTCTTTTTTGTTCCAATTTTTTAACCTTTTTCACTCCCACATACAATCTTATCATCAATAGTTTTCAGCACAAGGTTAAGATTTGTTATTTTGCACACTCTTCCAAGAGTCAATACCAACTCTATTCTCCCTTTTACCA
Organism: Corvus moneduloides; assembly: GCF_009650955.1. Classification (NCBI taxonomy): domain Eukaryota; kingdom Metazoa; phylum Chordata; class Aves; order Passeriformes; family Corvidae; genus Corvus; species Corvus moneduloides. The sequence goes on along the minus strand of NC_045481.1, from coordinate 29,835,907 downwards.
ATTTATTTAAGTCAACTGCCTTGTTTATCAGACAATTTGTAATACTGTCAAATCAAGTTCATTGTAACTTTCCTGGTCCTTTGCACTTGTCCTGGGACAGAGCTTATTTTCCTCTTAGCAGCTGGTACAATGCTGTGTTTTGGATTTAGTATGCGAATAATGTTGATAACGCACTGATGTTTTAGTTGTTGTTAAGGAATGCTTACCCTGCCCAAGTCAAGGAATTTTCAGTTTCCCATGCTCAGCCAGTGAGGAGCTGCACAAGAAGGTGTGAGGGAACATGGCCAGCACAGCTGACCCAAACTGGCCAACGGGATATTCCATACCATAAAACGCTATGCCCAGCATATAAACTGGGCAAGTTACCTGAAAGGGGGCTGATTGCAGCTTGGCAAAAGGTTTGGCATCAGCCAGTGGTGAGGAACTGTACTGAGCATCACTTGCCTTAGGTTTTGCCTCCTCCTCTCCCTCCCTATTGTTGTTGTTGCTATCATCATCCTATTATTATTAATATAATAATAATTCTTCTTAAACTGTTCTTATCTCAACCCAAGAGTTTTATTTTCTTTTCCCTCTTGATTCTCCTCCCCATCCCACCAACTGTGGCAGGAAAGGGGAAATGAGCAAGTAGCTGCGTGTATTTAGCTGCCAGCTGGGTTTAAACCGTAATTGCATTGTATTTCTATATAATTTCTAGGAACAGAATGACTAAAAGAGAATGAAAAATTCAAAGTTTCACAATTAAGGTTAGTTTTTTTGGGGTTTTTTTTTTTGGGCGGGAAGTGAGGTTGTTTGGGTTGGGGTTTTTTTGTTTGTTTTTGTTGTTCAGGGTTTTTTTGGTTTTTCTTTTTGTCCAGGCATAACTAACACCCTTTTGTGTACCTTTGTTTAGTGTGTATCTATAGAAACATTCATAAATGCCATATATATATATATTTCTAAAGCTAGAGAAAATACCACTACAAAGACTTGGGTAATTAAAGAACACACTTCACACAGCAGCTTGGATTGGCTTCTTGGTTGAAGGTCAGAGCTATCATCTCCTTAAACTTCATTCTGCACATCCTGATCAATCTGTCCTAACTCCTGTATGTGCCCTTCAGCGCTGAACAGAAGCTGAATTTAACAGAGAGCAGGTAATCAATAGCAGTTATGTACTATAACAAGGTGAGAAGACACATTATTTGTGAAGGATGTTTAGGGAATAAGAGTGAATTATCTCCAACACAGCCTGACCAGCTATCTCAGTTTAAAGAGCAATTAATAAAACATCGTCTTTCAGAAACACATCCGAAATAGGAAATTAAATTCTGATGAAGAAATTCCCCTGGTTTTTTTTTTACTTTATTTTTTTATTGGTAATGCATTAACTGTATACTAACATTTCCTATATTGTATGTAAAGAGTAAGACAATTTATCCAAAAGCATTTAAGGATTTTAAAGCTTTTTTCAATTAAAATTAATATCACTATAAAAGGCAAAAAAAAATTATTTAAACGATGAGTACATTAATAACATAGCCGACTGTTAAAGACTTAATATCATATAGACAAATGCCTACTGTTTCAGAAATAATTTTCTTAGACAATCTTCAAATTTTTGAGAGTTTCCTCATCAGGTGACCATATCACTGATCTTACGGAGATACAAATGAAAACCTGGGATACAGGATACACAACTCTGCAGGAAAATAGAGGATTTTTATGTGAAAAATGAGTCACATTGTAGTCATATTACAAATTAGACAAATTACAGATATAATGTATTGGAGTATGGTTTTGATGTTGCATGTGCATATGTAATAGAAATTCTACACACTCATTCTGTGCATTTGTGAATTGTTTTCCTTTCCATACAAAGCCATGAAGAAGCACTAGCTGGGTGCAAATGAGACTTGTACAAGTTTGCAGTCAATTCCAAACTCCAGGGACAGTCCTTGAGAGATAAACGTTTACATAAAAAACTGAAGTAGTTTTCATTGAAAAAAGTGAATAGACAACCAGGGAGATAAGGATAAAAACCTATTCTAAAACAAAAAAAACTCTAAACCTCCAAAGAGAGGCTCTCCTTCATGCCAGTGTTGTAGCATTGTTTTGTTTGCAGATCAATAAAGATGTAATTTATTGGACACTGAAATTAACTGCTGTGCCTGCAGAGACTAATGATCATGACACGCTGATCCAGTACATGTATTGCCATGTCCAACTCTATTGAGACCCAAAGCTATGTTGACCAAGACATTTAATTTTTAATTTCTCTGATTTTACTTTGACATTTGAATTCTAACTTTACCAACAATTACTGTTAAGAAAGTAGATTTCTTCATGTCTCCTCCTCAGATGCTCCAGAAAGCCCGCCAAGCCCAGCAAACCTCTTTTTATCTCTTACACCAATTACACTTTGGTAACCCCTCACTTTTCAAATCTTAATCCTAGACCAGAAAGACATACCTTTTTTTATTATTATTGTTCTTTCTTGTGTTCCTTGCCTATGCTTCACAAGCCATTCTATGGGTATCTCAGAAGTAATCTATTTCTTGGGTCCTACTTCCTGTAATTCACACTCTGAGACATAAACAATATTAACTTTTCAACCTCTTCAAAGAAGTTCTAAATAACACAATTTATCCCATTGGGCAGGGGAACCTCAATTTCTCTGCCAACACTGAAGAAAAATGTGCTGTGCCACTTACCCCATTTGCTCTTTTCCTTGGGCATCTGAAAAGGGCTTCAAAATACTTGGCTCAGTGCCATCCTGTGTGTCCAGGTTCTGTTCTTTCAAAGGGGAAACAAAGAGAAAGAAAAAGAGGAGAAGGAATGCTTGTTACCTAACTCAAGGATTATATCCAAACTAATGTTCCACTCCAAAATCTGTAATCTCAAATCCAGAGGTGTCCAAGGGCATCCTTGATCACAAGTCAATTTTAACTATCAGGCTAAGAACACCTACAGCAATAATAAATTTTACTATGGAATCTCTACTGTATTTGAAATTTACAATATTTAAGAGGCCAAATTAATAAATTGAAAGTTATTTTCTATATCACTGAATGAACTTGCAACATTACATAAAAGACCATCACAAAGTTCCATGTTAGCAAAATAGTCCTTCAAGGCAGACCTAGTGTTAAATGCACCACTTATTTATGTCTTAATTACTAAGACATGCTCAGAAGATTGACAAAATATGCTTATACACAGAGAAGAGCAGCAGCAAAACCAACCAAGTAAGCACACACTGCAGTAAGTGAAAACATTTCTGAGAATTTCTCTCAAGATGAGTGTGACTGCTGAACACGAGTGCCTACAGGCACAAGCAGCAAGGAGATTAAGATGCTCTTTTTCAAAGGGAGTTTGAAAAAAATCTGAAAATGTGTAAGGTTTGTTGCAAAGAAACTTGCATTAATTCGACACACATACGCCTCATGGTATATATTGTTACATAATGAAAAATACTGGGATGATAATACCATAAAAAGGAGAGGATTTTAACTTAATGCAAGTCAAAATGTAGTAAAGAACAGATACAACTTCTTGCAAAGTTTTTCCCTTTCCTTGACACTTCATCAGGAAACCATTTTCTTCAGCAACTCCTCTCACATGAAAGAATTGTATTCTATCATGCAGTTGGCTCAAATAACTCTCAACCTCTAATAAATTGTAAACTTCTAGAACATCCCTCCCACACCCTCAGAAGTTTGAGTATTGTTGCCCATCCTTTCAATACCAGCAATAAAAAATTATTTTTTTTTTCTACAGAACAGTTCATGTTCATTAAAAGTCACTATGGCAGTATGCACTATGTTTTCAGGTCAATGTCATTCCTCAAAACATTTCTGAGAGGGTCTTGAAAAACCCACAGAAATACTGGGATTACAAATAGAGTTAACTGCAGCAAAAGTGGCTAAATGCTTATTTGCATTAAACTTCTGGCACTAATGCCTTGAATATACATAACTCAGGAAATTTATCTGCACTTACAGAGAACAGATACACTGTATTAAGGGGAAATTCAGAAAATGGAGAAAAAGAATGACAATGCAAGCTACTTTAATTGCAACAACTAAAATGACAAGCGTTAAATTAGGACTACGTGACTCCTGCCATTCTGTGTCGAGCAAGCTCAGCTTACTAGTCACACTATAAAACCCAATCATGTTGATTCTCTTAGACCTGTATTTGTGAAATAAACCATGCTTGCTTAAAGCATGCTTAAAGCACAAAGGCTTGATGTATGGAGTATGTACATTAAAGTATTTTAAGCAAGTTTGCATTAATGGTTAAGCCTGAACCCAGTTAATTGTCAAATTGCAACTGATGAACTCATTACATCCTGGTATCTGAATTGCTTCTGATAATGCGCCTATAAAATTTTTCTAGTGATCATCTAGAGCTGATAGGATAAAAACTATTGGACTTGCATATTCTTACTAGAAGATATTCTTTTTCATTTGAATATAATAACATTTCTATAATGAGTAGTTATTCCTGGGTATGTCTGGCAAATAAGTATTTTCATATACCAATGTGATTTTGTTAACTTGATCCATTGAATGTGTTGTTAATACTGGACTCTATGCATGTTCTAGTCTTCATAAAAAGACATTGTGTATTTGTACGTTTTCTTTGTTTTAGACATATCATATGAAATCTTTGAAAATTTTCCTGGGCAGCATGCTGTTTTCTGTACATCCCATTCAGAAGTGCCTTAATTTATTTTGCTGCAACTCATAAAAATCTGAGAGCTGAAGCTGGGGCACAGAAACTGCCTAGAGAGTCTATGTTTATACAAACAACCCTTACCTATCATTGCCTCCTAGAAAGGCCCTGCCCTGTGCTCTCTAGGGATTCCAGCCAACCCTTCTCTTCAATTAAAAAAAATAAAAGACCTTATTACTACCATTCCCAAAGCATTTCCATCATTGTTTTACATTGATTTAGCAAGAAAAATCCTGAAGCTATTTTATTTGGAGAGATTTCTAGATTCCCCTGACACAAGTAGCTGTATTTGCAGTCTAACTTGGGGAATCACTGACTGGCAAAATTCTATTCTGTTGATTTATAATCCTTGGAATGTCAAGGATATGACAGATTTTAATACAACTTCCAGTAAGAGAGGAATTAATATTTACCAATATAAAGAATTTTATTAGAATTTGATAACATTATATCGGTTTGACAAGTCATTGCAGTTCATAGCACGAGCTGTCAGCCACTAAATCCACTATGATGTATTTCAGAGAGAAACCGTGCTGTGTAATAACAAAACTGGGAAACAGACTTTGTGTTATTTTAGTAGTAATATTTTAAAAAAATCTCAGAACTGAAAAATTCCAGATGTGAAGACAGCAGATACTAGAAGATTTCATTTAACCCCACTACAGGACCAGGAATCTTTGTAGAGTTGGTGAAATATTAATCTGTCAACACTGCAAAGATCTTTCATGTGGAAAGCATGACCAAGTAACAACTTCTTGTATTTTCTGACCAGTTAGAAGGAAAATTAGGATATCTGTTTGCTTTTCATTTGGGTTAAACTAAGCTCTATTACATTAGCATTTGATTAGGAATGGAAAAGTTGCTTACAGTTTACAGCATTACACTTGAAAATGGTTGAGTTAAAGCCATTATGAGCATATCTAAAAATGAAATTACTTATGATGGTAATTAGAGACAGCTAAACTGGTGTTAAAAAACAAAGTCTCTCTATTTCTTTGTTCACAACTTCTCTTAAATTCTATAAGATCATGCATTCTACATGAATGCCTTGATTATTCCTTTCATGACAGACACAAATCACACACTTTTCACATCCTGAAATGCTGAGTTCTGTTGCCCATTTAGGTTCAAGGTGGCCCAGTCTATCCGCATTTCTTTAGCATGACTGGTGTTTCTGTGCGTCCAGTGTTCACCACATGACTCTCCTATGGTCACATCCATGGGTAGTGGTAAGTCTTGCTTTTATGAGTATTCTCATCCTATTTATACCATGTTGTTCTTTTTTAATATACCCTTCAACTGAGAATCACAATGCTCCATTATTAATTTCCAAATGAAGGGACAGAAAATACTGTGAAGAGTATTTTAATTTCATTCTGCTGAGGTGAGAAAACTGCTCAAGTTTTTGCAGTATGAATTCCTATGGAAAATACCATTGTAGAATATGAGTATTTCTGATGCTTTATTAGAATTTATCTTCTTTTCCTTGAATTACTTTTTCCATGCTTTTAGGAGAGAGGGGGTTTGTGTGTTTCAAAAGGGGAGCTTTTTTTTTTTTTAATGGAAGCTGTCACTGACTAAGCACTGTGTGTCTATGACACAGAGATCCTTTTGTCCTTAGACTAAATCAGAGAATGTCAGAGAACTGTTTGAGCACAAGGCAATAGACATGTTTTCCTCACAGTTGCTGAAGCCTATGACAAAAGGCATACATACACAGCATTCCCCGAAATCCCTTAAACTGGGTTCTTTCATTGATACAAAGGCATTCAGCCTGAAAGCTGACTGTTTGCTCTTGCAGTGCAAAATCCAAATAGACCAGCAATAAGATTTTATTGCTGCTTTTGCCCAGCTTTCCTTTGGTGCCTCTCTTTCTCCAGAGATGTTTTGCAACAACAGATTGATCTTTGCAGACAGCATATACTGCATGTCATGAAAGATACTATATTGCTAGAGCACAAAGGAAAAAGTGTCTGTGAGCATGCGGGTTTTGGCTGGGGGAGAGCTGATTTCCTTGACAATTGTTAGTATAGGGCTGTGTTTTGGATTTGTGCTGAACTCAGGGTTGATAATATAGAGATGATTTTGTTATTGCTGAGCAGAGCTTACACAGAGCCAAGGCCTTTTCTGCTTCTCGTACTGCCAGGCTGGTGAGGAGGCTGAGGGTGCATGGGAGGTTGGGAGGAGGCACAGCAGAGCCAGGTGACCCCAGCTGACCAAGCGTGTCACACTCAGCATATAAAGCCAGGAGAAGGAGCAGGAGGCAGGGACATTCGGACTGAGAGTGTATTAATTCCTTGCCTGCGGTCGTGGCTTTTGCTTCATCTATTTAACTGTCTCCATCTCAACCCACTGTTTTCTAACTTTTATCCTTCAGATTCTCTCCCAGTCTTGCTGGAGGAGGATTGAGTGGCTGCATGGTGCTTGGTTACGAAGAGGGGTTAAACCAAGACCGAGAGAAGTGTACTTTTGTATCTGATTCTTTTAACAAATCAAGAAACTAGAAGTATTTTCATTATAATCCTGAAATTTTCCATTAGGAATGAAGAAATTGGGGTTTATATTCTCCAATCTCAATGGTATCCTGGTTCATTAATTTACTGTAAATTACTTCCTTCCACGGCTTATTTTATACCTATAAGAAAGAAATTTGATATTTCTCCTTGAATTTTTGTAGAGTGAAACCCCCTACACGTTAGATGAATAACTTGTATTATTTATTACAGTTCATCACAGACTTTGGAGAAAAGCCTTTAGCAAAAATAAGGAAGAAACACCTCAGCTGGTGATCCAGCACTATGAATTTCTGACTGAAATCTTATCCTAAATCTTTTCAGACATGCTGAAACACCTTCACTACAAATTTGCCCTTGTGATGTGAAGTATCCTCATTTCATGCGCAGTACATGCTACATCTTCATCTACAAACAGCAACAATTTACAGTTAATAAATAATGCAAGGAGATCAAATCCCAAAGAGCAAACACTAAAGATTGTACTTCATGTTGGCCTTAAAAATCCTGGTAGTTCAGCTACCCCTTACAATGAGATACTTTCAAGCGAGCAATATGACAAAAACATGACACTGAATATTGAAGACCATATAAAAGTGGGAACTAGGAAGGACAGTTGGGGTATTAAAGGATGCCATAAATAACCTTGCACGTGTACTGCGCCAGACAGAGACAAGAGGAACAGAATCTATGAAGCCTACCCAGTCAATGAATATAAACACATAACCTCTTCCTTCCCACTTCTTTTTCCTCTTTCAGTGCCATTGCAGAGATTGTCATATAGAACAGATATTCTTTCTTAAAAAGGAAAAAAAAAAAAAGGATTTTAATCTCACACCTTCTAAGCTGAGGTGATTAGCAAATAGCTAACCATTAATGATGCTTTTGACAAGAATGGATGCCAAAAGTTATGAAACCTTGCCTGGCAGATAAATGGTACCTTTCTCAGCCATCTGTCTTACAAATGATCCTATATATACAGCTATTATTTCAGTCAGACACTGGCAGCTCTGCAATTGTTCATGGCCTCAGTGAAGAATAATACCTGTCATGCAGTTTCATTGCTCTGACTTTTAACAGAACTGTTTTCAGCTTGTCTCAAATGCTGCACAACTGCACATGGGGAAGCACCAGAAAAGAACAGGTAAGATAAAGACCAAGGGCACTGTCATTACTCTCTATGTAGGTTTAAAACCCCTCAGGACTGTCCTGAAGAAATTTTGCTGGAAGGTGCCCCTAAAATTGCAAATGGTTCTCTACCCATTTGTGAGAAAACACTGCTGGTTTTGGCTGGGATCATTTTCTTTGTAGTAGCAAGTAAGGGTCTGTGTTTTGAATCTGTGCTGGAAACAGTGCTGATAATTGAGGGATGTTTTAGTTATTGCTGGGCAGGCCTTGCACACTGTCAAGGCTTTTTCTGCTTCTTGTACCACCCTCAAAGGGGTTGAGGTTAAACAAAAACTGGGAGGGGACACAAGCAGGACACCTGATCCCAGCTGACCAGAGGGATAATCCTACACTGTACAGAACTGTGCTCAGCATATAAAGCTGGGGGAAGAAGGAAGTGGAGAAGACACACCCTGGGAGTAATGGCAGTGTCTTCCCAAGTAATGGGTGTGTGTCCCCTCTTCCCTGGGACTCTCTCAGAAGTTACCTCATCACCTCCTCTGACTTGCTTACCTGGTGATGCAGAAGTCTCCAATCTGTCCCTCATCTTGCACACCCTCTCCTCAGGTTTAGGCACTGTTGATTGGCAGCATGAACAGTGCTTACACTTCCTTATTCCTAAAAAGCAATAGCGAGATGCCTTTGACTAGTTTCTTACAAACCTCAAATGAATGCAGCAATCTATTGTTAAATCTAACAGCTTGCTCTTTTATGTTTCCTTATTCTGTGTTTCCTCACAGAAACAAATAAATGTTTCCAAATGCTATTTTTCATAAAACCAGAAAAGTTTTGAAAGGATTCTCATTAAAATCTTAATACTTCTGACAAGTAAAGGCATTTTCTGCAGAAGTCCTAGTTCTAGGAGCATGCCAAAGCAAAGAAAGCTTTCCTGTGTCTATTGTCTATTCTTTCTGAAATAGGAAAAACTCCAACTGGTTTGGCTGCAAACCAGCACGATGATTACTGTCAGTTGCACATGTTGAAGATTTTCTTTTCAGTATAGTATGAAACACTATCAATGTTTTCTCATTTATTTTTACATTTGCTGTTTTGTCCAGAAAATAACACTTAACACAGATAAAAACTGTTTCCCCCTCTTTAGCAGCAACAGAATTTCAACACAATAAAGGCTTCAAGTCCTCTGCATAAGTTATCACCCTTTTAGCTACCAGAAACCTCTGAAACTGCTTAAAATATCAATTAGTATTTTATTAGATATCTATTCTCTACACTTCTAAAGCCACCTGACTTGCCTCGTTAACAAGGTTACTTTTATACCCTGGATACTTGGCCAGAACACTGAAGATCTAACATAACACTACGTCTCCACGAAACAGATCTTTACACTGTTTATTTTTCTTCAGTCACTGTAAAAGTAAATAGTGAAGTACTTTTTGAGCCTGTAATCCCATGTCAACCCCTGTCAAAGCTAGCCACCATCACTAAAAAATGTTGCCACAATTCAGACTGCATGAGGGGACAGCAGACAAAAAGACAGTAACAGCTCAAATAGAAAAAGTATTAATGAAACAGACATCAAATACCATGCAGTGCTTCCAGATGATGCAAAGAACAGGCTGTAATGACGTGCTTATGAAGTGGAAGTTGGTGCTTTGGAGTTATTAGGGAAGTTACTGTTTATGTAAATTCATGTCATTACCCCAGTGGTAGCTGACCACTTCCATGGGGAACTAATTTTGAAATAAGTGAAAGCCATTTTTAATCTGAGACATTGCAATCCTGTGAGTACTGGATAGCACTCCTGCTCACTACCTGTGATGCCATGAAGATTTTTTGCCTCTTCTTTTATACCCATTACACCTTTTTTACAACTTCTGTATTCTTAGTGCTTTTTGCCTACATTCTTGGACTTGTTTGTTCAGCTAGGTGACTAAACATTTTAGAAGCTTCGTAGTTAGGGATCAGTGTGCCCCTGACCCCAGGGTCCTCTCCAGAACACATTCTGTAAACTAAGATAGAACCATCCAGGGGAAGGTTCCTTGGGGAGGGGGTCTCACTCGAGCCTCTCATTGGGGAATCTTTGATAGGTATGCTAATTAGCAAAACCTATAACGTTAGACCAGATCTTTTTGGGGTGTGCATTTTTGTGGGGTGCATTTTGATGCATATGACCTGGACGCGTGCACCTAAGGATCCTAAATAAATACCAAGGTAAAATCCCTTTTCCCCTTCTAACCGCGTATGACTCTTGTTAAGACCAGGAAAAGGCATCACCTGAAGTAGTGTGTATCTGTATGTTCATAGATGCCACGACTTGCAGCTGCAGTTTGATTTTCTCAGTCAAATATTATCCCTTCAGGAACATAATAATGTATCTTTTACTTTAAAAACCTAACATACGGAATCAGCAAACATTCATGCTTGAGCTTCTTCCATGACTGAGAGATGACAAACAAAACCCTATCATCTTTTCTTTAATTTATACACAGCAACAAATTGATGTTTTATGAAAATCATAGTATCAATTTAAAAAATGACATGGTGAAATTGATCTAAAAGAATGTTCAAAAATTAACTAAACATTCTGTCTTTCTACCTTATAGGACAAACGTACAACAACAATAGAAAAGAACTGACAAATAGTTATATTCAATCTACAACAAAACGCTGTCCAGATCAAAGTAGCTTCTGATCCACCAGAGATCTATTTCTCTTAAGAGGTTCATCAAGGTTGGGCATTGGGGACGTATGGTATTCAACATCTATGGATAACATGCATTCTAGCAAACTTACCTAGTAACTACAGTAATCAAACAGTTGGCAGTATTTGCCAACAAGACATTTTTGAGATTACAATCGTAGGGATCATATTTAAGCCTAAAAAGAGAGATGGCAGCAAAGTCAATTCGTATTGGATATGGTTCTTGTGCAAGTAGACCTCCTTTGAATCTAAGGGATTGCTTCTCTGTGTGTAGAAGAACTCTATAGTGTTATTCTTACAGGGTAATTAAAATTGCTTGTGCTTTGATAAAAAAAAAAAAATCAATAAAATTAGATATCCAAAAGAAAACATTAACAACTTGAGAATAAGCATTTCGTAGCAACTGTAAGTGAATTATCAGAATTCTTTTTAACCTACACAGCCTTTAGGTAGGGTGCTAACTTTAAGATACGATAATTATACTCTGTAATCTGCTTGGACAGGCAATGCTTTAACCTAGTTTCCACTATTTTTAATTACTAGAAAAAAAATTTATCACTATAGCAGAAAATAATTTTTATTCAATTTTGCTAGAATTCTATATAATTTTGCTTAGAGTGAAATATAAAAACCTAACTCAAAAATAATTGATGTTTTGAATAGAGAACTCAAATAATCCAAAGACAGTTTCCATCACAGTTAAAGTATTTAATGACAAAAATCAGGGTTTCCAGTAGTTAGTCAAGAGAGCAGGTCCCACCTTTTTTTTTTTTCTCCCCAGAATGGCACAAAATAATTTCTACATCTTTGAGAACTTCCAAGGAATTGGTTACAATAGATATTAGCAAGTATTACACTTCCGGCAAATCATAGCAAAACCTACCCACCTTTAAGATCAATTTTAAGAGCACACATTTTTGTTAATATTTCACATAATGCACAACTTTTGCTAGACACAAAAGTAGCCTTTTAAGACAAGAGTTTGCAGTACAGCAGTCAAGTCTAACAATACATTATTTTTATTCTGTTCAGAACTTTAAAAAGATAAAGAAACTATTAATATTGTTACAATTTACAAATACATTCTTTCATATGGAACATTAACCTGAATCATAGTATATGTTATGTACATGACTATCTAATAATACTAGGTTTGTATACACACTACAAGCTAAGTTCCAGAAGGAAACCGCAATGCTCTAAGATTTACCTTTGGATAAACATTTATACACCTTGATTTTTTATCTAAAAACTACCAAACCTTGTAGTTTAATGAACAGCAAGAACAAAGTAAACAGACAAACCACTTTTCCTTCATTCAGAAGACTAGGTTAATTAAAGTTCCCATAGTAAATGGCTTTTGATGGCTGAATTAAGTCCAGAGTTATGATAAAAAACAATACACTTAACTGGAAGATATAAAACAACCCAAAATGCTGAAAAACTCAAGTGAGACTAAAGCAATGTTTTAGTACAGTTCAACTCACAAGAGGTCTGGAACTTAGCAGTGCAATTGTGATCTTGTCCTATCCAGCTGATATTTATGAAAACACTTGAAAATCTATGCCTTTTAATCTGAATTTAGACAACTAATTCTTTTCAGGTTTATCTGACCTGGGTTTTAGACATTTCTTCCAATTATTTGCAAGCTTAGAGGCCTGGCTAGATGGCAGCAGTTCAGAATCTACTTCTTTCTCTTGAGAGAAAGACTTGTGAGGTTAGCAGCAGAAAATATGACAAGAAGATAGCTATGTGGTCAAAAATGTACTCCCTGACTGATTTATAATCCATCTTTTAAAAAAAAAAAATATATATATATATATATATATAGCCTAACATTTTGTATCTAGCAGAAGTTTAATTTCTAGTCAGGCACTGTTTTCCCGGTTAATTGCAGAAATACCCATAGTCACACTACAATAGCATTCAGACAATTCCAGGGCAAGCATTACTTACACATAGCTCAACGGAGTGTTCAGAACTTGTGTTGTTAATGAACCTGTTCTGATTTATAACAGAAGTGGCCAAATTCCATTTCAGTAGGTGCTTGATTTGGTAACTGTTGGAGCTGGTGCTAAATAGATCTAAATGATCACATGGTACTACACAAATGACCCATTCTCTCAACTCCCAATGTGAAATTAAATAAAAAGCTTCATACAAAACTATTTAAATTACAGGAAAAAAAAACCCAAAACAAAACAGATGTAAAGTTTGAATACAATCAGCTAATGAGACACTGTCCTTAGTTCAAATGAGAATACTTTCCTAAAGGCAAGCATCTTTTTACAAAATGGCTATTTCCATGAGGTTTTCCATTATTTCAGCTTGCAGTAAGTGAAATATTCTCAATTACTACAGTAGCTTTTATCGCTCTTACAAGCACTGCTCTGAGAATTTTAGACTGTTGTGTCATTAATAATGCAAAAATCATATTCTACAATGAATACAGTACATTCACATAATGCCAGCTTTTCTCTGGTAAGATGAGGGCAAAAATGAAGAGCAGGCATTTTCAGAAGATGAAGGCTGTACCTTCTGCAAGGATTGCTTTTCAAGCTTCCTGGTTTGAAAAAAAGAAAAAAGCAACATCTTTTTCTCCTTTTTTTATTCCTTTTCATTCTCAAAGCATGTTAGACCATCTTAAAAATGTTAAGAAAACAGCTGTGAAGGAAAAAGGTAACCTACTCATTTTGTAAGAGAAATACAGTGTGTATATTGCATATAGTGAGTATAGATGAAGTAGTCACCCTTCCAGTGATAACATATTGAAAGCTGAGACTCAAACTAGAAGTTGATTCTAGTGTACCAAGGCATGCTTTTTGAAAGCCTCTATATTAAAAATTAGACATAACTTGCTAACACAAAAGTCATTAAAATCAGAAAAATTTCTGAAGTATTTCAAAAATCTCTTACTGTAGAATTTATGAAAAACAGATGTCTTGAAAATAGTGCACTCTCATCTTCCCAGACCTTAGCATTCTCATTTTCATGGGCCTTTAGCCACACAAAAAAATCACAGGTAAAAATAAACGTTATTTTATAAGTTGTAGATTGTGTTTGAGGCACAGCTACGTGCGTATAGATGTAAAAATTACTTTTTTCCTCAATTTTGAAACCTCAAGCATACATTCTTTGTGTTTCAGTATACTATTCAAATAATCAGTCTGAAAGTGAAAATAGGAACGTGTAAAATGCTGATATGAATGAAATTCAGATATGCACTTCTGAATGCTGGTGCACATGCAACCCTTCCTACATTAGTTAGAAGAAACAATTTTTTCTGTTTCCTAGGACAAAGCAGTTTGTCCTCCACTATAGCTACAACCTCAAATGTTTAATTCTAACATCCATTCACATTCTGCTGATGCTACATTAAATGATGAAAATTGTACCCCTTCTTTGGATTTTATTTCCACACACATGTCCACAATCAGTTCAACAATTTTTTTTTGTACAACCATGGAGGAATATTACTATTTTAATCCTGATCAGCTTGTCATTTGGTCCTTTTTCAGTGTTTGCTTTCACTCCTGTAACAACTGAAATACAGGTAGAAAGTACTGCAGGACTGTGCAGCAATATCAAAAAAGAGGAACAAAAGTAAGTCAGAAAGGTAGAAACGCAACACTTTTTCCTGCACAGAAACTGAAAGAATGCATCTCCACTGAACAGGAAGGAAAAAGCACACAGAAGACTGGATCTCCTGTAAAAGTTGCTGATTGTAGTCTTTTCAGCTTCTCTTGAGAAGATTGCAACTTTGGGCAGTATCTCAGCATTTGTGCTTCATGGCAAGCTGAAAAAGAGAGAAAAAAATTAATTAAAGAGATGTCACCTATAACAACAGCTGTATCAACCTGATGTGGCTAGTCCAGATAAGAAGAGTTTAAGATTAATTCTCTGAAAGATGCCTGAAATCCATTAACTTCTTTGCATACAGATACACAGCCATTCCCTTTCCTGGGACATACAGACAAAGCCTCCCTTTGCCATGCCGAGGAGGCAGGATTTATCTGCTTTCACAGCTCTGTTTCCCAATGTTCCATTATTTTGCTATCCGTGAGGAACACTAGAGCAAGACACCAGAAACAAAAACATGCTTAAAAGAATAGTAATTTTGACCCAATGATTTTGATTGTTAACTACAATCAGAAATTCTAGACAAGTAATTTAAAACACCTATTCAGGAGCTCTGCCACTAAATAATGATGAAAAATAAAGGACTGATTGCATTTCAACCTCTGTGATTACTGATTATTTCCAATTCAAATAATTCAAAAATGGACTTAACTGGGAATGAGAGGGAGAAGAAAGAGATGAAGTGAGTTAAAACCTGTATAAAATGTGTAGACAAACTGACATTGCAAACCACGCAGAGAGCTTAGGGTTAGGTTCCATATAATCAAAAATTGCTTTCTGAAGATAATAGCATGCTAACAAAGATGAGATGAGTGAACCCTCTGGGAAATTACCTTGAAAACAGAACTGGTAGGGGCAGTTAAAATTCACTCATTTGCTACTGGTGAAATGATAACCAATAAATGACTCAAAAACTAAACTGACATAAACCTTTGATACTCAAGGACTTGGTTACAAATATGCTTTTTTAAAAAATTAATATTTGTATGGATATAATAGAAATGCATTTCAGCATGAAAGAACTTAAACCAACACCTTTCTTTCCTCAAACAGCAATTTTTTTTTTAAAATCTATCTTTGGTAGGCAACTCTGAGAAGTTTTTACTATTCAGAATTTATCATTTGAAGATCCTGTGCAGTCACCGACAAATGGAAGGGATTTTTTAGAGGCAAAGAAGGTGAAGAAGGTGTCACAAGCAGGATTTGATACATACCCTGAGCTAAGTTCAAGACTTTATACAGCTAAGTATAGACACATGCTTTCATTCAACAAACTCTGAACAGCCAAATATGTGACCATAACCTACTGAGTCTTACCCTGCTGAAATCTTACCTTATGTGCAGTTTCTGCAAACTGCTGAGCACTGTTTTTCAGCTCCTCTGTCTTCTCTTCTGCACGACCTAGCCTTTCACCACGCTCATTCAAGGCCTGACTTGCCTTCTGTACTGCGCTTGTCACACTGTCTGCTGCTGAATGGAGTATGCTGTTTCCTGCAACACCAAAAGAAG
The DNA here is from genome assembly GCF_009650955.1 of Corvus moneduloides. Lineage (NCBI taxonomy): Eukaryota > Metazoa > Chordata > Aves > Passeriformes > Corvidae > Corvus > Corvus moneduloides. Next base: position 29,819,698 of record NC_045481.1, on the reverse strand, counting down.
CCATTAGAGCACTCAAGTATATATATGTTTTGTATTAAATATAATTAATTTAATTTATAATGCTCTAGAGCTGATGTGCTATCTGGACTGGCTTCACTTCACTACAGCCTCGCTTCAGGTGGTTGTAGAGAAATATGAGATCGTCCTGAGCCTCCTCGAGACTAAACAAACCCAGCTCCCTCAGCTGTTCCTTGTAAGACAAGTTCTCTAGACCTCTCATGAGCCTTGTTGTCCTTCACTGGACACTCTCCAGTACTTCAGTAGCCTTTTTAAAGTGAGGGGCCCAAAACTGAACACAGTACTCAAGGTGTGGCCTCACCAATGCTGAGTCCAGAGGGATGGTCACTTCCCTAGTCCTGCTGGCCACACTACTTCTGATACAGGCCAAGATGCCATTGGCCTTCTTGGCCACCTGGGCCCACTGCTGGCTCACAACTAAGCCCACTGTTGACCAGCACCCCCAAGCCCCTTTCTGCTGGACAGCCACTCTTGCCCCAGCTAGTAGCGCTGCCTGGGATTGCTGAGACCCAAGTGCAGCACCTGGCACTTTGCCTTGCTGAACCTCGTGCTGTTGTCCTGATGGAGTCTGTCCAGATCCCTCTGCAGAGCCTTCCTTCCCTCGAGACATCAACACCCCCACCCATCTCAGTATCATCTGCAAATCTACTGAGGGTGGCCCCAGTCCCTATATCTAGAGAATCAGTTTAACAGTATCAACCCCAAAACTGAGCCCTGGGGAACACTGCTAGCGATGGGTCACCAACTGGATTTTAGTTCCATTCACCACAACTCTCTGGGCCTGGACATCCAGCCAGATTTTTATCCATCAAAGAGTCCATCCAAGCTGCAAGCAGGCAGCTGATCTAGGAGGATGGTGTGGGAGATGGTGTCAAGCACTTTACTGAAGTCTAGATAAACAACATCCACAGCCTTCCCCTCATATACTGAGCAAGTAATTTTGTCATAGAAGGACATCAGGGGAGTCAAGCAGTACCTTCCTTTCGTAAATCCATGTTGGTTGGACTTGATCCCTGGGTTATCCTGGCTGTCCTTTTTTCCACAGCATTAAAACCAAATACATAATACTTTAAAATGAATTATTCTCGTAAAGGTATGAAACAAATTCAACACAGCTGAAGTAAGCACTACAGCAAATCTGCTGTTAAAGTCTGCTGTTCTTAGAGACATACAAAGACAAGTGAAAACAGACACAAAGACACTGCTTTCATCATTAATCTGAGAAGTGTACTTCAGAAATATTCTCAGGGTAAAAAATCAAACCCAAACAACTTGAAGGGCTATTTTGCTACTAGTTTTTTGTAGTTTAGCCCCTGCCAGCAACCAAGCATCACACAGCTGCTTGCTCACTCTTCCACCAGTAGGACTTGGGAGAGAATTGGAAAGGTAAAAATTAGAAAATTGATGGGATAAGATACAGATAGTTTAGCAGGGAAAGCAAAAGCTATGCACTAAAGTAAAGTAAAACAAGGAATTAATTCACTGCTTCCCATGGGCAGGCAGGGGTTCAGCCATCCCCAGGAGAGCAGGCACCCATCACACAGTAACAGCTCAGCATGAAGATGCATGTTATTACTCCAAACTTCCTCCCCTTCCTCCTTCTTCCTCCCACTTTATGTATTAAGCATGACGCCATTCGGCCTGGAATACCCCTGTGGTCAGTTGTCCAAGCTGTGTCTCCTCCTCCCAGCCTCCCATGCACCCCCAGCTCCCTCGCCAGCATGGTCGTACGAAAAGTAGAAAAGGCTTGGTTCTGTGCAAGCCCAGCTCAGCAATAACGAAAACATCTCCATATTATCAACCCTGTGTTCAGCACAAGTCTAAAACATTGCCCCATACCAGCCACTGTGAAAAAAATTAACACAGCTGAAACTAGCACACAGTTTCATTAGAAAAAAGAACAAATGATCCTTTCAGACCCAGTTTTTAAATAATAATCCTTTCCTTAGAAAGGCCAAACAAACAATGAATAGTGAAACTAAAGGTTACTCTGAGTAGCCTGTGGAGCACAATACAAGCTGCATATGCAGGAATTCCTGAGATAAAGAAAACTGCCTTACAATTTTATTAAACTAAAACACAACTAGTGTTAAACTATGAAGGTGAGGAGAGACTTAAGAACCTACACACAGTGACTCACAGATGATGAGTCAAGATGAGAAATAACAATAAAAGAGCACCCTGGCCTCCTGTATATCAATATTGTTATATTTTTCACATCAGGAGTTAATAAAAAAAGGATGTATAGGATGTGGGACTGTTACAGGTTTGGGGATTTTTTCTATTGTTGCATTTAGAAAAGGAATATAGCAGCTGGCATTACTGTTGAAGAGATTAATACCTAACAATACCGTGAGCTGGAATTTTGCAGAGACAGAAATTATCTCTTCAAGTGGTCTCCCTTCAGATGCTGAGGTGTTTGATTGTAAAGCCAAACAACTTTATATACTGCACACATTCTTACTTTAAAATTTTTCAGTCAACTGCTATTTTGTTCATAATTTTTTTAAGGAGATTATTATTTTGGCTTCTGTTCAGGCAGCTTTTCCAATAAACACACGTACTGAGCAACACTACACTGGAAATAGTTTTCCTTTTTTGGTGGTGTGACTTAATGGCTTTAGCCTCTTGTACAGTGTTTGTTTTCTAGGATTGAGTTTTAAAAGCTCCCGAAACTGAATTAAATCTGTTGTTTACAAGATCACAAAGCCTCTGCTGAATTCAAGGGAAGCAGGCTACATGGACAACCTTATAAAACTAAGCACCTTCTGGAGTCTTAAAATGTGCTGGGGAGCAGAATTTAACATTGCTGACCTTCTGCCACATCAACCAACATGCCCTGAAGATGAACCACAGGATTTTTCTAAATAAAGGTATTTCTTGCAGATGACGTGTCAATACTATTGATTGAGCTTCTGCTTAAGTAGTGTTAATTATTATTGAGAAACATAATGCATTAACCTGCTACAATGGAGGCGTGGAACACAGTGTATCTGTCAACAGATTCCTATTTCTTCATCAGGTAAGTGACTTTTGAAAGTTCTGTGTTTGCTATTTAAGCAGCATATTAAAAATCATCAACTTCTGTTGCCACATAAACTAAAAATAAAGTTATGGCTCACAAGTAAGAATGAAGACTGAGTAAGAACTGGTCAAGGTCAGGATGAAATCAGTCAAGAGCAATGGTTGGAAAACATCAAAGGGAAAATGCAGCAGCTGACCTGAGAGTGACTGGCTGTGCCAGCCCTGTCCTCAGGGTAATCCAGGAGCTATACATTTTAGCACCATCCAAAACACCTAAGACTGGTATGACTATGTTTATGCCTGAACAGTTTTCTCTATTAATTATGCACATTACTCTCAGCTGTTTCAATCAACTACTGTCAATAAAAATCAACTTAAATGTCGTTCTTATAGACAGAATTTTACAAAAACCCCATCTCTTCTTCCACCATCCAGACTGTACTGAATCACTGAGAACAACGCTTTAGAATGAAGAAAGCGACCACAGGAAGCCCAAGAGGAAATTACAAGTTTTGCTAATCTGAAAGTTTCTCCCAGTCTGTCAAGGTTCGGGTGACTCCCACATATTAACTATACTGACCAATCAAAATCATGTATTTTGCTGGAAGAAAGAATTATGCCACAAAAAAAATAAGAGCTGTTCATTACTGCAACACAGCACTGAAGACATGAATGCAAATCTCTTCCACTGCTAAAATTGTCATGAAGCTGCTCACAATAAGGAACAACTTAGTCTGGAATGATTCCCAAGAAACACCACAATAATTATGAAAGATTAAGTGAAATCTAGGCATTTAACTCAGGAAGCTAAGGTATTTCAAAATCAATGTATTTAGACTGATGAAGTTTCAACCCATGGTGGCACTTCCCACATCGATAAGTTGCCTCTCCCTGCTGAGCACATTTGTTTTGTTAAAATCATCATTACCAGAGAGTTACATTTCCTAGACTAACACTATAGCTGATTATAAAGGTCCACAGGACAAACACATTCCTCCCCTCCTTCTTCATCCCTGTCACCTCCCAGCCAACTGTTAAACATTCTTTCAGGTATACTGGTGCTGTGCTGACAACCTTGGTTAAGAGCTCTTTTGAATAAAAGAGTAAAGAGCTACTAAAAAGACCCAAACAGAAAAAAAAATTTCTGACCTCTCTTAAACAGCCATGTGAAAAGCCTTATTAAACAGCTCGAGATAATAAGTAGAAGAATACAGAAGCAGTACTTCGGTGATTGTAATCCTATAAGATAATACACTCTTACAGCTTAATGGATTCCTGTATCACATGAGTGGAATGTTCTCTAGATAATTTCAATATTTAAATTATCATCCAGAAAGGATGTCTAAGCAATCTGAAAGACAGAACATTCATAAAAAGTAGAATCTTCACTGGATTTACAGTTCTGAAAACTTGGATCTGAACTTAAATCTGAACATCAACTTCTCAATTTATCAACCTTCATCTTACTTACCAACAACTTTCTATAGGAAAGCACAGCAAGTACCAGCTACCAGCAGCAAGCATTTGAAACATGTTGCAAACTTTTTATCAATATCATCATTAGTTTATGAGTCGAGGCAGTTGTATTTCATCTTAACTGTAGAGCTGGAGGATGTGATCTCTAGTGTTCATTCCCTGTAAAGCAACTGGGAGCCAGGCTAGCTTTCCTTGGCGTAGGTAGGATTTTCATAGATAAGGGCTTTTTTATTTTCTTGATCTGGTCTTAGTGCTAATAAATGTTCCAATTAAAAAAAAAAAAAAAAGGGGGTGTTATTTTTAGTTTTCCTAGCCAACCACATTCACACACTTTGGATTCTGCTAGGGTTCAGCATCACCACAGAGTTTGATGTCTCCACCTTCCTACATCAATACAGTATTAAAGTTTGAAGTTTAGTCAAAGTACTGAAATTAGAAATTAACTTTCCCTTTTACAGATTTCGTTTGTCCGTCACCCAGGACTGCTTTTTTTCCTTCTTTAAAAGAAACAGAAAAGCAATTCTGTTTTACATCTCCAGTAGTTCTGAAGAATATACAGAACAAGCATTAAGAGCTGAATGGACAGGTCACAAATGTTGTTCAGATAAACTTATATTCTCCCATTAATGTTCTTATATGCTGGCATTGATGCCAGGACAGGATGTTACTGTATAATGTGTATTGGTTATAAATTAAGGAAATACCTAACTAGGATCAATTTCATATTAACACAACCTTTACCTGCTTTCCAAACTGAACAATGTATTTAAACTTGAAAACTTTAAATTCTAATATGCGTATAAGCTTAATGCTAAGTTAGTATTAATATTTTAAATAATAATTCGTATTTATAATTAATGACAGCCAAACCAACCAGAAACTTTCAGTATCAGTAACTATAACAAAGCACAGAACTCCAATCTGGCTGGGTAAACATTAAAACCTAACAACTTGATACAGAAAAAAAAAAACAAACCCAAATCCCATTTCTATGGCAAAGAGCAATATTCTGCATCTTGAAGATAACACCTCATTTAGACCTTCAATCTTCAGAAAGGCAAATATATTGGTTGATGCTTTCTACATTACCTTGCCTCAGAGTTATACAGAGCAAAAAAAGGAATCAACCTTTATAATGATAAATGTCCCGTCTCAATTTATGTATCCTTACAGATTTTGCAAGAACATAATGTACTTTTTTTTTTTTTTTTTACAAGATTCCCCTTTTAGAAAGTTAATTTAGAGCTCTGATTATATGCCAAATTTCTACGGAAAAAGATCTCAACTATTCTTATCCATTCTAATCTCAACACATGGCTTTTATGCTTAAGATCACTAAAATACATCCAGTTAAATAAAATTGCAAAGCAGAACTAATCTTGACATGAATATGCAGGGCATAAAAGAAAGTACCTGAAATGGTCTTTGGCAGCAGAAAATTAGTTTCTAATATTTTAACCTCTAGAATGACCATAACGGAGTATTTGGTATACGTTGGCAAGAAATACCTAAATAAACTAAATAAACTAAAAATTTGTTGTTTCTGTATGGGAAGATGGCTAAATCCGATTGGTCATTTCAAACCAGCAAAACACCACCAAAATAACATCTATTGCAGATTAAAGAAATAAAAAATTAAGTTTTTGTGGATTTTTTAAGGGGGTTTTTTTGGGTCAAATTCATTTTCATCAGAATTAATTTACGAGTGAACGTCTGCAAGAATAGTATGTTCAAATACACACTTTTTTCAATGTCTATCAGGTAAAAACTGAAACAAACAACTGCCAGGTGTTTGACAGGAGGGAGGGCAACGATTGTCTTTTTTCCCATGCTAACTCACAGAATCATAAAATGGCCTGGGTTGAAAGGGACGTTAAAGATGATCTGGTTTCAAACCCCACCATGGACAGGGATGCTACCCACTAGATCAGGATGCTCAGGGTACTTCCTAACACAAGTTTTATTTCATCTCCTTTAGTCAGTAATTAATCTTGCTCAGTATGGTAAACACCACTATGTGCTTAGCAGGTCTCCAGTGTGCTAAGCCAAGATGAGTAATATTGTATGGAAAAATTACTCATTACCATTCTCGCACTGGCATTTTATTCTTGGAGGAAAAAAGAATGACTCATTAATAACTGCTGCGAGGTGTCCTACAGAAAAGGTTACAAGGGTAAAGAAGTCATCATTTTGGGTTTCCAAGAATATTTTGATTAATTCAGCAGAACAACTGTTAAATACCAATGCATATAGATAGGACAAAGCTTAAAACCAAATGCATTTCTAATATGCATCTAAAGGTGGCAGCAAATGTTTGTTCTTTATTGTAAGCCCAGAATTAATCTTTGAAGAGCTTCATATGCTGTATCTCAAGGTTCTATCCAGAAATGAGAGTCAACTGCATCCTCAATGTCAGTTTAATGTTATATCAAGAATCAAGCTGTTCTAATGAATACAACCTCTAAGGGACAAAATTTCTGCACACCAGCCATCTCCAACTTTGCTTTTCATATTACTGATGTAAAAGCAAAACATGGCCACCAAATAACAACGTAACACAAAGATACTCCAAATCAAGACACATCCCAATATCAGAATCTGTATGTTATAAAGGTACATAAGGGGAAAATATTTCCTACCTCAGTCAATAAAAGCCCTCTAGCCCTTTCTTCTCCACCATAACATCCAGAATGCACGTAAACTATGGAGAGGGCTCACCTAAATTCTAAACAAAAGACAATCTTGAAATACTTAATATAAGACACTAGTAGGAGGAATCTTGTTACAGCGTGCCTAAACTTGAATTTGTTCTTTTGTTCCCAGAATTAGCACCCACACCTTCAGTCAGTTCTCATTATTGCTGTAAGTACTGATGCCATTAATCAAGTCAGAGAAAACAGTCTAGCCTATTCAACTCTGCAGACTATACTAACATGACACTCAAATGAAAATAAGGCAAAAAATGATTCTGCAGAAGAAGAGTCAGTGGCAGGGCTCTGGTCTAAAGGGGCAAGTGTGTGTGTGTGTCTGTGTGTGTGTGTGAGAGAGAAAGGAGGTACAAGGAGGAAGGCCATGAAGAGGGTCTGGAGTTCCACAAGAACACCTTTATTTACTTAAAGCTAAGCTCCTAAGCACTTCCTGCAGAAACAGGAGCAGCATGACTTTCACTCTCTTCACTCTTATCCTTTAGGAAGGAATAAGGTTCAATAACGTAGGTAGGCTTGTAAACAAGCCCTTCGAGTTCCTTCATCTTCAGTTCCACTTGGGAAAAAGTGTTCTTTGGTGGCAATTTATTTTTGAAAATATGTATTAGCTACAAGATATACATTACACATATATTATAATTATCTGTATAATGACTTTAAAAAGCATGTGTGTGTATGCATATACATATTCTAATAATTTCTTTTTTAAAAAATTTTGTAGAGTATTAGAAGTTAAACTGGCTAACCATCCAAAAGAAAAAGTATTACTTTTCACAGAAAGTTCACAAGAATATCACTCAAAATGTTATCCCCTTGGTTGAGGGGATGAAATGACAAGCCTCATCTGAAATCTGACCACACCAAGATTTAAGTATTATTTGAATATACTGCTTTGACTAGTGAGCAAAATACACCAACAAAACAGTAACAACAAAAAAATCCAAGTTGTAAATGCTCAACTGGATACAATAAATTTCAAGCTATATTTTCAGGTGTATGTCCTTTGGTTTGCTTAGCTACATTTGGACCTTAGTTTCTCTAGTCAGGATGAATTTGAGATTAACAACACATTTCACTCTGTCTTCCAGAAAATACCTCTTGGTACTTCAGGTTTTGGACATAATGGGTTTTGATACACACAGCTGGCTCAGTGAGGCTGACACACAGCAAGTCACTGAAATTCAAGCTATTACTTGGTTTACAGTTCTTACAGTTTCTGTCAAATTCAAACCTACCAACAGGGAGTGTATCACCCAGTGTGAGGAAGAAGTTGATAGTTGAAGAACAGCAGAAGCACTGTATCCATGAGGAGGTTTATTAGTCCCTATATGGTGTCTATATGTGGCACCGTGTGTGTACACACACAGACCAGATTTGTGCCCAGTCAGAATGACATGCAAGGAATATGGAAATGGTCACCATCTGCTATCAGAGATTACTGAATACTCCCACTTTATCCAGGAAGTTGTCAAAGGGAGAATGTGGGTATGCTTCATGGGACATGGTAGGGTCTAGTGTGTGTTGAAAAAGTACAAGTTAAGCATATGTTTATGAACCTCAGCGTCAATTTTTTTTCCACTGTGATGACACTTGTTTAGGATAAAGTTAATAACTGGGTCAGTTGAATCAGGAACTCAATTTTGGACAGGTCAAGCATAGGAGAATAATTCAAGTTCAAAGGCGGTATGTGTGGCAGTTTATAAATAACAACTTATTTGCAGGAAGGATGGAAACGAGAAACATTAGCAGGCTGATAACCAACATGAGACTTTGCATATGAAATAGAAAAATTGTAGAGTATATCTTCACCCATTAGTGCAGCTCCCTCCCCACCACCACACCAAAAAGAAAACAAAGGAAATCCTATTAATGTGGAAAAGGAGAAATGAGAGAAGACACTTACAAGAAATTTTGCACATTTTTTCTTAGTTTGAGAAGACACTAAAAGAAAACTAGTAATTGACAAAGTTATCTGTGTCTGTTAGTTTCAGTAGCTAAAATGAAAGCACCAAACTGGAGATGGCTTCTCCCTTCACGTTTATTTTTGGTGTTTTAGAGGAAAGGAACAAAATAACAGTGAGAAAAAAAGAACACGTAAAGGTCTCTGCACAAAATAATACGTCTGATAATAACATACAGGAATATACTCTAGATGTACGAGAGATGAATTTCCACAAGAAAAAAAGAGTAAGGCTCCCTATACTTATAAGCTATTCCTACTGGGAAAAAAAGAAAACCCAACTAAATGGAATCTCAAGTCAGCTTGCACTTCTCTTTTATTGTTTGTGAGCTCATTGAGAAAAACAAATTTTTATTCCCACTGAACACGAGAGATGTAAAAGTTTTAAGTGTTCTGGTTTAGAGCACACAAAGAAAGAGCCTATTTTGAGAAATTTCAAACTAAAGGAGTAACTAGGAATAACTAAACAATTTTATTTCCCTAAAGAATACTTTGTGAAATATGTGAAAATCCTCCCAAAATAGGTTTTGTTACTCAGGAAGTAGATGGTCAACACTGATTATTTCACATATTGACCACACTTTTTTTACCTAACCATATATTTTTAAATCTAATCCTGGAAATTCACCTTAAGATACATGACTTATGAAAGTGTCATGGTTTAAGTTCAGCTGAAAATCAGGCACCATGCAGCCACTTGCTTCCACTTGTGAGGAAACAGGGATGCAGAAGAGGCTTTTAGCTGATGTTTCAGGCCACCCAGAAACACTTTAGGATGAACAAAAGCAGAGGGGCAAATCAAAATCAGGGTTGCTTAAAAAGAGGGAGGAGAACAACTTCTCACAAGGTGGAAAGGGCATGTAACCTTTGGAACTGAAAACCAGCAATGAAAAGGTAACAGAAGAGTGTGAAGTGGTGCTTGATGGAGAAATGCTGAAGCATAGTTTACAGCAAAGTTAGCAAGTTCAGACCCATGATTTCAAGATGCCATTAGGCTGCAAGCTTATCTGAACACAGAATAAATCACATGCAAATCATTTCATGCCCAACTACAAAGTATTAAGCTTTGATTTGCTTACCTCCCATAATTTTAGCTTGGCAGTTGATAAATTCTGGCTTCTTGTCTGTAAGGTATCGCTGACAAGTGTGATGTAGAACCTGAAAGAATGTGCATTTTTCTGAAGCTGTGTTTGCTACCCATTGGTCAAACGCGTTTTCAAATAGTAAATCAAATTCTGGGGAATCCTAGAAGAAAAAAAACCACACTTCTATTATTCCAGTTTTAGAAATTATTTGGAGAGATATTTTTTAAAATGCACTGTGCTGCAAAATACAGAAAGGTCATGCAACTCATAACCATCCTGGAATTACTGCATATTTTTGGATGAAAAAGTCCAAACAGGCAGGAAGTTTTTTTCTTACTGTTATTTTTAATGAGGAATAGTCAGCTATGACAAAAACATCTGAAAACAAAATTCAGATCAAAACATTAAAGGTCAAATTCTCAAACCCTTGCTATCTACAGATATATAGTTACTTGTGTATTCTATATTATGCAAGCATTTACGCCTCTCAACACAAAACCTATGGTCACACTATATTATAGAAGATGTGGCTCTGCTATCCATGCTCAACCAAATAAATAAGCTAAGCAAATAACAAGTCCTAGTTATTGTAATTAATGCATTTTCATAAAGTGTTGCAAAGGACTCAGGAGAGCATGAACAAATGACCACTCCCACAATGAACTGAAGTGCAGGTATACCAGCATCAGCTGCCAAAATAAAAGGATTTTATGCAAGAAGTAGTGCTATATATTTAGTAATATTTGCTAAACATTGTTTTGCAATCTAATCTAGTAAATGTTCTTTTCCAACTGATGACACTTGGAATTCACAGGGAGATGAGTTTGAAAGAAACATTTCTAAGCTTAAGAGCTTGGTAGGACTTTCAATCTGTTACGTACATAGCTGCATGGCAGATGCTATAAAAGGGCCTAAAACTCATATCCCTTATCTGTTTGTCATTTCCCTTGTTTTTATAGTTCCTTCCAGAGAAAATATAACTCCACTCCTTGCATTTCATAGGGCAGTGGTCAAGGGCTTCTTTTTTGTACCATGACTTTAGGTAGTAACTGGCCTTGATGCTAGGTACTTAGGTACTAACCAAGACTTGAGTAGTAACACAATTTGATGCACCATAGTTAAGATGCTTAGGTGGCTGATCAGAGCACAACTTTGAAGAAACCAAGGGAGTTAGTCACAAAAGTATTTTGCTATAAAAAGAACACTAAATCACTTTGTAAGCACATAATATGAGCCACATTTTAAACTTCTAATTATGTTGTTTTACTACCGGAGAATTGTATTCATAAGCCTATTACATATTAGTACAACTTTGTCTTGAGATAGCTCAAGGTGGGCTGTATAGTCCAAATTAAAGGAATAATTCCACAACTGTTTAATATAGGGTTGATTTGTTTTATTTTATTTTTGGTAGTTTTTAGTTTAAATCGCTGTTCACTTGCCATTTGCAGCTAAAGGACACTACCACACTTTGTAGCATAAGGTAAGAAATGCCGAAATATCTGAGGAGAGGACTGTCCTAGAAAAAATGCAGGATTCCCAAGATTTCAAAAACTTGAACCTCAGTAACCCCTTCTATTCGTACTTCTACCTATTGCTCTATCTCACACCACAGGTGCATGCCAAAGTAGACCACAAGAGGCCTACAGCTGAAGCAAACAAGGCTCTTACTTTGCTCTCCACAAAGAAAAGAGAAAGAAAAGTATGGAAAGACAAGAAGAAAAAACCCCATATGACTGAGTTTTAGCCTGCTCCCCTGTTTCCCATCAAAATTTACTTCGCATATTCCACTGAGTTATTTATTTTTTGAGAATCTGCACTTAAACTTGTATCTTATATTTCCAGATGGCTTTTGAATAAAGAATGCCTGGTTCACCAATCAGTTAAGTAAGAGCTCAGTTTTCACTTTCTAGAACTGTTCAAACTCACCCGATTAGGGTCTATACCATTGACCTGGCGAAGCTGCTCGAGCATCCACTGCGTTCTCCTGACAAATGACGTAGAGCCTTCAAACTGCTTCACCTTCGTTATAGATGCTTGAGCTGGTTTCTTGTTCGTCACTGAACATATAAAAAAATATAACTGAAATGGGCTTTGTGATTCAGAAACATGCTGTTTACTTCACTTATCAGTAGCTGTTTTGCTGGTGTATTTTCTACAATGTCCCACGAAGCAAATACATGTCACTAATTCTGACAGTAGAATGCATTCTCTTCCCAGTATAACACACTGAAAAGCATATTCCTTATTGTCAGAATGGTGGTATGATGCCAAACAAGCTGTCTACTATTTAAAATTGGATATATTTTAGCCATCATCAACTTAAGTTACCAACATCCTGTAAAAAAAAAACCCAAAATAACAACAAAGGTCTTTCCACTTCATTCTTACAATCACAGAATCACAGAATGGTCTGCATTGGAAGGGACCTTAAAGAACATGCAGTTCCAATCTCCCTGCCATGGTCAGGGACACCTGTCACTAGACCAGGCTGCTCAGAGCTCCATCCAGTCTGTCCTAAACACCTCCAGTGACAGGGCATCCACCACCTCTCTGGGCAACTTGTTCCAGCGCCTACCACCCTCCCAATAAAGACTTTTTTTTACAAATATCTAACTTAAACCCAGTCTCTTTCAGTGTGAAGCCATTTCCCCTTGTCCTGTCACTACATACTCTTGTAAAAAGTCCCTCTCCAGATTTCTTGTAGGCTTCTCAGATATTGGAAGGCTGCAATTAGGTCATCCCAAAGTGTTCTCTTCTTCAGGCTGAACAAACCCAATTCTCTCAGACTTTCCTCATAGGAGAGGTGCACCATCAATTACCTTACTGTTCTCTTTCCCCCATGCTAATTTGCTTAAGTTCCTCATATTCAGCACTGAGTATTAGTAATTTCTTTCTCATCCTCTCAATTTAGGAAACAGAGAAGGAAAACAACCCCAACAACACAAACATGTAAGTATATGTACCTTATTAAAAAATCCTGTTACTTTCGACTGAATTTCATGTTACTGACTGAAAAAAACAAGACATTTTTTCCGGTCTCTTCATAACATGGCACATGTAGATCATGCTTGTATAACACTACCAACATTTGTGACATTTGATTCCCAGTCAAGAGACACAGGTATATGCACTTACTACACTGTAAATCCATCAAGTCAGACAAACAGACTGTGAAAAACAGAGGTATAAGAATTAAGGAACTAAAGTTTGCTTAACACGTCCCTTTCCAAATATTAGGTACCACAAATAACAACCATTAATAAGAATGATATTACTTATTACAAACAAAATGTATGTTTAAAAACACAAATAAAGAAGACTGCTCTTATTTTGGAAAATAATAAAAAAGGCAATATAAATGCTCAAATTAGTGTATCATTAAGTCAGAGTCAGGTTTTCAAAGAGTACTTAATAAGGCTAACTTTTCAACAGCAGGAAAATTGACTTGCTGCATTAGATGTTTTCCCTAAAAAAAATTTCTTCTAATCAGTATAACTCCATGAAAGTTCTACAAGCAGCTTTAGGCACTTTCTGTAGTCAAACATGCATTTTGTTTACATGTTACTTATCTGTTGCTGTATGTTAATTCACTCCCAAACACATTTCCACTTTCTGTGAAGAAATAATTTGTATAATCATTGTATTGCATAATCTACTAAAGCTGGTGTGTCATCTATTTTTTTTCTACTTAAACGCTTTCCAAAAATAATGTCATCCATACGGTCCGCCAAATAAGAGTATTATTGGAAAAGTCGCTTTTCTCTGCTTTTAGATGCTGGCAGTTAAAGAAAGCTTCTAAAATAATCAAGACTTAAACAGCAAGACTGCTTATTTTTGTGCATCCCATTCGCCCAAACAACCAGGAAAAGTAAGAGACTTCCCACTCTGAAAATGTACATGCTGCATGCACTTCTATAACAAGGGACACAGTTAAACAGTAAGTAAATACTGATGTAATACCTTATCATTCCATGAAGTTAAAAAGTTAATATTGATTCTTAGGATCAAAATTTTAAAATGCACAGATCAGCATCTTGATGTTAAATGTACTTAGGAACAGATTAGCAAAGGCAGATTAACATGAAAAGCTCTTTTCAACATCTCAGATTTAAACGTTTTCAGTTCTGTGTGTGTTTGTGAAAGTCCAAACACCTTTATCAGAACTGAACTTGATGAACAGAAAATTCATTTCCAAGGAAATTTTAGTAGGTTAAAAAAAAAAAAAAAAAAACAAACCAACCAAACCAAACAAAAAGCCCCCTAGCATTCCACAAGGCAGATAATTGATTTTAAGAAGTTACCTTGAAATAGAAAGCATAGCTGGACTCAGTATATTGATCAGACTATTGACAAGAATGTAGTAAACAGATTGCCAGAAATCTCCTCACTGACAGTGGAAGCACTGAGAGCCAAACTGATGCATGGTGCAGTACATGACTTAGAATCTTACATCAAATAGTACATAGCACAGAAGACCAATGCTGTATCAGAAAGGTAGCAGCAAAATTAGACCAGAATGACTACTGAAATGCAAAGACTGATATTACTAAGAAGGGAGATTAGTATTAAAGATTCATTGCTTGCTCAATGGCCCATGCATCCAAACGTAACAATCCTAAAAAAGCAAGGGTGTTAGGAAACTTATCCATACCTGCAGCGTATATGCAGGTTCTGTTTCTACAGCAAGTCTACACAGCACTGACTGGGAAACAAACTCAAAAGCTGTACAGACATATGTGCCTATCTTCTCTAAATTTACTTTGCATGTATTCATGTCTTTTTTGTCAACTCCAATGATCACTTTGAAATACTTTACAGCATTCTACTAGACCAACTTTCATATATATTCTACAAAGCAGTACTAATTGAAGGCTATTTAACAGTGGCACAACTTTTATGGCCTGCAGATTATTCTCTTTCCACGCAAAATGGGCAATGATCTACTGCTAAATCAGCCATGTATTAAAAAGAAAAAACTGTGCATACTATATGTAGGTCACATATATAATTAACACTAGCAGCACTACAAAACAAAGGGTTCGACACTAGGAAGCACCAGACAGAATGATTGTGTGATCAAACACTTGTTTTCCCCCTCAGAATCTCATGGATAACCAGTTACGAAATTTATAGCCTTAAACTTTAATACAGCAAACTTCTCATTGTTCTGAAGGCATCTACATGACATGCATTCTAGTGCTCTTGAAAACAGGGGTCATTGCATCTTTCAAGGTGAGAATACCAAATTTTACAGATGATAGTTAACACTAAATATCTAATCTCAGCATCTCCAGAAATTGGTTCATTTGACATATCCAAAATCTGCTTCTCCAAACTTCTCTACACAGCACTTTTAACAATCTGTGAACAGCAGCTTTATCTTCAGTTGAAGCCATTAGTGCTCTGCACTGCAGTGAAAGTGTCACATTACATTTCCAAACTTCAACACCTCCCAAAAATGCCTGTTAGTGATGAACTACAAAAGCACCTTGATTAGGTGATTGTTTCTGTATCATCCACCACACAGTAACTCTGGGAGAGGCCAAGAGGGCTACTCTTCTATGGAGGAACTTAAAAGGATCTTGGGTATGTCAGTCACCTTAGGCAGAAATTCAGCCTTAAGCTAAATGATGCAATCCTCTTGGGAAAATGGCAGTTCCTCCTTTACATCTCACACTCATGATTATTGTGCAAACAGATCTAGTTGCATTTCACCTTTTGTGTCTTAGTATTTTAGGAAACAGCTTGCATTTCTATAGCATTCAAAAACCCAGCTACCCTTGAACCCACCAAACATGCTTTAAAACCATCACTTAGTCCATGACAGCTTGACAGTAATATGGCAGTCACTGTAACTCTGAGAAACCCTTTGGCAGTCAGGAAAACCATCCTCACTAGCTGCTCATTATGCTGCTTGAAAAACTAGAGCACTTCACCAGCCACTGAGTGGGGGTTACCTTGCCAACATGTAAAAAGTATTTTCTAAAAAATGAAAAAATGTGGAAGCAACCTAGACACATTCCCTCTCTGACAAATCATTTAGGTATTTTTGCTAAGATCTTACACAATCATTATCTACCTTAATAGAAGGCAATTATTTAAGTTATGCTTCAACTTTAAGTGGTTTTTTTGTTTGCTTTGCCTTTTTTTTAAATTGTAACACTATGCCTTCCAAACAAGAAGCTGTAGCAGCGTGGACAAAATACATTTATTTGGAACCCATCAATAAATGGTTGGTTCATATGGCATTTCTGTGTGTCACAGATGGAAATAAGATTTCTTCTTTTTAAGCAACATACAGTTATCAGTGAAGTAAGAAAATGTGTGAGAAATCAGCTACAGCAATTTATGATGGAAGACATTGAGAGGTTTGGTTTTGTCACTTTTTTGGACTTGTCCGTTTCTTTCTATGTGGTTTTAGTTTGTTTTTAACACTAGATTAACATACAACCAAAAGTTGATGAGTCAGAAACAGCACTAGTTCTTCTGGCATGGAAGACATTTTAACCATTTTGCAAAATAAATAAAAATAGGTTGCAGTATTAAGTTTCACAGATGTATTTAACGCCGGAGAAGCATGCATTTAAGTGAAATACTCACTTCAAAATCAGATCAAAGAATACAAGGCAGAAATAGATCAGAACTAGCTTTAGAGAATATGTGACGGAGTCAGAAAAGTCATTGTTCTCATCAGTTGGAACACATGGAAACAGAAGTATTTGAATTCCAGACCTCATTTAGAATCCAGCCCCACAAGCATGTCCAGCAGCTTAAGCAGCAAATCAATACAGCTCCTCGTACACAGAAAGCTGTATTTAAAGTTATAAACTGTCATGGAGTTACAGATCATCTCATCTGCTGCCTAGAATGTATTTTCTTTATTTTTTTTTCTCCTCTAAAGTAACTTTACTTGAATGAAAAACCTAAGCTGAAAACCAATCCCTTAAATACCTACCACACAATACTTTGCCTTGAGAAACAGTCTGAAAGCTCTAAACCAATCCACTATGAACTTTTATTTATTTTTCTTTAAGTTTGGATCTATAAATTTAATAACTCAAACTCTAGGTAAATAGGCATCTCATGACAAATGGCTTAAATACATTACAAAATTTCTAGTCATTTTGTCATGTATTTCTAGTGCACTGAAGGGAGAAATTTAAAAGCATAAAATTTTGAAGCAGGCAGTGGCTGCTGCAACTCTTCACAATGTAACAAGGATTTGCTTTATCTGGGCACTGTACAGATTGATAAATTAAACAGCCTTAACTTATATTGCTGTTGTGTCACCAGCTCTTGAAAAACCAAACGAACAAAAAAAATTGAGATAATCAAAAACTCACTTTCGTGAAACTGTTTCATTTGTGAAAGTGAGGCTGAGACTTGCTCCTGAGTAGGCCTGTGAAGTCCTCTGAAGGCATTGGCTATCTGTGAAGTTCAATCCAAAAATATTTATCAATTAAATGTTATACCATGATCTAGCTGTATATCAAATGCTGTACAGTGGATACTCATCCACCAGTTCACAAGGAAACAATTATGCACAGTTCTTCAAACTGGCTCTTAATAACTAGGGGTGGAAAAATCCTTAGAATGCACTCAAGACAGCCTTTCAAAAAAACATCTCTGATGAAGAAAACGTTGAACTCAATACCATGCAGTGTGATGTGATTTCATGGTCACTGAATCTAGAATTTAATCATTCCTATCTTTTAGAATCATTCCTATCTTCATGGTAGCAGAACTCCTAAAGTTCTCATAAAGCAGAACTCTTCAGACTGAGACCAAGTCTTAAAAGTTGCCAGGAGTTCCCTAAACAGCTTTTGATTCAGACAGAATAAAGAGAGCAAAATGAAAAGCAGGAGTACATTTTAAGTAAAAATATTATTTAATAGCTAATACAGATTTTACTAGGAAATAGATAAAATTATGTATTAGAATTTGTGTCAGAAATGTTTCTTCTTCCCAAGCCAGTTCTTAAGGAAAAGGAGTAGGTTATGAACAGATTGTGGCAGAGATACTCCTCTATACATTCCAGTTCTTGAGAGCTACATATTGAAACGCTGTCTTTTCCCTCTAAAATTCTGTTTGTTCAATTACACCTAATTCTTATTCTGCAAGTCCCTTCATTCCTAGCTGCCAAGGAAACAACTATTTCTTAAACTTGCAAATAGCTCATTGACTAAATTTCTGACAGTCACATACACAATCCTGGTATGATATGGCTACCAGTTAGGCTGATCTTAGAGTACAATCATAGAATGGTTTGGGTTGGAAGGGACCTCAAAAATCATCTAGTTCCATGATGATTGGCATGGGCACGGACACCTAAGGATCTGCAGTTTCTGATCATGGAAAAAATAGTGACTTTTTTTATCTTTGTCCAGTTGCTACTAAATTCTGCAATTGGACTTTTTGATTCAGAGGACAAAGCACAAGTAATTTGTGGAAATGCCCCAGAAGTTTGAGAAATAAATATTTCTTGGATTTTCTTTCAAATGTCAAAGTACAAAGGCCCAAAGAAAAGACAACATTAAGATATCTATGAGGACTGACCCCCATTTGCTATTCTCACCTATGTAACTCCAAAACAAAAGGCAAGAAAAGATGATCTCTATTCCTCCAACATGAGCAGCTCTTCTTTCTGTCACTATAACAACCTTACAATTGTTTTCCCCCCATTTCAAAATCTTACCCACCCTGTTTTCTTCCCAAAGCAAGGAAACGAGGACTAGGCAGGGGAAAGGACACTAAATCATATCCCCTTAATGCTTATGATAGTAGAAGTTTGTATTACTCTGTTCTGCAAGGCTCCAAGGTAGTTCAAACTACTACTGTTCAGGGGACATGCTCCCACAAGCTAACTTCCAGAACTTTCTGACAATCAGACAAATGAAGCTGAGAATTAATATGGAGCAAACAGGTGCATTCTGACTTACTTAGGTATTGAGCAATAAGGACAAGATACATGAAACTGTCTTAGTATACCATGTGAATTTTAGGAAAACTATTTGCAGTCGGCTTCAGGTGACGGTTGTGAGCTTTGCTACCTGTCAATTCCAGCTTTGAGTTTGAGCACCAAAACTTGTAGTGTTTAATGTTTTCTCAGAACAGTTTCAATGAATACTGATTTAATGTGCAGTCTGAATTAATTCTAGAACTTTGAGCCTTCCCACTGTGATTGCCCAACTATTACCTTCTGCACATCTGCCACAGTTCTTAGACCCCAACTATCTATAATACAAAGAGGTGCTCTGAGAAGACTGTGGTAAAAAGAACTCAGACTTACGTTGCCACTTCCAGGATTAATTTTTTTTTAGGTACAGAGCAAAGAAAGGATATGTTTGCAGCAAAAGACAGGTAGCCTCACTGAAAATAAACAAAAGCAGCTAAAACTGGGGCAAGTTTAAATTCCCGCTTGCTGGTCAAGGCTTGCCAGGTGTCAAAATGTTCAGAAGTTGAGGCTTGACTTCACAGAATGGCATCTCCTATTTTTGCCCATATTTCCTCTTCCTTCATTTGACAGTGCTGCTTTCTCACCATCTGGGATCTAAGGAATTGAAAGCAGGGACAAGCAGCACAGTCCCACCTTCTCCACTTGCCAAATAGGACATGAGGATGTAAGTGGCCCTAAATACATAGCAGTATAACCAAACATTGATTCCTTCTGTTTCTTTATGCACAGCATAATGTTTTGACATAAAATTGGAAAAAAGAGAAGCTTTCAGATACAAGAGGCAAACTACTCCTAAGTTTAAACACATACCAGTTTTCCCACAGCCCTTCCCAATAGTTCAGAAAACAATATGTATCATCTGTCCACTTAAATCAGCTCTACTGCATCACTGCCTGTAGCAAGTTGCCAGACTCATGCTTCAGGATAAAAATGTATGAAATACATCTACCCAATTAACACATATTCATACATTCTTCGAAATGTAGCTTTATGTAAGTAACAAATTTTCTTTCTACATGCAAGTTACCTTTATCTGTTGAATAGTAAAAGAAAAATCAAGCATTAAAAAAATCAGTTAACCTGGTATTTCAGGTTAAGATATGTGCTGTATCTTCCCAAGAAAAGGGACTAGACAAAAGAGTTTTCAGGTGCCTTTACATTTAAAAAACCAAAAAAATTGCTTTGAGTTGCAACGAAAAAAACTTTTTTTTTCATGTGTATGACACCATAAATTGTTGTGAGAATTGAAGACAGCCTGTATGAATTGTTGAGAGCTTGTATGCTTTCTAAACGTACTACTGACTGCATTAATAACAAACTGCTGCTTACAGGCAGAGTGCCTTGCCTTTTGTTTTTTCACCTAGTGATACTCACTTTTCACAGAACCAAGTAAATACTTGGCCTTAAAAGCAGATTTTATGACTATTCAAACACCTGGACCCCCCCATCATCCATACACATTACAGAAGACTCATCTTTCATTTCCATCAACATTTTAAAGCTAGAAATATAGAAAATTTTCAGTTTTAAATTAATAGCTTGCTTAAATTATTCTTCAAATACTACAGCAATATAGTTTAAGTTACTGATGTCAAGGCAACTGCTTTTCATAGTAGCAGTTATAAAGACAGATGTAGGTAACAGTGGCAAGAATGGCAGACTTCATTTTGTTGCCAGAGAGAAAGCTTCTGCTTAACTGCAAATATCTGGAATCTTATTAAACACATTTTCACTTCCAGAATGATGACTGAACTTCCAGGTTTTGTTTGAATTGCCTTTTACTACTTTATATTGCAAAGCAGCCAACTTTCAAACTTTTCCCACCTCCTTTTTCCTGCACACAGCCAGCTGCATTTGAGGACTCCAGATATTTCTAGTCAAAACCAGCAGATTTACTGTGTGTATGTTTTTAGTTAAAACCTAGCTGAGAGGACAGGATGCTGCTCAGGCAGATCTACCAAAGCAGGGTTACTGTAGGGAAAGATAATAGGTATTCCAGCCAGGTCCCAGGGAAGAAGGATGAATTTCCCACAACCCAGACACCAGAATCTTCATCAGGGCCCTCTTAATTAGTGTAGAGCTCCTGCTGATCCTGACCTGGAGCGTTTTACATTAGCCTTTCACCCTGTCCTGGCATGATAGAGCCTCGTCTCTTAACTGGAGAGTATTTGGCGATTGAGAACTTCAGTTCACTCTATTTGTCTGGATCTATACCTTCAATCTTCTTTGCTCTATTTTCCTTCAAAGGAAGGCAGCATCCTACACAGACTTTGCTGAACGGGATACTTTAAAATCACCTTGTAAGCATTTATGCACACTGCAGAAAATCTCACTTCAATTTAGCTGAGAAATCAAGGCTCAAGATACAGACCACAGTGAATATCTGTGTGGGTTGTATTTTTATCACATTCTGGTCATTTCAGCACCTGCAACTGTGGGGAACCAATTAAAATCAATACTACAAAAATACTTGTGAACTTAAGTAGAATTTGGCATAATTCCCGTATAAGTTAACAGATGTGCATCCGCAGCAGAGAGTACACTAGGAATTACCTCACCAGCCTGAAAACAATGTTTGAACTTCACAGCAAGTGTCCTGAGAGGCAGGAAGAGGCTCTGGAAAATTAAAGGCTGAATTTGTTACTCAGTAACTCATACAAAGAGCATGGTATATAACGAATAGTGCTCCATTTCTAAGCTTGCTTAGATAACTTGACAGGCTTCAGGTTCTGAAACAAATTGGCCAATGACTTTTAAGATCCTACATTCTAGGAGAATCCTGTTGTAACAGGGTAGAGGGTTTACTGGAGCTTTTAAAGTTACTTAGAAAACTGTGTTTTCTTGATTTTGCACTGGATCAATGACCTAAAACACAGCAGATGAGACTGCTACTAAAGAAAATACTTTCCATGCAGCAGATGCAAGAAAGGACTATTAACAGCCATTCAAGACAAAATCCCCAGTTTTTGCTATACAGTGGCCTAAGTCAGAACAGCAGTGGACAAATTATTCCATACACTTACAACTCAAACTCTCAGAATTCTAGAGAACCCTGCACATACACATGTGGTATGATAACATCTATATCTCAATATAAGCAAGTAA
Organism: Corvus moneduloides; assembly: GCF_009650955.1. NCBI lineage: Eukaryota > Metazoa > Chordata > Aves > Passeriformes > Corvidae > Corvus > Corvus moneduloides. Next base: position 29,797,366 of record NC_045481.1, on the reverse strand, counting down.
AAAAGTCTGGTAGACTTTTACCACCTAAGGCTATGAAGAAATTAAAACACACACATCCCCAAACCAATAAACTCCCCAGAAACGTAACAGCGGGGAGGTACAAGGGCTGACTACAGGACGGGTCAAGAAGGAAGGAAAATTTTAGCGAAAGCCAGTTATGTAAATCCCATCCATTCAACAACAAAAACCAGTACCTCAGCCTATGAAATACTCTACCCACAGTTTACAACCCACAATACATTTACTCAGGCTAAGCCACATGCCCATCTTTTCTTGCATCTTATTGCTGCAAGTGTAATAATTACCATGAAGGGACATTTTTACATGATGATGGTTTTTGCTGTCTGAATTATTTTTTATAAATAAACAACCACAATAAAATACAGCTACAACACCTGCATTTCAGGTTGCACTTAGCCTAAGATATAAAAGTAGAAAAAAAAAATCTCTAAAGTATGTATATTCTCTTTTTTTTTTTTTTAAACTTGAATTAAGTACATTAAAATAAGACCAGCAGTACTATTGCTATTAGATCTGGGAGAAAGCTCATGTTATATGTCTCACACAAAAGCAGTGTTTTACAGATCAGCAGGTCTCATCTCTATCACAGGTATCCAGTAGTAGTCCAGAGAGTAATTTTTTTTGTATTTCATACAAAGCAGTTAAGGAATGAAAAACCTCCTTGAACAGTAATTTTAAAAGCTATTCCACTAAAGAAAGGTCCGTCAAGCAACATTTTGTGGTGAAAGAGAATTGTGCACTGCTAAGTCTCACTTTGATATGCAATTAGAGGACAGCTGAAGGACTTTCCTAACAGCTTACATATCCCAGAACACAGACTGTATAACTAGCACAAGTTTAAGGTGAAGGTCACCTCTCTAAATTGGAACTTCATGCCCACACACACTTTTTCAAAACTTTACACAAAAGGCTGACTTTCCAAAGTCACATAGAAAAGTGATTTATGATGAGGTACTTAAATAATAAAGTATTTTGACAATGTACATTCTCAGACTGTTCAACTGAACAAAAGATTAATATCTAAAATCATAGATACAAGACGTCACAATAAACTTAATTAAGTGGAAATATCCAGTAGGTTGTCAGAAAAGCCAAAAACTACTGTGGCAAATGCATTGCTGTCTGCAGCTTTCTTCCATGAAATCTCAGCAAGTCAATTACAACACATATTTTTTTAATTGTCTGTATTAGTGCTTCCCCAGAACTAATTGTAAGAAACAATATCAGAAAAACTGTTTGCAGTTCTTTCTCAACAATTTTACTGACTTCAAAGATTTTCAGCAGGTTAATTAAATTTACTAGATTTAAGACTAAACATTTCAAGTGCATGCCACCAGCTTTTTTTCAGTTTAAATTATTTTTCATTGGAAGGAGGCCTATTGATTTGTGAATAGAAATGTATAGTTCCTTATTTTACAGGATTACTTATTGCTGTTTTATAGGCGTATTTCTTACAGGAATATACTCCACGTAGTCCTTTTAGACACCAGATTTTTTGCCCAGTCATGTGGAAGGGCATGCCATCCTCTGTATTCTCAAATGAAATTTGGCTTCGGATTTAATCTATCAGCTGTGAAGCTACGAATCACAGAATTGTCAGGGTTGGAAGGAACCTCTGGAGATCATTCAGTCCAACTTCCCTGCCAAGGCAGGATTACCTAGAGCAGGTGACACAAGAACTTGTGCAGGTGGTTTTTGAATGTTTCCAGAGAAGAAGACTCCACAACCTCCCTGGGTAGCCTGTTCCAATGCTCTGCCACTCTCAGTGAAAAGAAGTTCTTCCTCATGCTGAGGTGGAACTTCCTGTTTTTGTTTCTGACCATTGCTCCTTGTCCTGTCACTGGGCACCACTGAAAGGAGTCTGGCATTATCCTCTTGGGATTTGAAATATTTATATATGTTAATGAGATCCCCTCTCAGTTGTATCTTCTCTAGACTAAATAGGCCAAGCTCTTGCAAGTCTCTCCTCACAGGAGATGCTCCAGACCCCAAATCATCCTTGTAGCCATCATTGGACCTTCTCCAGCAGCTCCTTGTCTTTCTTGTACTGAGAAGGCCAGAACTGGACACAGCACTCCAGATGTGGCTTCACTAGGGCTGAGTACAGGAGCAGGATCACCTTCCTCAATCTGTGGGCCGCACTTGTCCTGATGCACCCCAGGATATCACTGGCTCTCCTGGCAGCAAGGACACACTCCTGGCTCATGGTCAACTTGGAGACAACTGTTTCCAAAGAAAAGCAGAACATGGAAAATAGCCCACTGGCTGAAGTACAAAGACCACCTAAAAAGATTTTTAAGAAGCCTCTTGTATTTTTGTTATTTTACATACTACTGTCCCCATGCTGCTTCCCTTTGTACAAAATTAAAAAAAAAAAGAAATCCCCAAAACCTAAAAAAAAACCCAAAATAACCAACCAAAAAAAAACCTAAGCAAACAACAGCCCACAATCCTTTTCTCCTTTTTAGCTTGGCTTGTAATGAAAGTAGTTTTCAGATTAACAGACACTTGCTAAAGCCTTCCAAACACTGTCATCCTACCAAAATAGATACAGTGAAGGGAAGGAAAACTAACAGACCCAATGGCATGGGTTCTTTCACTACAAGAAAGACTTTTTGACACATTAAGTCAAACATTAAGAAGCCAGATCTAAAGGTACAGCTGAAATGTGATATGAAGCCACAGGAGAAAATAAAATTCAGTTTGGAAACATACTAATGTTTTATTTTGGGTTCCAGGTCAAAACTGAAGGGTTATTTAAGAAGTATGTGTAGACTGAATTAATTTTGTCCATCCTCTATAAATGCCAACAATAGAAGCTACTACTACAAATGTACACTCAATTTCACTCTACCAAGTACCAATTATCAAGTCACAAAGCTCCCAATGAACATAAGATTAAAAAAAAAAAACCAAACTGTTTAAAATATTTGTACCTCCAAACCGAAATATCTCATTGATACATAAGGTAAGTAGAAATCCAAAGAACCAATTAAAAAAAATGAAGTCAGAACTTAAGAAAGTTATTTTTATACTACACATTAGTGGTGACCATTCAATGCACAATAAATAGGAAGCACTCAGTAGTATAACATCCAAGTGCTATAGCATACACCAAAGAATTTTGGTATTGGCTACTAGATTGTACTTATATGTCACTTTTTCTGAAAGATTAAAACCAGTGACCCTCCTCCAGTAAGATGCAATTCCATAAGTCTTTCTCCTCCTTCACAGGGCAAGAAATAAGCCACTATTTTCAACATTTCCAATATATAGACTAAAATGCAAGACCTCGGCTTATTTAGAGATTGACAGATGGAACTAGGAGATAGTTAGTGAAGTGTACATCTCAAAAGCTGTGTAAGAAGACATCTACGTTCTGTGAACTGAGTTGGCCTTTTGAAGGGTTATTAATCCTCCCTACAGGGCCAACTGATCTGACAAGTCAGGTCCTCTTAGTTAAGGTCTATGAACAGGAAATGCATACTAACACCTGGTTTGAAACAGATCAGCAGATTAGAGTTTGGGTACTATCTCATCTAAGCTTGGTCTGCTGTGGCACACTTCGTGAAAAACTGAAAAATAAAAATATTCTTTCTGTGAAAAGTATAAAATGCACCAAAATTGTTACACATCTACCCCATATATCTGCTTTTCAAAACCAAGCAAAAAACCCCAATCTGAAACAAAAAAACTGCCATGAAGCCAGAAATAAACTCATGTCTGTTAAAAGCACTACTGCTTGTTTCTTTTTTTTCTTGTTTTGAAGTACCTGAACAATAGAATTTTATCTGCCCAAGTAGATAGGTATGAATTATTTGGCTAAAAGTGTGTGTTTTGCCTGACTGTATTGGACCAATTTCCTACCAGAAAACAGCCAGTGAAAGTATAAATGAGTTGACAGTACACAAAGGATAAGGTAAAAGCAACTCACACTGAGGGAAAAATACATTTTTTTAAAGCAATATCCACAGTGTTCCTGGACACAGTACACTAATAACAGCCTTTGAGAGGGGAAAAACCAATTATTATCTTTTGCAGATTTTGTGTATTAGTAATACATTTATATTTATAGCCAAATTAAAAACAGGTGGAAGGAAAAAAGAGTTGTTCCCCAGATCCAGATTTCTCCTACATTCAAAAGGTTAAGACTAAAGATATTCTGAAGCAGATAAATGCAACAGTTTGAAGGCTGCAAATGGAGAAAAAAATGCCCAAAGAACAGGCATGAAACATACAGAGAGTTTGGATCAGAGAGATCTAAAATCTCAAATATTTAAAGCAGTTTCACTATCTAGGACACTCAACAGCTTGAACTTGAGGCACCAGATGTGCCCCCTTAGCTTCCAGCCATGCTGTGAATGTTGGTACAAGAGCTATAATGGATGGAGCTGCTGGCTGTCTTGGTGGGTGATTCTACAGAGAACATTAGTACCACTGCAATCAAATTTTTAAAAAACTCTTGCTTTTTAAAAATCGGGAGAGGAAAAATACAATGTTACAGTAGTGCAAAAAAGCCCTAAACCATGTTGGTATCTGGAGGACAGAGAATTCTCCAAACTAGGATAAATACGGTAGGATCACTTTACAGAGGGGAGGGGTAAAAAAAAAGAAAAAGGCACTAAGAACAGACTGGGTATGAAGAAATGCTGAAAAATCCCCAACAATCTGAATATAGAGAGAACTGATACTACAAGCAGAACTATAACACCTTGAAGGTTTGCTCCTACTATTGTCACTATGTATTCATTGCAAAATGCAATGAGAGGGGTGTATTTTAAAGTGGATGAACTGGTTATTACATCTCCCTGTACTTTACTCTTCTAACTGATTTTCAGCTTTCCTGTAGTAGGAACTGAGGTGCAGACCAGCATACGATAAGGCAAATTTGGTACCTGGCAAGACTGTTACAATGTGAAAAAACCCACAAAAATATCGGCAGGTTTCCTAAAACTATGTACTTGAATTTATGAACTTTAAACACAAGCAGATCTAAAGACGTGCACAACCTGAGAAATGAAATCTGACAGTGCAGCTTTTCTGTCTCATGGCATCTTATCTCATGACTGACTTTTTTCAGTCCTTTGCGGTGCACTGAAGGTAACAGGGTGGATAACATATACCACACTATATGTTTTACAAGAAACTCTGGAAACACACTTGATATGGAAAATGCATTTGATTTCTTCCCACCAGACCTAGAAGGTTCAAACAAGACCAGATGAAAATAATTATTCTGATTTGTTTAAAACGTAAGACCCTAAACGAGGCTACTTCTTGTATTTACTGTAATCTGTTGAGAAGGCTCAGGACACTTGCCGCCTAAATCATGAGAAAACAGGTAATTTGTGTTCACTTTCATATATCTGTTGCCACACCTAAACTAAAGCAGAACACATCAAGTCCACCCACTCTACAGCAGAATACAGAAACGTGCCAAATAAAGCCACATCCATCCAATAGTTCAAGAATGAACATGTAACAGCCACCACTCAAAAAGCAAAATAAGATTCAAATACCAACTTTAATAAGTAAGACTTGACTGCGGGATTTCCTCATGAGGGAGATTCCTCTGGAAAGTTAAAATCAAATTCAATTTCTCTCACAGCATAATATTGTTCCAATCTTCCCATACTACACTGCTAAATTTTGGAAAAGATAACCAACTAATTTATGACTGAACAGAGATACTTTTGTCAACACTCAGCAGGAGCAAGTATAAAACCAAGCTAGTTTTTTCTTGATAGAACTTTTCATCTCTCACTAAACGTCTTGCGTTTGCCAGCATCCTAGTTCTTATGTATTGTACTTGTCATTCAAAGCAAACTCAATTCAGGACTAACAGATAGATCCAAACTCAATCTTCAGGGGAAAAAATGTCCGCTGGTATACATGACAGCCTCAGAAAGCACCCAGCATGTTGACAGAGATTCAATCTGAATCTAATATTCTGCTTTTTCTGCAGAAAAGTTGTTGCTGCTTGTACCAATTCCATCACGAAACTTTAAAGAAGCTCTTGTACACAGCACTCAGATTACCAAGATTTCCTGATTTCATGACAGACTGAGATTACTTTGCCAAAACACGCTAGAGTTCCTTCACTGTTGCCTGCTCATTTATACAAGTCAGAATCACAGAAATGAATCTGACCTCTCAAGGTCACTGAGTCAAACCCCTGCTCAAAGTGGAGCAAACATCATCATTCAGTGAGGTTGCTTAATTGCAAAAGATAGTAAAACCAAATGCAGAACTTCACTTTCCCATGGTGATTTTTTCCTTTCCTCTCTCTTCCCCTTCTCCTTCTCTTCTCTCTAACTAATTGGGGTTTCCCCAACTGTAACACTTGTCACTTTTGCCTTCTAGTTTTCTACTGTACACATCTAAGAAGAATGTAGTTCTACCTTCTACAGCCATGAAAAATTTAGGAAATAGAAGGCTGCAAATAGATCCCTCTCCTCGGCCTTGTCTTCTCTTTTGATCTTTTCTAAACAAAACTCACTTCTTCAGAGTCTCTCCCTGTCATTAAGCTACACCTTCCTAAATAACTTAATTGACTGATGCTGGACTCTCAAGTTTAACACTATGCACCTTAAACTAGGAGACTGAAAGTGGGTTTCCAGATGCAGTCGCGCATGCCCAGCTGAGGGGAATAATCACTCCTGCTGATCTGCAGGTTATGCCTCAGCTAATGAAGCTCAACATGCAGATCATCTTCGCTGCTGCAATAGTGGGCCACTGACCCCTGTCCAGCCTGTTTTTCCCATGAGGCTGCTCCAGACTTGACCAGGCAGCCCTCCACCCCAAGCAGTGGATTATCAGGCCAGGTGCAGATTTTCACACTTGTTTTGGCCCAACATCAGGAAGTCCCTTCCTGTTGCCCCATTACCCCATTTCCACATCTAGAGTCAGCTTATTAAAAGTCCTACCTCCAATTCTGTATCATCTGCAAACCTCAGGGAAGCATAGCACATTCTGTTAGCCTAGTAATGGAAAAGGACATGAACTAGGACTGGCTCCAGCATGAGCTTCCACACCCACCATGCCACCAGCAGCTATCCAGTTAGACACTGAACCACTGAGGAGACGCAGAATCACTTCTTTGAACCCCGTGGTCCTCTCAGCTCTTCCCCTCACCTCGTAGTCCACCTCTCCTATCCAAATTACCCTATCTGCCTACAAGGACAGTGAAAGCCATGCTGCTACACTGCTCCATGACTCTATTCCCATGTGAGTGAGTGATATTAGATTTACTTGGGTATTCATAAATTCCTTTACAAGCATTAATTTACTGCTGTAATGTAGAACAGTGAGCTATAGATATTCTGTCTTTTGGTGTCAGTTTTACATAATACATAATTTTTACCCTCACCAATATTTTACTTATGGCATAATTATTGACAGCTCAGGGTCTTAAACACTTAGACCAATTCTGTAATGCCAAACATAGTGTCTATGGGCCTAGCACTGAGCAGATTTGCAAATTAAATTTTATTTGTAATTTTCAATTTAAGTCACTTTTACATAAGCTTATAGTGAGATCTTGAATGGACTCTAAAAATACACAGAAATTACATACTTACTACTCAGAAATAATTCTGTTATTCCACTTAACTGCCCTCTTGGTGTCAGCATTTACTTCCAATCAAATTCTATATTCTTAACATTTATGTCAGTCATTTTTACTGTGCAGACCACTCTGTAAAAACTGCAAGCACTTTAAAGAAGGGGAATAAAGTAAAAGAAAAAACCCATGGTATTTCTATCAGATTATACATTTTTTTCTCTTGCCTCTATTCAAAATTAAACTCATACCAAGAAAAAGAAGAATCTCCAAACACCAGGACTAACAACTGGATTTTCAACACATACAAAACAATTGTATGAAATTTATTTTTCTTGTGTGGAATTTATTACTATGCAACTTACATGCATTTTTGTATTTCCAGTTACCTTTGTGAACAGGGGATTTTTTGTCAGTTGGTTATGACGTCTTGGGAGTTTTTTTCTTATTCTTTGCTTTACATACCCCTAATACAGAAAATTCCCATCCTGAAATAAAAGCTCCTCTGTCCCATCTGATGTTTTAGTAGAGCATTTGCTTGATTTTTCTGTCCTCTAATACACAGTACTAATATAATCTATTATTCTAAGCCTCATTGCTTGTAAATTTGCTGTTAATAGCTTCTTCCCATTCCACAGTTACAGCCAAGAATCACCATGAGTGTTGGCTTATCTGCTGCCTAGTCCATGAAGGCTGTCCTGAAATTAACCTGTTAGTCATCCATACATATTCCTTGGTAAAACCAGACAAATGGTGCAGCAAAGAATAAAATTGGTTATCTTTACTGTAAATTGTTTAAATGTATCAGTGTGTTTTTCAAGGGCTTGGAACTACATTAAAATTTGACATTTAAGACATGAACTGAATGGCTTGAACTTGAGCTACAGTAGTGGCAATAATACCTCCATAGGTTTTTCAGCTTCCTTAAGCCTTTACCCTTTGTGAAATAAAATTCTTTCAAAGCTTGCCAAAAGTCTTGAACATATTAAACCTTTACAGTAGTAGCTACTTAGACCAGCAGCTAGTCATGTTCTCCTCAAAAGACAATAACCGGCCTTTTCAAAATAAAAAAGTCCAATGTAAAATTATTTTATAAAATTTTTAATGAAAATACAGTTGCATTACTTAAATGATTAATAGCTGCAGACAAAAAAAGGGGACTGTGTCCTGAGTGATACCTTTGCAAAGCAAATCAGTATCACTGCAATACATGCACTCATATTCAGCTTTGGCAAATCAGAAAGTAAATTCTGAACACTGATCAGAAGTTACATCTAAGCACTTCCCCTAAGATATTCCATGAACTATTTCTGCTTATCCTACATGAATTAAGAATATATTTTAGAAGATGCTTAGAGATTTTACCACAGCCTAAGTCTCTTTGTTGTCAATCTCTATACTAGAGAAAATTTGCATGTGTACAAATGTATAAAGTTAATTATTGTCCAAGATTTTTCTATTCTTCCAATAGTCTGAAAATAGCATTTCCAATGAAACCATCATAAAGTAAACTGACACTACTTTCTTCACCTCCTATTACTAATACTATGTATTTTCATTGCAGATTAGGAACAATTTCCTGGTATATCAATTAATTATACAGTTTTTAAGTCGATGTAAGAAAAAAGTTTACTGCCCAACATCCTTTGAAATTATATTTGCTATGTGATCAATGAACTAAGAACTAAAGTCATAAAATTCAGAATGTAACTTACATGCACTGACTTTTGAGCTTAAAAGCATTAAGAAAGAAAGTGGTACACTTACAGATCAATGGCAGACTTAGCTACTTTTTTAACTTAACATTCAAAACTCGTATGATGAGAGCTGACCAACAAAAAAAGGGTCAACCTTCCTGAAGAAAATAACCTTCCTTTAAAGTTGCAGGTTTTGTCAATTAGGTTAAGCTTCAACAGCTTTGTCCACTGATTTACATTACAAAACTGACCCCTCAAAAGTATTCATTTTAGTGAATAATGCTTTTATAGTTCCACAGAAAAAATACTATAGTGTTGACTCAGATTTAAAAAATACTGTGAAATTGTAAGTTTCTGGGCTATCACTATCAATATATTAAAAGCCAAACTAACTTAACAAAAGATACCCTATTTTACTGAGAACTTTATCTACCAAAGAGAGAAGACATGAAGTCCCTCTCCACATATTATGCAGTCTGTCCAGCTGGTCAACAGGCCATCAAGAGGTGTAAGTCCCAGTCCAATTCTAATTTACACACGTGGCCTTTATATCCACTCATCAACTGATGCAATCAATACCAATCCTTTTATGACTGTCTATACCGAGGACTTAAGATCGGATGTTTTACAGATTTAAGAAACAAAAGAACAACAAAGTTCAGCCAAAGCAAGAAGAGAAGTAACTTCAGTGTCATTAGCAGTTCCAGTTGGTGTTGTTTAAGATTTATTTAGAATCCTCAAATTCAAAAAAGAAATGTCCTGGAGAACAGTAAGGATATAAATGTAAGCATTACAAGCAATCTATTTCCAGTTTTTAATGCCTAAATGCCACTTGAAGAGTTGAACCAGGACTTACTTCAGAGAACAGTGACTTCACGGGAAAGCCAAAGAACGGCTATTTCTAGTAAGCAGGTTTTAGACTGTTCTCCTCTGCCCCTTACCTCAACCATCTCTATTTAGATGGGTTTGATTTTTTTTTCATTTTTAGCCACGATGCACATTTTTGAAGTTATGCCAAAAATTAGGCAAAATACGTATCTTATTTTCTTGAAACACATAATTTTCTATATTCTAAGTATAACATCCTTTTATGTTCTTTCTGAATATAGAGAATTTAACACTTAATTATCTGTGCTTCCTTTGCCCCCTGCTCCTCTCGGCTTGGTTAAAGAACTTACTAAAGACTTCATAGACACAGTAAGAGCCTTCTTTTCTCAGTGCAACTGTATTAAGACCACTCTGATCTACATAAGGAAAAAAAAACCCCTTTAATATTCTTGTATAATACCTTTTTCTCATGCAAAGACAATTTTACAGACTCAAGAGTGACTATTTTAGCTTGGAAGCTAGCTATACTGCTGAATCTTTTATGAACAAGACATTATTGGAACCACAGCAACAAATCCATATAACTCCCCTTAAAAAAGTCCAAGCTTAGAAGCAAAACCAGAAATACTAAACCAAATAAATGAATCAGAAGGTTTGTAAAGACTGTGCTATCATCAATTTTAAAAGGAATCACTGACCATTTCAACAAAATATATTATCCAATACTAAAAAGGGAAGAAATATAAAATGGGGAGAAGATTAAATAATTGTTATCTGACAAAGATGGACTCAATGTGGCTAAAGGAAAATGCTGAGCAGTGAAAAGAACACTGTAAAAGTCTAAAGCATACTGGTATAAGCAAGTGAAAGTCTCATTTCAAATCAAAGGTTATTTACTTTACTGGGCTCAAATCTATGCAGTTTCAGGAAGTGGGGCTGGGAGATCCAGGATTGCAGCCCATCTATCACTGTTTCTCAATGCTTAGAGCTGCACATTTTTATTACACACCAGTACTGTCTGCACAGTTCAGACCTGTAACACTTCCCTTTCCTATCAGAGCACTGCAACCACAGTATGACAATCTTCTTAAGTGTCAAGATAAAATGAGAGCAGACAAGGACCTTTGTCACAATCTGTTTTCTCCTAGTGGTTCTCTTCTGTGCCATTTCCCAGCCAGCCAGGCCCAGACATCAAGAGAGAACTGGATCAGAGCTTCATGTCTCTGCCCAATGTTTCAGGAGAAAACAGCTCCAGGCCACTGTCTTACACACATGGCCTAAGGATAATACTTTTGTTTGTATAAATTGAGGACAATTTCATCCACGCAGTGTCAAACTGTGTCCTGCTTCAGTAATAAATAACTGTTTTGATTTGTTCAGCCTGGAAAAACTCACTACATTGCATCAAGACCTGTTTTATTATTAAGATTTACATTTTGTGGTTGGCTCTTTCAATGCTAGGAATCCATTTTTTGTACATATAAGCTCTAAACAAGGAATCACTTTAACGTTTTGTTTCTTCCAGATAAGCACATATCATAAGGAGACAGAGGTAATTCAAAGCAAGCCAAATGTGGTGCCTTTATAGCTGGCTTCCCTGTCCTCTACCCACCAAGAAAATACAGTGCACTTCCAGACCTTTTCCTCCTAGAAAATTCAGACATAGTATTTACTGAATTCTTTTGAAACTAAAAAAATAAAACAGAATTGTTGCTGAAGAATTTCTATTAGAGAGGGGAAAAAGCGCTCACCATCTTTCCAGAGGAGCAAAAAATTAAGAATTAAAAAAAAATTTAAAAATACCACTAATTAGTCCTTGCAAAGACAAACGTATTCAACAAACCTTTATTTTGCTTTCTTTTTCATACTAGAACCTTACTGAATAAATAAATTTCAGATGGAGTTATAAGCTGGAAACAGAATAGAAATGTAAAAAGTGCTTAAAAAAAAATACAAAAATCCGTGTAGTTAAAAAAAACCACACAGGATTTGCCTCATGCTATAAAGACTTGCTTTCACAGCTTTGAAAAATTTACAATAAGAGCATATTTTCAACAGCTATCCTAATTTGTGCAGGTCTGACCGTGTCTCCCAGTGAAGGTTGGAAAATCAGTTGGGTATTTCCAAATCCCAAGACTGTAGCAATAAAGCTATCACATCATATAATTTGCACTGGAGTGAAATTTAAGAGAAATTTCCTAGAAACACAAGTTTTAAAAAATTACCAGCTTACTTACCTAAGTAGAGATTAATAGTAGCAGTTAGACAAAACACCTTAAAAAGGAGGAGATGGGAGAAGGGGAAAAAAACCCCCCACAGGCCACCCTACAGGCTACTTTTCCTAATGAGAAACCTTACATTGTTTCACAAATATTAATTTCCACTACCTTTTCCATCTGGTAGTTATTCCCAGTTAGTGACCCGTTGCAAATACAGCTGTTTCAGCTTATGCTCACTCAGAACAGCATTCTGCTGCGAGGTAGATGCTCTTCTAAAACCAAAGTTATTGTTCTTCACCCCAAAATACATAAATAAAAGATCAAGAATAGGATCCCTCACTTTAAGGGGTTTAATTCCCCATTCCATCTTTTCACATGATTGTTTGAGAACTCAAAAGAGTTAATTAAAATTATGTATTAAAACCATTATGGCATTCCTATTTGCGTTCTCCCTTACCTGGCACTTTTTCTGTCACTGGCTTTTCCAGAAGCAACAACTTCTCTTTCAAAATTTAAGTCTCTGTTCATGAAACAGTAAATGGGACATCAGAATACCTGAAAACCACTGGGACACAGTAATTAGTACCTATCATTTGATTTGCCTAACTACTGCAAGAGCTGCTCGTAACACTTGCTGCAAAATCTCCCGTGGCATCAGCAAGAGATGCTCACTGAACCCTGTCCTCCCTTGAGAAAACTGAAATGGTTTGCTCTTGCATGAACTAAAATCTTAAATCCACAAGATTACCTATGAACCTAAAAAAGGTTTTGTCTGTTAGAGACAGCTATGTACAAGCAGCACATTGCTGCATCAGCTGGTTTAACAGTTCTCTTAAGCGAACACATCTGCAACCCAGTTCTTGGTTTCCACAGACTGACTCTATCACAGCTATAAAGAATATGCTATTTGATACTAAAAGGAATGAGCACTACCCTAGAAAATTTAGATGCTATAGGGACAGGTATTCAAGTACTTAATAATTTGGCACCGCTAGAAGTGCAGGGGTGTGTCCCTATTAGCATGTCAGGACAGAAAATGATGGTAATGAGGCCTTCAAAAAACTCTTTAGAAGTCAATTTAGCCTTGTCAGAGATTTACTGAATATGGTATAATTGCAAAGACTGCCAACACAAGAAGTTGAATGTGATCCAGAATATAGCTATAGAAACTACAACATCAGGGAAAGAAAGCAAAGGCATTTGGACTAAAAGGATACAAGGACTAAAATTACAGGGGAAGGGAGCAGAGCAGCCTTATCCCATTTGAAGGTTTTTGTCTTAATGTCTTGCTCTCCCTAGTCAAACTCAGCAGCATGGTGCACAAGAAATACAGTAATGATGAAGACTTTTTTAAAAGAAGCATCTCAATAACTTACAATGCTCAAGGATTACTGGACAATACCATAGGAATAGTAGTATCTCTAGGTTTTAATTACAGTTTAAAGGGATGTCTGCTTCAGTTGTATTTTATATGCCAAGTTAGGCTGAAACATTCCCTGATTAACAGGTATTGAATATGACTAGAAAAAGTATAAGAGCATAATTAGAATCAGATTACTTTAGAGCAAATAGTTAAACCACATCAATTTATCTTAAGGAGAGCTGAAATGCATCATCATCCAAGTGATGTTTCACAGCTACAACACCCCCACATGCCAAGCATTTAAGAAAGGATCTAAAAAAGGGGCAGAAATATTTCCACCCTTCTGTGCTGGTCAAATTATCCAGACATAAGAGTTATTCATTTCATTTTAAAAAGACCTTGCAGAAAGGTCACTCCCACCCATGGGAACACATACACATTAGCATCATACTTCCATGAAAAAGGGTGCTATCTGATGCAATACTTCTGCTTTAGAAAGAAGCAGTTCTTTACTTACATCCCACCATAAGATACTCACAAGGATTAGAATGTAAGAAAGAAAAGAATTCCGTATGTTCTCCCCTACTCACCTGATTCTGCCAATCAGAATCAACATTTCCCCTTAGAAAGATAAGGATATATTATATATCTATTTTTGCAATACCTAAAATATTATGCTATTTAATTAATAGCAATGAATATAAAAATGAAGATTTGAGACCATCAACAATGTTGATATTTAGCAAGTCTTCGATCACTGGCAAATAAAGCACAATAGTTTGAGGAAATAAATCATGTATTTCACATAAATCAAGTAAAAATAAATGCCTTATGTCAAATATCCTCTTTACAATGGGCTAGCCATCTCCGAGGCTTAGGTGACTGAGCCAGAACTTATTTGGGTTGTGAGCTGTTAATTCTGTTGCTGAGAACGCTGTGCTGCTTGTGAACATATCCTTCATGTAATGGGCTGTCATGTCACTCAGCTTCCTCTGAATGTATATTATAGTGTATGTAACTGATTCATCAAAGGGAGCCTATGGAAATTACTATTCCAGTATTGGGGGGAAGCACATTTGAAGTAAGCAGTAAGGTAACACCACTAGTTGCTGCTTAGGAAAGCCCTTGCATAGTACATTAGCCCTGTGAATTTCACTTTGTTCCTGTTTTTATAATTAACACACAATATTTTTATTTTACTTCTAATAAATGCATAATTTGTTTATGAAGACCATTTGGTTTCAATAAATTCAAATACAGCTTTGGACAAATGCATGGAATAATTCTGTTCAGGATTTGTACCAGCACCAAACAAGAAGTGACAGTGCACAGGCAGCAGAGGTCATGGTCAGAAGTTTGGTACCTCTATGGCATAAATCAGGTACTGCTGTCAGGTGCCTCCTCCCATTGCCTTGGCTTTCACTCTGTCCCATGCCATGGCTTTCAGTCACAGGCAGAACCAGACTGCAGAGTGAGCAGGATGAAAAAGAACACAGGAAAAGAAAAGTATTTTTCAGTTGAATCAGTTCCTGACCTGGGTCAGTGATATGACTGCACAAACTGCAGCGCCATTGGAGAGGGAGAGAATGGCAACTCCCTAAAGAGCCACCAAAATAATAAAAGTAAAGACTTATGCTGAAGGACTTGCTTTGCAGACTCCGTTCAGACCTGTATTTCTTGTTTTTACTTTGTGTGGTTTTTGTTTCTGTTTTGTTCTGTTTATTTTTTCATTCTGACACATCTCCCAGTACATTGTTGAGCTAATTTCTTGTCTTTCATGACTTGGACTGTGTCAGTCCCCCACTAGGCTGGATAAGAGTTGACTAAGTATCAGTTAAACATCAATTTGGTGGATAGGCTTTCTTTTAATCTAATGTTATGTACGTTCTGGTTCAAGCTGTGGTCTACCTGTGGATTTAACACTTGTTTAAACTATTTCAAGACAGAAAAAGTAAAAACAATGAACACTAAGCAGCTTGAGTGAGAAGCAATGAAGTTGTGAAAAGTTAGACCACAGTAGTTCACTTTCATGAAGAAAACAGACCATACTGACTAATTTCAAAGTTTCTTGACCTGTGTTTCCGATTATACTTCAATACTATATATGACTTGAACTCTATATTCTGACATTTAATTAATTTAAATATTTTACCATATGAGTTTATCTGAAATTATGGCATCTTCATATATAAGATTAAAAGAAGGAGGTCTACATCTTTCAGCAAATAGTTAAATATGAAGCTATCACCAAGCAACTAAATTAGTTCATTTTTATAAATGCAGTTGCAGAATATCCGTTCTTGCCTTAGGACCCTACCCACTTTCCAATTCACCAAACAGTGTAGCACAATGTGATGCCATTAAAATAAATAGCATGTGAATTTTGTTCATGTTTTACATCTAACCTATCTTTTCCTGCTAGATTAGCCAAAAACTTCTCTCCTTAACAAAACCAAGGACAATAGAGCACTAAGTACACTTTCCCATGGCAACACTGCCAATTAGAATTTGGTTGTAACTGTTACAAAAAATGACAGAATGAAATAGATAATTAAAACCTTACAACCACCAGTACAATAAGCGCCATTGGATATATTACTAAACTCACCCAATGTACCTATATTAATGCTGTGGGAAGTTCCCTGGATTATTGCTAGATATTGCTGTTCAGAAAGGAATGGGAACACATGGCTTTATGAAGCTGCTTAAGATACTGTATTGCACTATGCCTGAAGAGGATCCACCAGATGCATTTAATTACAAATCAGGGTAAGAAGATAAAGCACTCTAATCTGGAAAATCAAATTCAAACACAAATACATTCACACTTAGTTCACAGAATTTTAGAATGGTTTGGATTGTAAGAGACCATAAAGATCATCTAGTTCCATCTCCTTCTGCTACGGGGAGGCTAGACCAGCTACCCCAAAAGTCCCATCCAACCTGGTCTTGAACACTTCCACGGATGGGGCATCCACAACTTCTCTGGATACCCAAATCCTAACACACAATATATGAGTATACTTTTAACAAATTCTACTTAAGTATCAGTGATCTACTGCAGATCAATTATTTTAACATTATCAAACAAAGCTATTATTTCAGGATTTTCTTCATAAACCAAGTCAGTTTCCAGAAAGCCAAAAATAAAACAAATCTAAGAAACAGACCTGCCCTATGTTCAGGTTTCCTCAGGTATATCCTTTTCTTTTTCCACCTGGAAGTCTTTCCTAAACATAAGATTAAGACTTTTAACATTTGCAGGTTTCTCCACACAATTTGCTGCAGTGGTGAGACAAGGAATTTGAGCAACATACCAGGATCCTGAGAAACACCTATGTGTGCTCTTTCATACGTATTTGTCTAGAAATTCCATGTATAAACACAGGAATTCTGTTTAAGAATGCCTGGAGTCCTCCTCAGTACTACAAAAATCTCACCCAAGTACTACTTCACTGAGAAAGATAAAGAGGTATCAGAGTTGCATGTACTTCTCTCAATGAAGCAAGTAAACATGGATTCAAAAGCCTATGGCCTGGAATAACACTAGTTGTTCAAGTACCTGCAGTAGAAACATACTGATACTTGGCTGAGTTATTCTCCATCCCTGCTTGTAGCTGTTCAAGAAAAATCAACCATCTCAACATCTACTTAAAGTTCCTGCAATTCCTTAGCCTTCCACATCCAAAGTTCAGACCAATTTCTGTGTTGAACAAGTCTCAGAAGGGATTGTATCTTGAGAAATTATAAAATGTACAGTATTATAGGCAGTATTTTACAAGAGGGTAGCTCTTCTATTTATAAGATTTTCCATGAACTAGCAAGAAATCCTAATACCCTAAGTATAAAGATAATTATATTTTTGTATTTTTTAACAGATTATTTTCAAATCGGAATCTTACAGTGTATGGACTATCATTACTCTCAGACTAATATCTGTTTCAGGGCTTTCCTTTGCCAATATAGTATATTAATCAGTTAGCTTTAACAGGAATCACAGACTTCACTAATTCATTCTTTCATCCTATGAAAGTCAGCCTTAAATTTAATTTTAGAAACTACACAGCAAATTGATAGTGGATTCTTGGTGTATTAATGATTATGAACTTTAGAACTGAGCACAGAATAAAGCACAAGACTATACAAATTGCATTTGTATGTCCCAGACTGCAATAGATTTCTCTTGCCATTGTTATTAAACCTATTTTTATTTATCCTTCTGTAATGAATACATAATGAAAAGGATTCAATAACATAAGCAGCAGCTGCATCTTGAAAGGTTACACAAATGCTACCCACAGAGATCCTATAGAATATGAAATACAAACAAGACACAGCCAAGAGCGATTATCATATGAATGACCCCATAGAATTAAAAAAAAAAACAACACAGCAATGCATAACCAGAACTATTAAATTTTATTACTGCAGTATGACAGTGCTAATCCATAGACTGAGGTTTTACAGACTACACAAGTGTAATCAACTGTACATCAAGCATTTACTGGTACAACCCAAAAGATGGGGAAGACAACAAAGTCATTTTGGAACATTCTCTGCACTTCAGAGCACCAAAAGAATCCCAAAGGTGTACATATGAAAAAGGCACATGACATCACTCCACATTTCCTTTCAAAGTATGCCCAATTTTTTAGAGATGCTCATAAGAAACATCTTTTCCCACTCAAATATTATGACCCCTTCCAGATTCTAAGCCTTACCAACACAGGGTTTGCACCTATTAATAAACATCAGCTTAGTACATCAACCTCCTTTTACATGCCTCAGTCTGCTCGTTCAATTCATTACTGTCAACACCACAGAGAATGCAAGCTCATTTATCACTGCTACTACGTCTACTGTTCAGTCTTTTCATATTATATTATACTGCTAAAGAAAATCCCACAGATCCTCATGGCATATGAAATATTCAGAAATAGTATCTTGACGCCTCGCCTAATCACATTTTGGATGTCCTGCAGCCATCATAATTTCCAGTGAATGATTTTCTTTGTGGCACAAATTAATTTATGCTGGTTAGTCCATTAATCCAGATTCCATTTCAGTACAGTAACTATGACTACCAATAGCTAAAATACCAAATCTATGAACATGTGCCCCAGAGGTTCTGAGCCTCACTCACTTGAGGCTGATGATACTACACTTCAAAAGATGTGGCCAGGGAGCAGGTGAGAGCAGAGGAGTTACACAGCTGCACCCTTATGATGGACGCTGCACATTGTACTGAGCACACCTTGCATAGTATGGCATCAGCTGTCCCTGAAACTTCCAGTCATCCGTACCTCATAGAGATCCTGCTTCTGTTTGCTTTAAAAAATGAAACTAAGCACTAGTCAACATTTAGGTGATAAGGTAGCACCATACCTTGTGGAAAGGCAATCCTTCAATCAGCTACATTATGATTTGAGGGTTCTTGTAACGTATCTTTTGGCACTCACTATTCCAGTAAAACTAAATTCTCTACAAATTGCAGCCACATCAGTGTCAAAGAATGAACCTGAAAAGTTAGACAAGAATTCTTAGTTTTATACTAGAAACATCAGAAGTGGGCAGTCTACTCCTTTTCTTTACAGTACTAATTACCCCCTATGCAAGCTTATAGTCATTTAGCAACTTGGTGATAACTGCCTTTGTTTCAAGAATATTGATAACTACATTACGAAACTACTCATTCAGTAAAAATAACATCTTACAAAAAAAGGACGTCAGTCAAGTTATTCCTATTCTAGGAAATTCTATGTGTACTCTGACTCAGACTGCTTTGACAGATAAAGCATATAGTCACGAAATAGCTTGACAAAGTTGCATGTGCATCTATTAAGTTTTCAGAATTTTTTGAATATCAATTTTATCCAATTCTTGAGATATTTGTAATATGCTCAAAACGAAACAAACCCCATGCTTTAAAAAAACATTTCTATAGTTAGGAAAACAATTTTAGTATCAGCCCTCAAATTGATGCATTCTGTTATAATTTAAACTAAATTGCCTGAAGTCACCATATTACTAAATTTTTATCTGTACTCCTTTGCAAGAAGTGTGGTGAGAAAACTTATAACAAATAGAGGAACTGGGTCTAAAGCTATTTTTAAAACATATGAAGGTGTATGTGTTGAGATCAATTTGTATTCCTCTCTCCCGTGTTTACTTAAGGCTCAACACATGGACAATGTAATAGACTATTTGTTATATGTATATGTGACAGTATTTGTGGAGGACAAAAAAAAAGCTGAAGAGGCTGTAAATTCTCTTTTCATTGAGATTTATAGGCAAAAGAGAATGAAGCATGAACAACAGAAAAGCCAAAAAGCTTTCCTAGAGGGGAGGAGTAATACACTTTAACAGGTGGAAAGGAAGCCAGAGCACAACGAGCTATCACAGGAATTTACAGCTGAATCCCAAGCACTTAAAAGAATGCAACACAGTTGTTTCCAGTGCTCCATCCCTACAAATGTGTCCTAATGAACACTCATTAACAGACAAAAATACAGCTCTACAAGGCTGCTCTAGTAATCATTATTTCTTTGCTATTCTGTGAGCTTCTTACTCTTTGAAAAGAGTTTTAAAACCAAGCTCCATGGCCAAAAAAAATCCACACCATTTTTTCAGAACAGTTTCTCTGCCCTTCTGTTATGTGCAGAAGCTTCCTGCACAGAGCTGACAAGCAACTGCTAGAACTGCTTTAATCAAATATTATACAAATCAACTGAATACCTTTTGATCTCCTAATAGACAACCACTAATAAAGCATAGAGTTCACAAAACCCAACAGAAGAAACATGAAACATCCAACTGAAGTCTAGACAAAGTGTTCAGGGAAAGTAAGAAATAGTAATTATGCACTCCAAGTGATTCCTCCTGAACCTGGAATACAGCCAAGTGATAGGATATCAAATTTTCACAGAAATGGCATAGCCAAAGCCTGGGTTTACAGCTGCAGCAGGATTCTACAAACAAAAGGAAAAACAAAGAAAAACAAAAATATGGTCCAAAAGAGCAGATGAGGTATTGAAAATTAAGAGTTCGACTGCAAGTTGGAAAAGCCAGAAAGCGGATTCCTTAAACAGAGCAAGAAGATAAAAGGAGTTGGAATAATTACATGAGGTTAACAGACAATCAGCAACATTACTAGTGTGTGTTAGGAATGGAAGAAGTTGGCATAAGCAAAGGAGGATTAGTGTTATATTTGTTTCAAAAAAGGATTGATTCCTGCACAGAGGTGGGCAGCTGGAAACTGAGTTAAGCATAAACAGCGCCAAGTGGACAGTGCCTTGTTACTAGTGAATATTCACATTCAGGAAGGAAGTGCGCAAAATTAAAACAAGAGTTAACTTGAAGTGAGGCAGCTATGTTTAGTGACTGAAACTTCTCCAAAAGGCAGTAGCCATGGCTAAATAATACAATTCATTAACAATAAAGGAAAAGGGATATTTTAAAAGCAGAAGTAACAAACAGAAACCTTGCCAAAGTGAAACTTCCACAGATCAGAAGACTAAAAGAAGTTGTCCAAAACTGATTTATTTTAGAATAGGAGCTACTCACAGAAAGAGGGAATTTCAAACACTTTTCCCATCTTCTAAAGGCAGTACAGATATGCAAAAAGGGGAAAGACATCCTGAAACCAAATTGATTGCCCTAAATTATGCTGGTGCTCTTAAAGAGATAAAAAAGTAAATGGAAAAAAATAAATAATGTTTGAACAGGTCCACATTAAGCAGACATGAGAACCATATTAAATCCTTTAAAGAAGTGACAAAGATTGAGCTGAAACAGTAAGAAACCATGGGTTATGGATAAACAGTTACAACAGAAAAAGCAGAGGTGTAGAAAGTCACAGATACATGTAATTCTTACAAGATTTTCTACACATCACTAAATTTTGAGTCCAAAGCAGTAGGTCACCTCTGGTCGTTCATGTCTTTGAGACTGCGCTACCTACCTAAATGAATGATTAAAACTATTCTTGAAAACATTTCTACGTGTTTAGTCTGCTGCTCTGGATAATTCCAGCAGATTGTCTGAACAACACCAGCGCCTCACTACACACAATTTTATTTTTAACAAGTAAAGGGTGGACCAGAATATTAAGGCTCCTTTCAACCTGGGCTGTTCTGCCATTCTCTGATTAGTGTAACGTAAGTACTGGACAATGATTAAACAAGGAAACATTTTTATCATATTTAAAAGGCAATTAGAGCCTTTAATGAAAAGGTGTTTCTCATCACCTGGATCACAAACCCCCACAACCGTTACGGGCTTTAGTCCTCACAGTATCTCAGTACAGACTGAAAGCCCTAACTTGCAAAATGGCAACATCATGCTCCAATATATCATTAGGGGCAAGAGAAGTATGTGGTTCAACCAGCCGGTGCAGCTGCACATGTTGATTCTTTCCGTTCTGCTCTTCCCCTCCTGACCCTTTCTCCCTGGCCAGAACAAAAGGTATTTGACCTAAGCACAAAAATATTTTATTAGGCTACATCCAATTCTAGCTAGAACACAAACAAACTTCACCTTTGGTTAAAAATGATCTGAACACAGATCACAGAACACATCCCTGGAGGTGTTAAAAAATGACTGGACATGGTACTTAGTGCTACAATTCACCTGACAAGGTGATGATTGGTTCAGGTTGGACTCAATGATCTCAGAGATCTTTTCCAACCTAAATGATTATGTGATTCAATACTTCCAAAGTACAACACATCCAAAGGGAAACTTGCTTACTGGATTTTTTATCTCTGGGCGGTCAGGGGAAAACAGGAGACAACAGGATTTAAAAAAAAAAAAAAAATTAGGAGTCCAGATGAATAAAATATGAATGGCTTTATCAGTCAATACATACAGTGGTTCCTATGCCACTGTAAAAACCCTCCCTCTTTCCAGTTCCTAACAAATTTCAAAGCATCTCCTCAACCAATTTTATGTTCCCCATTGTTAAAGACAATTTTTGTTCTTTTGTTTTCCAACTACATTTCATTTCAGATTGAACACTGGGCAAAAAAGCAGCATTCCCTCAAATGGTACAGCTGAAGGATTGTTTGTATATTTGTATGGCAAGCTTATGTGTGCTAAACCTAAGAAAACTATTCTTAAAAGAAACCATGATAGGTGAGTACAAAAATAAAGCAGAACAGAAATTATTCCAGAACTTTTAAAAGAGTTCTCTGCCTAAATGTTATTTTCATTTGAAGCAAATTCACCAAATTTCAGCTGCCTAAAATCTTGCCAGATAGTATTTTAGAAAACTTTAGATATTCTCAGACATTTAAACAGCCGAGTTTTCTTTAGCAATCTGTCATTAGTGCAAGTGAATAAATATACTGACTGGAGGTTGAAAGCTTTTGTTTATTTCAGCTCATAATTCTTTTCTCACTCAGAAAAAGCATTCTTTGTGTAAATGCTTTAAATATGTGTTGTAAACATTTCTCTTGCTAGAAGTAAGAGAATATTCTTTTAACAGTTGTTTTCTTCCAAGTCACTGATCCAGTCACAGAAAACTGCTCTTGCCATTACTACTGTGTTGCACAGAGTGACACAAGGCACAGATTTAAGAAAACTAACACACCAGGGGCTGGTATCATATTATCCACGAAAAGCATTTACTAGTTATTTCATCCAGCAAGACGTTTATGTTGCAGCTTCCCTTCCAGCTGAGCCTGTCCTCTGAAGATAGGTCTAAGTAGACAATTTGAAAGGAGAACTAAATGTCTAAAGTAATTTTTCAATAACTGTTTAGAATTAGGGACTAAAAATGCCTGACAAGTATGTTCCACAATGTTATAAAGTTGTCTCAGAGCCAGCCCCTAAAAACTTCACCCAAATGAAGTTTTCTTTAAAACAGTAATGTTAGAGAATCTGTATGGTTTTAACTTTGTCATTCCGTGAGGCTACTGAGTTACTGTGTGCTGCTGAGCTCTAATGAACAGAAAAGCAGCTGACAGGGTGTGCCAGACTTTCTCTATGAAGTTGTTCCAGCTAAACAGTTACTAGAGATTGTTTTAACTTGGACAAACGGGTAGGCTCCTCCCTGATACAGGGACAACAAAACTTTGCATAGTTTATATTCTCTCAGCCTCCCCACCCTTCATATGTTGTTTTTTCCTT
This sequence comes from Corvus moneduloides, assembly GCF_009650955.1. Classification (NCBI taxonomy): domain Eukaryota; kingdom Metazoa; phylum Chordata; class Aves; order Passeriformes; family Corvidae; genus Corvus; species Corvus moneduloides. Next base: position 29,773,549 of record NC_045481.1, on the reverse strand, counting down.
CTTGTTAGGACATGCATAATCAGAGTACAAAACCAAGTTACTAAAAGTCTAAATGTAAGTAGGCTGGAGGAAAAACAATGCCTGCTGTAAATGCAGAGCACTTGTTCACAACAGCACATACACATGCATACATGAGAACATGAGCTTGTTTTTATTGCAACAGTCTGAAATATTCAGATATTATACCAGTGAGGGAAGATTGGACAGACTTAGTTCATTAATTAATTCCCACCCTACTGTGTTTTACAGGTGAGTCTTGCTACTTGACTGGTATCTTGAGCACCTGTGGCAGCAGTTTACATAAACTGGGGGATAGAGGCAAAACACACCAGTAAATCAACTATCAGTTCTGATCTGTTCTTTTTCTATTTAACTTGCTTTAAAAGGATTATTTACAGATTAAAGTCCCAAACAGAAAATATTTAGACATCAGAATTGCATTATTCATCTTTTTCTTTGTCAAGGAAACAATAAAACCTACCTAATGATAGAGAAGCTTGATGTAGTATTCTAATCAGCTTAGCAGTTCCTTTGTTAAGTCCTTCTTATGGGCTGCTCTGCACTGAAAATTATTTGATAGTACAGTATTTAAAGGCCAGATGTATAGTGAAAACTTACAGGATTTGACTCATACAGCTTGGAATACTATAAAAGGATAAGATTTTAATCTGATGTTTATCTACTAAAAGAGTCTGTAATACAGTAAGCACTGGTCAGGGAGAAATAGAACTTCTGGTTTTGTTCCCAAGATGATATTACTTGTAAGAGCAAAACTATACAGCAATCAACAGAAACGCTTTCTGAAATGCAATGTCAAGGGAACATTCCAGATGTTTTCTGCCCAGTATGATGCAAGTTCAACAATACATAATGCAGTGAGGCAGGGTATTATGCATACTACACTCCGGCACCATGAAAACTAAGAAAACTGTTCAGAATGAGTCCTATTGCAAGCAAAACACAGCGGTTTTAACTGTTATGGTACCATAAGAATAGTTTCTGCCAAAGCTAGCAATTAGGGGGTACTCACACAGGTCTCATGTGCATGGTTGCTGTACTCCAACTTGAAGGGAAAGCTACCATGGAAATTTGTTAAGTAGAGCCTTACTTATAGCTCTGCATTTTTATCACATACAAGATAGCAACAAGCCCTGCCAAAAGCCTCACTTGGAAAAAGAATGAACTAACTGTTTTCCAAAGACATCACGATATTCAAACATTTTAACCTGGCATTAAACTTGATGCAAGCATCTGCCATGTTCTGGGCAAAACATGGCACTGAAATACATCATCACCACTGAAGTAAGGTGCTGCCAGCTCCTGAGGAATACAAACCTACCCAGCACAAGTAATTACAATAAATGGATGAAGCTCTACAGAGCCCCCATTCTCTTCTGAACACAGAGGGGAGTGAGGGGGTCTGCAACATAACTTGATATTGTCACTGGAAATAACTTTGCTAGCAACAAATGCAAGCACCACACTAAAACATACTCAGTGGTAAAGAAAATAGAGTAACCTGCCACATACACAGTCCCAAGAAGGCATTATCTCATTCAGAAGTAGAACAGATAAGCACTGCAATGATAAATTTTTTTTTTTTAAATTAGTGGAGCAAAGAAAGAAAGTGGAATGAAACACATTCTACCATCTAGACATTGAAAAGTTTCAAGGCAAAAACCATTCCAGAGGAGGAAAGCCATTTTTTCAAAATTGCACCATGGCCAGAAGAAACAAGGATTCAAATGTCTTCTATGAACTCCAATTATCAACTAAGTTTTATACAAACAGTGCACTGTACACATCCAGAAAATTGTTTCCCAGCTTTTTGAATTGAAAAATTCAAAAAAATACAGTTGGAAAAAATGTTAAAGCAGACAGGAAATAGCATATGAAGGCTGACAACACCTCTGTATATTTACTTACTGGTAGTAAAAACAATTACTGTATAAAGACTAAATAAAAATTAAAGAATTTAGTATGGTTACACTTTACACAGGTATATACCAACACACTTACACCTAAGCATATCAAAAGATACCTAGCAGTAAAATGAAGAAAAAAAAGAGTTGTAGCTTATTCATCAGAAAATATATAATTGATTATTTTCCCTCTGTGCTGAAGACACTCTGAAAAAAATTAACCTATGTAATATTGCATTAAAAAGAAACAAACTGTCTATATCTCTACAAGTAAAGTGAAGTGATTTCTCAGGGCATCTTGCTATCCTAAAGGCAAAACCAGTCACCTTAAAAGCCATTCCTGGCACGCTTCCACAGATTCTTCCCAAACAGCAAACTATATCACTTTTCAGAGCTAGCTGTAGCAATGACTCACTATTTTACCAGTAAAAAAAAAAAAAAAGCTCTCCTCATAGCATCTTCATCACTGTACTTTATTTTTTACAACTATAATACTAGTTGTAATGGTTTCATATGAATAAAGGTCAACTGAAGTTGTTACTGTTTCTCATGGCCAGAGATTCTAGTGCACACATTTGCACCAGCCCAGCTGCATGAGCAATGATAAAACATTTCACTGAGCACTTACAAGGCAGTCAGAGGCATCACTCCATGGGACTCCAGGAATAAACACAGAGAAGTTGCCATGAGACTGGAATCTAATGACATGTATGTGGAAACCACAGAATGTTACATCAGTTTAACTCCACCCACACTAGCAAACTGTACAACTTTGACTTAGTCAACATGAAAGCAAACTTTGCACAGTATCTGTGTAGGTTTTATCCCTGGGTAACTTGAAGCAAAAGCAGCCAATGACTCTGCACAAGAAAGTTTTAGAGGATCAGTAGCCAACTGAAGAAAGTATCCAACATGTCTGTACTTTGACACTAAAAGAGCTAACAAGGAATAGTACATTTATCTTCTGTGGTTTCTGCATTGTAAAGTCCTCTCCACTGAATTCTGGAGTTTCTCCACTGGCAATCAGGAAGTTTTATCAGGTATTTTCAGATAAAACGCTAAAGTGTTAGGCAGAGAATTAGTGATGGCAGCAGCCACACTTTTTATACCAATGGTTAACATTCAAGGAACTCATCCAGAACAGGAATGCTTGACATCTAACTCCTCTGAGGGACAGAACATGAATCTTTAAGCCAACATCTGCAACAAGCAGCCATTGCTAAACATCCTAGTCTATGCCCAGATGTTCAGCCATGGTCCAGTCCGTGTCCATGGGGCTGGGCAAAGCACCACAACTGGCCTGCAGCTGTCTGCAAACAGCAGTCCAGCTCAGAGCTTGAAGAAGACTGGACCACCATTTTGCTGGTGTGTTCTTCTGGGCTGACCAAATCTCTTATGTCAGTCATGACCTATGTTGTATAAATAATCAAATATTCAATAGAGTCTGACATCTGAGTGGGTCAGATTGAAAGTGAGTATGATGAACACTGAAGTAACATTCTCACTCCTTAATACAACATTTAAACAGAGGGAAATTACCACCACCACCCTCTATCCCCAGACCACAAAACACTCAGTAATACATCAGTACAGCCTTTGGGCAGACAAATAGAGCATTCTCCTGGAAAGTCAGTGGAAAATGACATTTACTTGGTTTCTCATGTCCTGAAAAGGAAACATGAGAATTCTCTGCACTATAAGCTCCTGAAAATGGGATGTTTTCTTCAGTAAGAAAACTCTGAAAAAATCCTGGGAGATTGTCACTTCAGTAAAACTCAAATGGAAAATAAGAACACATTAGGAGAAAACGGAACTCTTTTGATAACAAGTTCCTTCTCACTACTTCCCAATTTTCAGTTCAGCCACCATGCTGAAAACTCAATTGCACTTATCCTGCCCTTGAACTCCCCATGAAATTATGGCAGCCACATCAAGTGACCTCAAAAGGAGCAAGAGATTTAGGTCAATCCTGGGTTACATTCTATTCCACGAGCAGCCAGTATGGGAGGAACAACAGATTTGTAATTGGAAAAACAATTCCATGACACCATGGCCTTACAGCCGAAATATCAAAGTACAAAAGCTCCCATTGCAAGTGTAACTGAGCATGGCGGTTAGGTATCAGCTGTAAGCGTACAAATGAGGATATCCACAGAACTATTTAAGTTCATAAACCAAGTCTCAGTCTCTCTGTATACTTAGAAACAGAAGAAAAAAAACCCAAAAGCCAGCAGCCTATTGTGGTAAATGCAAAAATCTTTTTAAATTATTGACTGCCTATCTTTTGAACAAGTCTGTCATATGGTCAATAAAGTCAACTTTTAAAGAAGGGAAAAAGCCCAATAGGCTCTCCCCCTGCATGTGCATCTTATTTTTGTGTATTATTTCTTATGATTTCTTTGCATTTCCTTTTGGCTTTTCTAGCACCATTCTTGATGGATTGTACTTCTGCATGAAAGCCGTTCAAATAAAGCCCTGAACTGACAGTGTTAATTTAATTTGGAGATGGCAAAGAAAGAACACTATTAAAAGTCATAACCACAGGGGTAAAATGTTTCCCTCTTGGTTTTAAAGAAATTAGGCTTTATACTCTAATCCCAAGGTTTTCAGCAGAAGGACTAGAAACATTGGTGCAACTAAGCTGAGTGCTACTACACAAAAGAATTCAGGTTCAAAAGGAACCATATGGTTCATTCAGTTCACCACCACTGCAATAGATATTTAATCCTGAAAGGTCAGCGCAACATCCATACACACAAACTGGAACATTTCCAATGCATAATGACATTAAAAGTCTTTTTAAATAATAGAAGTTATTTAAAAAATGTAATGATAGTGTCAAAGAAATAACACACATAGAACTCCGCACAACCAAGAAGCCAATGACCTATATTTCTGAAGTGACCTTTTAAGTATTTTATACTTAATTCAGAATTCTAAAAAAGGCTAAGAACTATTTTAAACAATTATGTTTCAATTATATAAGACAATGGTGACAAAATTAAAACTTAGATCTGATCCAATAACTATCACTAGGTCTGCTAGTGTGGAGGAGGTGATAAATATCCACTTTCAGCTTTGAATTTCTTGTCTTTTCTCTGTGTTAAATCCTCTTATACATTACAAAATAATCCCAGTTTTCATTTTCTCTGTTCTGCCTACAGCCACCCCACCTCTGTGTTTCCCATCTGTCTACTCATTTCTTGTTGTTCTTCAACTGAGTAACTCCTTAAAGATATGTCTTGGCTCTGTTTGCCAGTTTAACTTGGCTAGCTCCAACACTACGCTAGAAAGCTGCAGGTAACCCAGCTGCTTGATTTCCACCAGGCTGTCACGCAGTCTCACTACAGCTTTCTTAACTTAATCTGTCTCCAGTTTCAGATTACAGGCTTTAGATATACCTCTTTGGAGCATTAATGTTCATTTCTAACCAACTCAGTATTCAATATTGTAAAGTTAAAAAACCCAGTACATACTTGAAATACCAATATTAAGGAAGAATCTCCCTTACTCTCCTATCTTGCACTGCTCAGTATTTTTTTCTTTTAATGGTTCACTATCCCATCTCTGAGACCTGAGAGCATTCTCCCTGCTCAGCATCGCTATCCATGCTTTCAGAAACTCAAATAAACAACAACTATGATAGGATGTATTTTCAACACCAAACTTCAATTCAACACTGAAAGGAAAACATTTAACTCTGGTTATAACAATTTGTGTATTTTCTCAGTTACAAACTGAGCAGTAAATAGAAGTAGCTGTCACAGTGGCTGATGCTTCATTTTCTGTACCATATCTTGGTTGAAACTGCAACTAGACAAGATATTTTATATTCTCAAATATTTATATCCCTTAAGGATATAAAGAGTCAGTTTCTGTTCTTTCAACTGACAAATTCTGTTCTAAAGAGTAAATGATCAAATTCCTTTCAGCAAAGGCCAAACTGAATTAGTCCAAGAAATCTATGAAGAGAGAGATATTCCAGTCACTTTGTTTACCTAATACATAGCAAACCTGGCAAAAATGGGACAAGAGTCAAAGGCTGGTAAAGGCATTTCCATGGGAGAGGTTGCAACACTCAGCATTAAAGCATGTGTTGGTCAAAATGTAAACACAAATCCAGAGCTAGCCACCACTCTGTCTGCTTCACTGTACATAATTACATCAAAAAAGGAAGGTAATCAAGTGTATTCTGTTATCCCAAGATACAGTCTGTCTTGGACAGTTTGGAGCACAGCTAAATTGCCATGCCCACATTAACTTAGCCTTACTAAACAAAAACTTCTTCTGTAACAACTTCTTGCTGCAACTAAAACCATTACTGCTTCACAGCCATCAGGAATAGGCAAAAATTACAGTTTATCCTTGTCACAATTTCTTTTAAACACAGTGGCAGAAACAGTTGCTCCCCAATGCTCGGTTTTGTGCCTTTGATGATTCCTGAATAAATAACTAATTGCACTTGACCCTGCTGAATTGCACAATCTTCCTGATCAGACTATTTGGAATGTGACATCAGAGCCAGGCAGTCCTCTCCCTGCTCACTTTGTTGCCTACTGAAATTACCAAATATACTTTGCTTTTGTAACATAAAATAAATGTATATGAAAAAACCTGGTCTCAGATCTGTTCAAAACCCCACAAACAGCAAGCCACCTGTGAGGGTTCTCGCAATACCAATATGTAGTGTCTGCCACAAAGTAATTTTATTTAGATCCTGAATGCCTTTCCTTATCATAACTGACAAACTCTGCTCAAGTCAGGACACCTGATATTTCTTCCTTACTCATAATATGCTATCCTGTGGCAGAAAAACAATAAATGCATTCAAGACCACTCACTGTCTTAAAATCCATGTTGACTGATACATATAAATATAGGATGGGGGAGCTGAAGAAAGGCTAAGTTTTCCAGAATAGAAATTAAAAAAAAACAAAAAACAAAAAACAAAACAAAAAAAAAAACACCTACAGAAAATTGTAAGCATAGATCACATCTCTAACCTTTAATCATGAACATGGGTATCAAATACCTGTGTATTCCAAAACTTACTGCACAGATTTAGAACATGATTGCTCTTTACAAGGAGACTTAGAAAAACAATTGGACTGACATTTGAAAAATATGACTGCCAAAGGAAGAAGAGCTTAGCTTTGTTTAAAAACATTAGTGATGTGAACATTTCTTTAAGAGATGGGAGGCCTAGGTTAGTTTCATCTATACCTTGGGAAGACTGAAACCTACAATTCTTACATCCAAACAGAGTATCCCAATCACAAGTCTAGGGAACAGCCTAGGTGAATCAATTTTTAAATCCTTCCTTGAAGCTCTGTATGTGGGCAGAATGGCTGAGGTCACTTGGTTTACTCAGCCTGAGAGGAGACTGAGGGGAGACCTCATTGTGGTCTACAGCTTCCTCAAGAGGGGAAGCAGAGGGTCACGCACTGATCTCTTTGCTCTCATGACCACTGATAGGACCTGAAGGAGCAGCTTGAAACTGTTAGGAAAGGCTTAGGCTGAGTATCAGGAAAAGGTTCTTTATTCAGATGGTGTTCAAACCCCTGAACAGGCACCCAAGGGAACTGGTCACAGCACCAAGCCTAGCGGAGTTCACAAAGTGTTTGGAAATGCTTTCAGACACATGGTGCCATTTTTGGGGTTACCAAAATGCAGGGTCAGGAGCTGGCCTCGATGATCCCTGTGGGTCACTTCCAACTCAGGATATTCTATGATCCTATAATGACAAGCAGCTGTAAATGAAAAGTCTTCTGTTTTGTCTCACTGACCTCAGTATCCGTGTGCATATCCTCTGCAGCTTGTACTTTAACATAAGCATTTGTACATATGTATGCAAGTAACATCTAGTAACATTCAGTAAATGTCCATTTTCAGGGTGGATGTGTGATGCCTTAGAACAGTAATAGAGTCACTGAGTTTTACCTCCTATGCTTTGAAAGTTTTAACATTATTTTTAAAAAAACCCCACAATTCGAAAGAGTCCATATAACACTCTCATTTAGTCCAAAAATAATTGCACTTTTCTGAGATTCACAGAACACTTCTTCTGGCCACTCTTTGTACTTCCAGCATGATGTACACACTCAAAGGGAGCAACTGATACACCTAAAAACCTAAGTGACTAAATCTCCCTAAAATACCAAAGGTATTCACACACACTCAGTTGGCAGACATTGAAACATGGCATAAAAACATGGCATTGTATATCATTTTAATGTCCTGAAAAGTTCATCCTTCTAAGAAATATCTTAATCTGACTAAGGAAAGACTGTTACCAACTATTCTATTTGTTCATACTCTGCAGCTGTGATGTGAGAGAACACCTAGGGGTTTTTTAAACAATGAAACCACCTGTTCAATTTATTATACTATATAAATATAAATAGCCTAGAGCACGTGGTTCCTCAAGACAAAAGGTATAAGTGCTATAATTCTCTGATTACATTATGAAGATTGGAATCACCCAGCTCCTTATGCTACAGACACCAGCTAATCAGTTAATCAAAGATAAGCCTAAACAAATAACTGGATGTCAAAAGTCATTAATCTTACCTGACAGGCAGATGTATGTTAAATATTCACCCTGACCCCCAGTAGCTAGAAAAGGAATCTTTTTTTTTGTTCTTCTTTTCACTTGAACAGCTCCCAGCATCCTTTCATCATGTGGGGCAAAAATCTCTTTGCTGATTGCAGATTTGGCATTCATTGTAGATCAAAGGTATAGCAGACTGCTGCTCCCTAAAAATAAAATCATAAATACAAAACAATATTAGAAACTCTTAAGTTATATCAAAGTCATTAAAAACTCTGACCTTCAAAGAAAGTTTTTAATGCCTCAAAAAATTTAGAAAATAATTTCATATTCTTAGAGGCAGAATTTTCCAAGTATTTAAGTGTCTTCACTGAAGTTGTTCTCCACACTTCTTAAATTTGCTTATACTAGCTTAACTTATTTTGGGCAGAAGCCATTCATGCTAGCACTTCAGTATGTCACAAAATCTTCTCAGATAAACAACCTGTTTAACTTCATGCAGCATAAAAGCTTCATTAATTCCCCCTCTGATAAGTGAGGGAAGCTCAGATCTGTGCCCCACATTCACAGGGAAAGCAGTGCAAGGGCATTGGGAAGGAGCACTGTGGTTGTGCTGGCACACAAAAAGTCCCGTTCACAGAAGATAGAGAAAGCTTCAGACTTGGTGAAATTGTTCCTTCAGGAGCACTGCTCTTGGTGACAGTACTTGATTGCACAGCTCTTGCACCTCTTGCAGCTTTAGCACCTCATCCCCTCAACTCCTCTGGAATTACTAACGGGGCAACTGCAAAGGAAACAGTGACAGAGACACCATCGGGGTCAACGCAGACAAAACCACACCTCTACTTTTGTGCTAAGTAATTTTGACCCAGGTCAGTTCCTCAGTGTGTTTCGTAATGAAACAGCACAGTTGACTTAGGAGAGACATTTGTCTCAGGAGAGTCATACGCATTTGTAGAGGAAAAAATCCTTGTAGAGAACAGGGAGGGAGGAGGGAAGCTGCTTAATCATGGGTGTCCCACAAAACAAAACTCAACACAGCTTACAGAAGAGGCTAACTAAAGGAGGGAGAACTCAGAGGGGACATTAACAAGTTCTTTGTGTAACCTATAACTCTGGTTAGTTCTGAAGTCTTATAATATACGTACACAGGCCCCCATTCATGGAAACTGCTGAATGACACCTTTAATTGTTCATACATAATGACACTCCAATACACATAGATTAATTTACTCATTTCTGCATTACTAAGACTTGAAAGCTGACAAAAGTTTAACATCCTTAGCTTTCTTGGTATGAAGAAGATTATACTCAGGCCTGAACTATCTGATAATTCTGCCTGCGGGATCATTTGATATTTACCACAATTTAAAAGAAATGTAAATAAATTACAGATAAATTATATTATCATGGATCCAAGAGAGTCATGGATCCATTATTTTTTGTGTGCATACTACCAGCAAAGTAAGTGTCTTAACACTTTCAGAATCAATGTTTTGTTGTCACTATTTATGATATTGGCTTTGTCATTTTATATACATCTACCAGAAGCTGTAGGCAGACAGGCAAAGTAGATACCAAATGCTGTGACTGGAACCTCCAACTGAAGCGTGCACTCCTGGCTGCAGAGATTGTGATCCTTCTGTTCCCAGTACTTGGTTGAAAACAGCTTCAGATGCCATATTCACGCAATAATCTAACACAGTGTGTACTTAACACAGCTGCCAAATGTGATGTGAAAACTGACACTAACACAAACCACAGAAGCCTATTTATTTAAAGAAAATAACTAATAGTGCCTGTGTACAAACAGACTTCTGAGATTGAGATGTCAATATAGTTTAGATGAAGTTGTTTTTCGTAAGTCAAAAAATCAGCAGCTGAATTCAAATAAGCAACCTTCTCCCTATGTACTAGTAGATGCATGCAAAAGACCTTTGCTTAAGGTAAAGCCTTCCAATGCTCCTCGTTTTCACAACTGGAGATAATACAATCTTTGCCAGTTTTACTTAAAAAAAAAAAAAAAAAAAAAAAAAAAAAAAAAAAAAAGACTTCCTCAAGGAACATGAATAAGTCTCATTTTTTCCCATTCTCCAACAAAACCCCTCTCCTCGTACAAGAAAACAAAACCCAAAGCACTGCCTGTACATGGACAACTTCATGTTGTATATGCTTATTTCTTTGCAAAATAATGTTTTTCTCTTGGCGCACATTCCAGGACAAATTTAAATCATCAGCAGTTTCCACTCATGGCCCATATGAACTCATGCATTGGAACATGAACTTTTTCCTCCCATTTGTACTCAAATACAAAATAAAATGCCTTAAAGAAACTTTAGTGGAGGATCTCTGAGCACTCTGAGACAGTGCATTACTGCTTGTAACGTTAACGCTTCAGAGGTAAGGGAGATTTAAAGGTTTCAGTAAACCTAGGAGTCCAGAAAGAGAGACCACATTTCCTACCTCACATGCTTTGTTCCATATATTTACTTCCACTCAAATTATTATAATGATGCTTTTGGCTGAACAAAGACCCCATTTTCCTTCTGCAATTTTTCACTCCTATCATAGCACTATGGAACAGGATGTCAGCATTTACACTGTGTCCCCAGCATGCAACAGAAACACAGAGAGGGCAGATTCCTGTGTGGATTTGAAAAAGTGTCTGCAATGCGCTGCTCATTTGCATCTTCTCACATCTTTCTCTACTACAGTTCTTCTCCATTATATTTCTATCTCTAAAAACTTCCTCTATGAACAGCTGACTATTCCTGTAGGAGCATGTGAAGGGACAGCAATTAAAGGCAATTCCTTAAAAAGAAGATTAAATAAAACCAAGATAATTAAGCTGAATCCTTAATGGATCCCACGTGTTCAGTACAAAAAAAACTGGACTGTTTTCTGGTCAGCCAGAATCTCAGACTCTTTTCAGGCACACAGCCAGCAAATGGCTACTTTATCTTTACACCCACATGTTTCATAGGACTCTATGCAAATAAGTGGAAAAGAGGAGATTTACAGTATCTTTGTTGAGGGTATAGGTATGCAGAAAGAACTGGGAAAACTAATCCTCAGCATATAGTAGAATTCAAATAGGAGTAAATTAGAAAGGAGAAATGAAATACAAAGCAAGAGATGGAAGAGGACGTAATGGTTTCCAAAAAAAGGAAAAAATGTTCAGTATGCCAAACCGTGCTGTTTTCAAGGATCTTTAGTTTAATCACAAACAGGGATGGGCTCACAGGACAGGCTAACCACTGAAATGCTGCCTGCAGTGTGAAATCATCTGAGCAACCCACTATTCTTGGAATAGTAACACTAGCAAGCACTCAAATCTGCTTTTAATAAAGCCACTATCCTGAAAGAGGACATCTACTTTAGGAAATAATTTCAAGATGCTGTTGCCAAAAGAACAGCTTTTGCTATTGTGCTAGTTGCCTGGTATTTACTCGCCGGAAGTGTTTAAACTACTTGGAATATTACAGGTCATCAAAATCCTGTATTTGCTGTCATCTCAAACAAATAGCTAGTACAACTCTGGAAAAAGAAAAAAATTATTTTAAACCCGAGGCAACTAACTTATAAATCTTTAAGGAACAAATATTAGAACATACAAGTTCCAAAAGTTGGTTTACAATACATTTAAGTGTTACTTTATCCTAAAGGAATAACACCAAGTTTAATTAGCTCTGCAAACAAGGATCAAATCAGTAGACCAACCTTATTCTAAAGCAGTCGAGGTAAAATCTTTAAAATGCTTGAACATAAAAAAAAATAAATCAGATCTTCTGTCATCCTTCTATTTTCAAATCTAACTTTGCTTGACAGATATTTATTTAGATTAGGACAACAGCAGCAGCCAGAAAGATTCTATTACTTCCTACTAACAGGGGTTTACGACTTTTAGAAGTGTTTACTGGAAAGAAACTCAATCATTCTCCAGAGTTATTTGCAGGCTGTCACATTTCCAATTTATTTTTCCAAATAACCTCTCAGCTATGACTGGGTCATTTGAACAATGTATTAATTCCAAAATGCGAGAATTATGAAACTGTAACTGTATTTGTAGCAGTTCAAACTAGAAACAAGAAATGTGTTTTCACTTACATATGTAATTACAAAATAAACTGCCCAATCAAGTTCAACTGGACATAAGCAGGCTTCAGAGAGCAGCAGCTCCTAAATGCAAAACTTGAATATTTCACGCTATGAAGTGACTTTTTTCCTGTCTTTTACGTGAAGCTTTATATTGTAGCCCACCTAATCCAAAAATAACACATGGCAAAATTTACTGTAAATTAGAAATACAAGCCTTATTAACTTTCTTTTTAATCAAGCCATTGTTTGGTTATGGGAATTTAGCAGCATTGTTTACTGAAACCTTGAAGTAGCCTTGTTTGAATCACTGAATCTCTCAAAAACTCCTAGAATAAGCAAAAGAAACAGGAAAGACCATACTGGCTACCATACTGTGCAGCCTGAGAACAAGTGATGTTTCTTGTCAAGGAAAAACAAATAGGAGAGGAGAAATGCACAGTACTAGGATCTTACAGTCAGACAGAACCAGTAAATACCTCAATGCTTGACAGGCAGGCAGCCTGAGGCCCTCAGCAATTCCTATAACCTTTCATTACAAGGGAAGGTGATCTGAATTCTGTGCAAGTTGTATGGACCTACAGATCTAAAAAGACAAAGAGCTCTGAATGGAATATGTATTTATAAAGAGGCAATAAAAAAAAAGGGATGCAAAAAAAGGAAGGTACCTTTGAGTGTATTTTGTCTCTAACACAATCCTTAAAAAAAAAAAAAAAATAAAGTTCACCTACAAGTTTTGCACACCTTCCTCCAACATCCTGCAAAAAACCCCAACAGCTACTTACAAAGACAGATTATCAGGGACATCAATGAAATCCCACCAATGGGTAAATGAGAACCAGTCCTACTCTCATGTGGAAGACAGAGCAGCTGCTTTCATTTTCGTACTTTGCTCTGCTATGTGAAATACATACATAGAGCATCATGGTAAGTAATACCTGTACTTCCTCAAGCCAGGTGTAGCAAAAGGAGAAGATGCAGTATTATTTGGTTGAATCTGTGCCCCTAAACTGTCTCCAAACAGTACAGAAAATTAAGTAGGAGGTGGCACAAGAAGGCACCAGAGACATATTGAGGGATGAGTTACTGTGTATTCCAGGTCATAAAGCTTTTACTTGTTCTGAAAAGAAAACAGCAGTTCCAGATCTAGAAGCTAATGTCCTAGTAAACAGTACCATGGATCCCAGCCCACAAAAAGGATGTAATACTGAAGTGAACCTAGAATACTGCAATCTGGGAAAATCCAACTCAAATATGAGACACAACATTTCTGTTCTGCGATTCTGTGTGTGAATGGCTGCAGACTGTTAGTAGATTACTTCAAACAGGTGTGCGAGAAAACAATTACGTATTCAAGAACTGCAGCAAATTAAAACTAATTTCTGCTTATGTTTTCATATCATTCTGGATGAAGACTATATTCATAAGAAATTAATAAAGTAATAATGCAAGAATCAGTGGACACTAATTCTTTCAGCATTTTCTTAACTGCCAAAAGCAGCAGTGTTCCCTAAATACGCCTTCCCCTGGAACCAGTGTGAAAAGTTGGAGGTGTTTTTGGGAGTTGCCCCAGGGAGGAAAAGGCATCTCTGTAGGGGTGGTACAGCCCTCTCCAGGTCTTTCTGAGTGAAGAGCAACAGCTGGAGACCCACTCAGGTTCTCCTTGTGAGAGTCCCACAATCTGAAAGTCATTATTATTTTGAGAATGTAAGAATTTGAAAATAAAGATAGACAACACCACATTAAGCAGCATCACCCAGTCAGCAAAAAAGCCAGTCAAGAACTTCTCAGGAAGACTCCTTTTGAAACAGAAACATTTTGAATCTCACAGAAATTCACCAAGAAATTTAGGAACTGTCAGATGTTAACTAAGCCACAGAGAGACCAGATATGCATTTGTAGAAATTTGCCCTCAGGACACTGGGACATTCATAGCAGTAAAAACTACTACTTTTGCATAACATGGCAAATCAGCCTAAAGAGGATAGCTTAATTCTTATGACCTTTCAGAAGTGTTTAGATCTTAAGACCAGTTATTATACCCAACCTTAGACCTTCATTTGCAGGAGGGACTGTTAACAGTTTTTTCTGCCATTCCTCAGAGATTTCTTCCTCCAAACAACACCTCAACTCTCTATACTTTTTCTCATTAGCCTACATCTTTTCTGAAATGCAATCCTCAAGTCCGGACTCACAGCTTTATTTATGGCACCAGATTCAACTGAAAGAACTACTTGGCTGGTCTCGGAACAGGCTCCCCAAGTAAGGGGTCACTGCACCAAGCCTGTCAGAGTTCAAGGAGCATCTGCACAATGCTCTTAATCACATGGTTTAGTTATAGGTAGTCCTGTGAGGAGCAAGGAGTTGAACTTAGTGACCCCTATGGGCCCCTTCCAACTCAAGATATTCTATAGACACCTATAAGGAGTGAATACTCCTTATACAGCTACTGCCACACATAGTCAGCAAAAGGTAAGAGCTTCAATTCAACATCTACCATGTTCTTCAATCTTTTTGTGGGGAAGAAAAAAAAACCAACCACATTTGACATCTGAATAACTAATTATTCCAACTCCACAGGGAATTTTTGTACTAACTGCTTTAAGGCTATTTCTTCTACTGTACAATAGTTTTACATTCCAATTCTGTCTTTTACCACTAGCAGTTCTCTAGATTGACACCCACCAAAAGTCAGGAGGTACATTCGGTGTGTCATCACTTTGGACAGTTAAAATTGTTTGAGACCTAACACAGCCTCCTTTCACTCCTGCAGTTAGAACTAGAAAGATACCAACTCCTTAGAATACACTTCTGAATCATTTCTGTGTTCCTACATCTTATGCTACTTTCTTATGTGAACTTAATTTCCTTAGTTAACCCATGACAAATATCACGAGACAGCATCAGAGGCACCATTAAAGCAGTTCCAACTTATTCATATGGCCTAATACTTTATCACAAACCCAAATCAACTGGTTTGAAGTTGCATTTGAGCTATTGCTGCTTGTTCCATAGTTTGTCCATATTTTGGCATAGAAAAATCATGAAAAAAAATGTGATTAAAGGATACTGGTGAGAAGGAGCAGCCATGTGCCTCAAGGAAAGGGCAACTAGTTTGAAGGGCTGTAGTTTAGAACACACACAGTTTCTTTCAGCAGTTTGTGATATTTAACTCATGACCACCTTGAGCAATAGTACTGGCAGAAATTAGTGATTTCTTTTTGTGCCTCTCTTCCTTATGACACCATAAATGCTTCTGCAGTAGTGCAGTGAACTAGACAAGAATTAATCCAGTTTTAAGCTATCTCAAAGAAAAAATAGTGATTAGTTTTGGTTTTACTCAGATCAGGCTCCCTGATATAGTGCACTCTACTGTGTGTCAGCTGTATGAAGTGCAGATGGTAAGATTAGGGCTCCCATGGGCCCCCAGCAGCGATAGTTTACAAGGATGAAATTGCACTTCAAAGACAGAATCCAAAATGTCATATGTACTTTCATCAGATATTGAAATCACTGACTGAGGACATGGCATGGAGCCAATCTAGACAAAACTTTTCAAAATCAAAACTTGCTACAAAGAACCAAACTTACTAAAAAGTGCTAAAACAGGAGCTCATATGGGACTTCTCCTTGATAAGAACAAATGGGACTCAAGATAGTATAAAATTTCTTGGTATTCTGACTCCATTAGTTGTTGGCTTAAACAGAGGGATAGCAATAAGGCAGGTTAAAAGTCGGGGTCTGTTACATTGCTATCAGAACTTGTCTATAGGAATATACAAAACATGATGCAATGCTATTACTGCAGTATAGCTCATATAACTACAACACACTAACATCACCAACTCTGTCAAGACATCTCACAGGAACAAGATTCTGACTTATTAAGTACTGAGAGTTGAAAAAACACATTTAATGGGTTCATAATTTAGTGTACAAGTTGCCAGAGAGACACGTTATTCCTAGAGTACCAGCTGAAGGTGTTTTAAAGAAAGAAAAAAATAAAACCCCACAAAACTGTTTGAGCTAACAGCTGGCACATAGTGCCCTTGCCACTTGCTTTCTCCAACTAGTGTACTTCAGTATGCTCTGAAATAAGGTTTTACAAATCCTCCCAGTTCCATTTCCATTTTTCCTCTCATAATTGATATTTGTACAAATTGCAAATTTCTGCACATTACAGTCATCCATTAAATTAAAAATCCCAAAAGAGAAGGAGGGAACAAAGTCAGGTCTCTCAGGCTAAATATTTTCAGTTTCCTGAACTGCAACCTTTAACACCCACATCAGGAAAAAAAAAAGTTCCCTTATATTACTTTAATGCTGGGGAAAAGTACAAATGCACAGTAAGAACTTGGGAGAAGACAATAAAACATAACATCAAGGTATTAAAGCATTTTATTTCATCCATTTAAGGTGAATCAACATTCCCTGGTAAGTATAAATAGCTTTTTTTTTTCCATCACTCCAAATGCCTAAGAAGAGTAACTTACTAGCAAAATGCATCATGCCTTTAAGAATGAAATATATGCAGTTCTGGGGATATTAAAATCTCTGTAAGAGCAGACACACCTCTATGAACTACTATATGAATGTTTTTCTTGAGGGAAAACAAGCACTATGTAAAAGTAGTAAACCATCTGTTGGCGGTGTTCTGATGCTTTGCAGCAGTTAAACAAGTACAGTTTTGGGGTTTTTTTGGCAAATAACACAAGCTGAACACATTTCTGACATGCTGCATACTTCTTTCCAGGAATCCTCCAGCAATTACAAGCACCACTCACTTCAAAATGGGTGAGTTCAACAAAGCTTGCAAAACAACAGAGTGTTCTGGAAGCTTAAGAAATTACAAAAATAAAATGGTCTGATCCAGTGTTTTGTTCAAGGGATGTTATCATCTCAGAAATTATCAAAAATGTCATCCACAGCTTCTAGACCCCACTATGTTTGATTACTTAGCTCTGCCCTCCCAACAGAATCCAGTTTAAAAAAACCCAACTGCAAACAGACCTGGAATGTTTGAAATTTATGGGATTTTGTGGGGGGGGTTTGGGTGTGTTTTGTTTTTTGGGGGTTTTTGGTTTTGGTTGGTTGGGATTTTTTAATGACTGACTTGTTCAGTCTCACAGAAAGCTGAGAAAACCTAGAAAGGAAACTATTGGCTTTTCTCCTTTCCTCTCAAGTCCTCCTTACTTACTTCCATAGCAATCTGCAATCACTGATCAGTGGCAGAATTATCCTACTTTAATAGCTAGAAAGTTTCCATCAAATACAGAGATGGTAAGGAGAAATTTTTTCAAGTGATAGCCTGTTGGGAACAAGACAGTCTTCTTCCAAAATAAAAATAAAAAAATAAATAAAATACCACTTTCCCTTCTGCACTCCTTTCAGGGAGCAAGTAGTAACTTCCTGAGGATGGGAAAGATTTCATCAGGTTTATGGATCCAGACAAACCATTAAGTTTTAGATTAATATCTCTTACAGATCAGTGTGATAATAATTGGTGTATGGGATACCTGTAAAACACATAGTGACATTTTGCAGTTCTACATTAAATTCTGAGAACAACAGTTTAACAGAACAATGAAAGATGAAAGAGTTACGGTAACCTAAATAGCCCAAGCAAACAAAAAACATCCTTCTCTAGTTCTATTGTGTTTTTACATTTTGCCAGAAAAGAGAGAGTGGAATACCTTTATTTGACGTGAAAACATTAGCAGAATTGTGTATATTTTGCATGCCTGAAACTAAGACAATCCAATATGAGGGCATGAGAAGGTGGACCAAGGAGTAACACCTACATTTGTGTAAGAAATATCCTGTCCAGGGAGATGGGACACGACAGGACAATACAACACAAAACCCCTGTACCATTCACTTCATATGTTTAGGAGTGATTCCATGCTTACTGCACACAGAAATTAGACTTACAGTCATTAGGCATCTACCCATTTCACATGTCAAACTAAGAGGGCTGTTTAAAAAAACCCAAACCAAACAACAAACAAAAACCACAACAAAACATACAATGTACATCTTCCTTTAAACAAATCCCAGAAGAAACCAGCTCAATCAATGTGTCAGATACCCTTCCAACTTTAACGTCAACTGCAACTTTACAATGAATAATTTACACTGTCTCTAAACAGTAGGCATAGCTATGGACCCTGAAATAACATCATCTCTCAATATATCTTCACAGGCTTATGAAAAGATAATTTTAGCACCAAATGAACACTTGATTGATAAATACACATTTTTAAATTGAGTGGCATTTTCAATTTTCCCCTATCAAATTCGTAAGTATAGTAACTGACAATGTCCACAGCAACAAATACTCTGCAACAATTCTGTGCCAAAATGAACTTCATACATCCCACATCATATTTTACATGGCCACACCCCTAGATAAAATGGCATCCAACCAAAAGAACAAGAACATATCCCATACAGAATTATGATTTTTATTCCACAAATACTTTCTGTACCAACAACAGGAAGAAATATTGCATCTTTACTAAGACTTGTGAATACAAGGTAAGGGAAAACAACCGACAGCCACATAGCCCTGGTTGTGGTGTGCAGCCTAGAAAACAAATTCATGTAGATACAGATGTGTTTATCTCAAACGTATCATTCTTTTTCTAGTATAAACAGCCTTATGAAAATCCTCCACTTGTGCAAAACCTAACCACTACTATGTAGTAGTAGCAACTTGTGCAATTGCTCAAGGACAATTCCTACCTCCACTTACAGGCAGGAATACTGTTTCACAGAGAAATAAATCTAGTCCTGTCCTCAACCAAAAAGAAGCTTTTCAGTAGCAGCTTATGTCAGTTAAACTGTGGGATGTTACCAAATGAAGGGGTCAACGTCCTTCATCTCCCAGTATATCCTGATTCATTAGAACACTCATCCTATACTAAAATTTGCAGCTGCACACTAGTATCAACACAGTGAGACTGTGGGAGGAATACGTACTACTTTTGGCAGTAATCTACAATTCACTGTGTTAGTTCATTCTTGAAACGTTACCCTCATCCCTGCACATTCCTTTAGAAACAAGCCCTAAAGAAATTGTTCATGCTTCAAAAGTCTTAGGATAAGCTTTCTTCCTCAATTTCTATGCATCTGTCTCTAAGACATATTAATGAATATAAAAGAAACTTTGAAAATTAAAACTCCCATAGAAAATCACACCCTAAAGAGGCAATAAGGCTGTGCGAGGCCCTGTTACTAATAAATGGAGTACAGGACCCCACCGCCTAATGAGATTGTCAGATAGAGAATATCGAAGTGGGAATATATGCAAGAGATGTGGAGACAGGGCCACTGACTGCCACTGTAACAAAGTATTTCAGAAACATGGGATCCAGCAGCTGAGGTACAAATATTAGATTCTTTTAAGGGACTGAAACTGGATCAGTTTCCATACAAATCAAATTTATAGAATTTCATGAAGTGTCAGGAAGGAAAGCTCAAGTGCAAAGTGATTGTGCTAACATGACTGCGTACATTTCTGCCAACAAAATCACTGATTGTTCTCACCTGAAGAACTACAGCACCAAATCTAGAGAATACAGATAAAATACCCTTGCTGGACAGTATTTAAAAACCTACTACAGCTCCTACAAAAGTTAGAAGGAATTAACTGAAGCACTGAGTCACTTCAATTTCTTCTTGTAAATAAATTATAACTCAGCTAGATAAATAAACTAATATTTCATAAATAAAATCTCAGAAAAGGCAAGTGCACAAGAGAACACCTTCACTTTCAATGACTATTTTCCATCTCCTAGTGCTATAACATTGCTTTTCAAGTAATTTACATTTAAAATCTGATTTTCTTTGAAACATTTTTGGACTACTTTTAGTGAGTCAACTCAAAGTTTTTCCCTCAATGATGGTATTTATCCATACACAAATTTAGGCCAAAACTTAATTGGCAACAACATACCATTCCTCACCACTCCTGACATTCTTCATTCCCTCTCATCACATTCAGATTGTTAACTTTTACTAATATAGAAAGTTTTGTCCAAGTCCCTTCAATCCTTTTCGTGGGGAATAAAAGGAAACTGCTCTCCTTGAAGAGAGGTCCTAGTATCAAAAAGGCATACAAGTAGGTGGCCATGCGCAAGTGTAAGAGGGTAAGTTTTACTAACTTTGCAATATTTTTTTTGCTTTCTGGAAAGCACAGTGAAAACCCTTAAGTCTTCTGGTGATCTCACTGCGCTGAGACCAGCACAGTTCCCAAACCCATGACTCATTCCAATCCCAGCAAAAAAACTGCTGGAGAGACATATGTTTTGTTTATGAATTAATTCCTTCAGTACGTCCTGCTCATAATAAAAAATAATCAGGCTTTACTTTGTATGCAAAAGATAAAGCATGACAGTCATATTCCTGCATTACTCTTTTCTAAATACTATTTTGTAAATGGTAGTAGGTGTTGGTGACACTTGAATAACTTATTTAGGAAAAAGATCTCTGCCTTGCCAGTAAAGATTGAATTTCCTGGTTATGAACAGTAAAAATGTGTAACTTCTAAATATTCAGGTTTCTGGCTTTAAAGTTTGCACACGGCTCACTGTTTTCTAACATTCATCCTATCCAGTTGCTTCTGTAACACTACTCTAAGGTGTATCTAATTTGCATCCAGTGAAGAAAATCTGGCACTTCAAACATTAATGGAAGCTAAGTACCCATACCTTAGTGAAATCCATGGAACTGGAAGCCAACTCCAAATTCACTGTCAAACTCCTCACTTCAAATTATTTTATTTATGCTCGAATATGTTACATTTCTTGAATTTAAGGGGATCTCTGGTCTTTATTCAATAACCTACATTCTATTCAATACTGCAGAAGAGTGACCTTTCTCACAGCTTTCATACTAAATGAAAGAAGAGACATGCATCCATGCAGCTGAAATTTTAATAGTCTGGAAAAATCATACTGACCAACAACTGTATGCCTTTACTCATCTGAGTAAAGATGTAGCCCAAACTGGGGCTAACAACTCTTGAGAAACAGATGTAACTTGAGCTTGAGTTCCCTAGTTAACTGTGTGCTTATTTTGATACAAAAACCACCTTTTTTTATATGAAAAATAATAAATAAAAAGCTATAATCACCACCTCCCAACAATCCTTGATTTTCTAGGTTTGCATCAAAGCAATCAACATACAGCTGTTTAATTCAGGCCTATTAAGGGCATTGTCAGCTATCTGACAAAGATACAAAAGTACAGAATGTAACAGCTAGAGTGCACTTACATCAAACCAAGTTCAATACACCACACAGCCATCAGCTGGTAACTGCTGGGTTCAGAGAAGTGATTCTGTCCCAGTCCCACTGCATTCTGCCCAATCAGTTTGAGATCAATCTCGTTTCAGAGCTATGAGAAATAATATTAGAATGACCTGACCTTCTACCTTAAATAACAAATCAGCAAGCAAACCTCTCCCAAATGGAACAAGTGGTTGATTATGGCATATCACAGCAAATACTTTCACAAAACCATTTGCTTTTACATAGTGCTCATAGTAGGATTAATATATGGCACTACTAATTTTCTTCCTTTATGTACAGCCAACCCCAAAAACCAGGTCTCATTATGCCACAAAGCAAAAACAATAGGGAAAAAGTCTCAGACTTTTTGTTGTTGCTGTAAGCCATATGATCTCTGGCACATGAATTAGATGAATGAAGTTCTTCATATACTAATTCCTGTTTAGCACAAAGGAGAAAGGAAAGACAAAGATGGAGAATGGAATAGTGGAAGTAATCTGCTTTTCTCAGACAAGTTTCAAATGTAGGCTACAATTCAGCAAGAAGACATCTGCAAACAAGTGATGACAAGCTGTTATTTCCATAATGCTTGATCTGACCAAAAAGGAAAATTGTATGTTACAAGTATCAGCAACAATATACAACTAGAAATATTAAAATTGTACACCATATCATTGTTATGGAAGAGAAGTTTACAATAAGCATGTTCAAGAAATAGCTAGTCAAATTTTTTGAAAGTTACATTTTATGGTGTTATAAAAGGTTGCCAACACGTACATGATCTTTCTGTGCTAGAAAATATCCTCAGCCCTGTCTTCTGCATACCTGACAACCACCTCATATAGACATTTTAAACTCTTCTATTAGGCATTTTAATTTTACAGCTAAAATCTTGTGTAGGTTTTGTCAGGACCCTGACAGCCTCACTGGCCCTGTGCAGACCCCCTGGAGCTCCCCCACCCTGCCCAGAATCCCATGTCACCCCTGGAGCTGTCAGCCCGCAATGCCCCAGCAGGGCCCATCTCCAGCTCCCCCCAGGCGGCCACGGGCCCCATCAAGCCAGTCCCGCCTGTGGGCCCACATCCCAGCCTGGCCTCAGGCCACCCCTACAGCCCTGCCTGACCACAGTTCCCCTCAGCAGGCCTGATCCAGCCCCCCCACCTGCTGGTGGGCTGATACTCCAGCCTGGGCTTGACCTCATCCCCACAGAGGTGTCCATGCCCCTGGTGGGCCAGGGCCCAATGGCCCAGACCCCAGGGAGCCCTCACCACTCCTGGTGCCACAAACACAGGGAGCCTCCAGCTCACAGGGCACCTGGGCAGGTTTAACCAATGTGAGAAACAAAAGATCAACTTAAAACCACCAGCAGCTGTTTGCACAAGGAACACCAGCAATAGCTTGAGTAAACGCACTAAGCAGCAAACAGGATCCAAAGCCTGTGCTTACTAAAGCTTTCTGCTATCTCACAGTTATTCCAAGTCTCATTAGGACAGGGTAAGGGAAAACAAAGGAATCAAGCAAACAAAACTGATTTTTACTCGTTTTCAGGAGGCTTTAAGTAATGGACAGCAGATCACGAAAGAGACTACTGCAGAAGGTACTGGCAAAGGACAGGCAAAGTGCTGAGAGCAGAGAACTACAAGGAAGAAAACTCAGAACACCACCTAATCATTGCTTGCACACAGTAATTCGGCAGCAGTAGCCAGCTGGAGCTATTTATTCTTCAAATAAAAGGTAATTATGCAAGAGACTGCCCAGCTCAGCAGTGGGAAAGAAGACAACATACATCTGAAAAGCTATACCACTGAATCAAAACCTTTGTGCTTATTTGTGGTTAGCAAGGGCAGCAAGGACTTCAGAACCGCAGATGGAGATCTTCAGAGGGAGGGCTGCAAAACTTCTGCAGAATGACAGCAGCAGCCTGACTTGACGATGACCTAGAAAGGCTGTAGCACCTCGCTTAGTCACCACACCTCCTGTAGGCAAGCATCAATGCACAGAGCCACAGTGACTAATGATGTTCTTCGAAGCACTCACCAGCATCGTGAGAACATACTTAGTCCTGCTGACAAACTCTGAGCTGAGATTTGGCAGAAAAGAAAAATGATACAAGCAATTCTAGTCTAATAAGAGCACATAAAAAATTGCTCCCAAATTTGGTAGGAGGCAAAGGAGCTGCCAAGCTTTGCCAGTTCGTCCACTCTAAGTCAAGATAACAAGGTAACCACTTCAGCAATAGTACGATAATTAGAGAGCCAAACACATCATAGAGGTGTCAATAAAAATTCCTCCTTATTTGAATACAACAGATCATGCATAGAAGTAAGTGCTCAGACTATAACTCATCAATGTTTATCAACATCCTGGGGGTATAATCCCAATTCTAGTAAGATGATAAATAGAGCAGGCCAAAAAGGAGAATTATCCACAAAATAGGCTTGCTCACAGTTAAGAATAGTTCTGTTTCATATGGGCCACCAATACACAGTCATCTGAATTTCAGGGAGACACCAGTCTGTAAACTTGAAATTAAAACAGAAAATAAATCCTTGAACCTCTAAGCATGTCTGAACAGAAAGAAAAAAAAATTCAAATAGTTAGCATTGCTATTGAGTATGTGTAACAGTGGAATTAACATTTAAAATCAGATTTTTGAGCAATTTGTGCAGTGGTTCAGAAAAAGTTAAAGCAGTTTCACAGATACTAGAATATGTAATCATCAATAAGACACTAGCTACAAGCCTCAAGACTTTAACTCTACCTTTCAAAATGCTGGCTATATAAAAAATAAGACTGCAACTTCTCCCCAAACAGTTTCGAGAAATTTTGAGGTAGTATTTCAAAATAAACCTTGCTGAATTTCAAAGGTTTCATTATTTCCCACAGGTTTTCTCCCCTTTTGGTGAATATATAAAACGACAAGCATAACTGCCCATTGTAAACAAGGACTCTTATACCCACTTACAGATAAAACAGATTCTTTTCAGCCTTCTCTGTTGTACAATGAGGCAACATTTTGAGATTTAAAGCAGAAAATATCAATAAAACCTAAATAAACTGGTACCAATGACAGACAACATTTCAGTTAAGACTTACTCATAGTAGAACACCAAAGACAATGGATCAATTTCTTTTTGGTGACAGGAGAATGAGGAAGTTTCTGTTCAGAAAGAAGTTCAATTCATACTGAAACTCCGAAAATAGATTTTGAAAGCATTTTAAAAGATCCAGTCCCTACTGGGGGTAGCTCAAACATACATTATTTACAACTGATATTTCTCTGAGCAGTTAACACCAACTCAAGGTAACCTTCTTCTAAAGGTATTTTTTTACCCCAGGACATGAAATCAGGAAATGTCATTGCAACATCTGTCTAAACCAAAAGAAACCCACTTTATGCCTACAAGATATAAATAAACAAATAAATAAATAAATAGAGGGAACAAGCAATTGCTTGGCTTGTTTTAATATCCTTTAGTCTAACTTACTACTAATGTCATTTATATGATTTATACCTCACTGGCATCTGCATAATACTTCAAACTCACAAACACTGTCGAAGTGCATAAATGCATTAAAAAGTAATAATGAAACTAGTAATCTGACATTTCAAAATCAGAAACTATTGTCCCTGTCTTTATGTATAAAATTAGTTTGAACAGCATTAGAAAAAAATGCAGATCTAAATCTTCTAAATTCAAATTTAAAACTGAAAAAAGTAAGAGCTTTCTATTTAGCACTTGATAATCCTGTCAGTTAGCATTTGACAGATCAAAACGCTAAATATCTGTCCATCCAAAGGACGAGCACTTATTTGTACATTTTGGTTGCAGAATATACAGCTCATATTTGACTGATGGACATGTCCTGTTTGCGCCATGCTTAATTACATTGCTCCACCAAGCATTCCTCTCTTACTTGAGCATTCCATTTTACACACCAGGCTCATGCCTGTGCTTGTGACACATCAGCATGAGGCAACTACAGGGCTAATGCACAGGATAAAGGTATGCAACAGACTCATAAGTCACACGGATCCATGCTGGGATAGCTCAGCACTTTTGCAGCAAACCACAGAGAGTACAATGGGCATAGGATAAATGGTGATCCTGACAAGTGTTTTCAGATGGACTCCTTGCCAGCTGCTGAAGACACCCCACAGACCCATTAAAAGCACTGCAAGAGGATTGATACCATCTATAAGGAATTGGGAAAATTCACATCTCTTTAAAAGTGGATTTGAAAACTGCCACTTACACAGTTGTCATTTTCACTCAGCTAAAAATCCACAATGACAGCCATTGAGCATTCCCAAAGGAGAAAGAAACCAGAAACATAGAGCATATTCATAAAAAGAGGTTACATGAGGCAATAAATGAAACCAGTCAAGTCTTCAGTGACAGCTGAAATCAAATGAAAAACCTAAGATTCCAACTCCTATTGAATTTCCCTTATGGTTATTAATTTTTTCAAACACAAATTACAAGTCTTTAGGCAAAAAGTTAAATTGCTTGCTTTGTATTCAGCAAGTTCCAGACAGAAACAGACAGTTTTCCTTCTTTTCCAAAATTAGGCTTAGACTGAACAGATTTTCTGGGATGATGAAACATGCTCACTAAGCACTGCCGAAAGAGAGATACCATGTAACTTCCTTTCAGTTTCTTGTGAATTATTGCATGTGTGAATTCGTTACCTTGAAGAACAGCAAATGATATTAATTACAAGGCATCCTTAAATAGTACAAAAAAGCAAGGTGCCAGTTACATCCTTCTAGCACAATCACACAAAACAAAGAGGTCATCAATGAGCTGAGAGCACAGCTCTTCCTTCAAGCCAAAGCAGCAAAAGATACTTTCAACTTCACTGACTAACAGTTACATTTTCGGTGATCTAATAATACAAAATACTCCAAAATACAAAATAAAAAAAACAATTGAATGGTCAATCCCAATGTAATGAGTGATAATTCTGTGCCAAGTACATAAACAGATGCAAACTGAAAGTATACTGAATAAAACACTGGATTTGAAAACTCACATTCATAAATTGCATCCTGCTGTCCCACGTAAGCTTCCCTCTTCCCATTCTAGTTCTGAGACAGCACTCCACATATTATTACAGAGGGGTTAATGTGGGTTTATCTCCAGTATACCCACTCTATTAAACCAACAAGAAAAAAAAAGGAAAAAAGAAAGACGCAAACCGACATGCAGAAGTCAGATTTCCAAACCATTCTCACCTGAGCACAGTGATAGTATCCACAGAGGAAGTCTCCCTTTCTCGTCCTGCTCTATCTCAAAATGGCCTTTCTTTGATTGCCTTCATAAACTTGTTTTGCTAAATTGGAAACATCTACAAACACTGCTGTGCCCACTGGCAGGCAAAAGGAACTTCCTCAGTCACTCAATCTTGAACATGGAAAATAATGCAGAAATGGGGATCCAGAAGAGCATCAATTTCTGTTCCGGAAAATGATGTGCAGTATCTGCACTACCAGTGAAGTCTAGGATTTAGAACAGCTCATAGAAATAACAAGCATTAAGCAGCCATCACTGGCATTATGCAAGCTTCAGTTCACATCAATGTTCTTTTAAAACTCAAACCACTAAACAGGATTGATGCCTACTGACTTGCAGATTAAAAGAAACTGCTTGCAATGAAGCATTTGGTTACCTTAAGGGATTGCATTTTTAGGGAACCATTTTCTGGCAGTCTCACTGTTGCACACATTAACAGAAGATCTCAGAAATCATCTTCTAAGACAGGAACTGCCACCTCCATCTCAGAAAGGAAAACAAAATCATCCCAACTAAATTTATCAATAAAGTCATAATTCTAGTGTCTGGCAGGAACTGTCTGTCTCTTACTGCAATGTTTCCTTTCATTATGCAGTTTGCCTCTATGCTAAATCAGTCCCAATATCCTTTAAAATTATTATGATAATCCAGGCACACAATTAAAATACTTTTTCATCAGAGTACTACATTCTGTTCAAGACCTCTACTTCAGCTCCATCAAGCTGTAACTTCTGTGCTTACTGTTTTGATATACTTTTGAGGAGTGCCTTGAGCAATTCAAATCTGCAAATTTCATACCACAACCTGAATACACAGAAGTGATAATGAACTTAGCTGGTTACAGGAGATGAAATCATTAACCAAATTCCCAATTTATGGATCTTCAGTATGTATTTTGGGGGGGGGGGGGGGGGGGCCGGAATGGGCAGCACTGTGCAGGTGATACAGAAGAAAAGGAGTTAGGAGCAAAGTGGTGGATCTGAATGCTATATACATAAACTTAGTTTCAGTAAGTGCTTACACTACTTTGTGCCTGATCTTTGAGCCTGTGTCCTCTAGTTCACATATACTGGTAGACTACATTTTGGAGTATTTCAGTTTTGTTTGAAGAACAATGTTTTGATGAGAGAGAGATCTAGAACAGTTTTACAGCTTTAACAAAATGCCCTCATTGTTATTACTCAACAACACACTTTCAGCAAGAATAGTAATTACCCCATTTTTCTTACCTTTATTTAAGGAGAGGGGGAAACCTACAATACTGCAATCACACATGACTGAAGCTGGTGGTACAATCCCAATGTAATTTCAAAATGTGAATGGAGAGGTGTTGGGGAAAGGAATAAAAACATTTACAACTTGCTTCAAGTTACCCAAGTTTCGTGAACAAATATGTAGTTCTACATATTTCAGGGCTTTTAAATCAACACTGAACAGTTTACTTGAAATTAACAATTCTGGCTACTTCTGCTGTAATTGACAATTAAAGAAGATGAATTTCGTCTTCCTTTCAAGCCCATGTAATCTTTGTTCATTTGCCATTTATCAACACCCCAAAATATTAAGGGTAGTCTTCAGGCCTATACCCAGGCTATACTATTGCTGGGACAGAAAACTACAGGACTTTTTCATACAATGTTTTTCAAACCCAGTCAGCATGCCCTCTGAAGCTCTCACAAGAAAGTTGCCTCATTCTCTCCTCCCTTGTGCTGCAAAGACGATGGTTCACACACAGAGAGAAAGAACTAGGTCCTTCAAACATCACCAAGTTTTGTCTGCCTTCTGTTAGGAGAACTCACCCTTCTCAGGACCTTATCTCACAGTAGTCAGGAGGCTAGTACAGCTGTATTCACACTGAGGAGATGTGTTTTCAGTGTACCAGCACATTTGGTGACTTTTAAGTTTACTCTAAGACCTGTGAGGTTTCCTAAAATAATGTACAAATGTTTGCTGAGCATTCAGATGTACACAGTATTCCTTCTAGCTTTTGCAAATACGTTAACTGCTTTGAGGTATCTAACACCCAGTAAGCCCAAGGTGTAAACACCTGAGGAGGGCATAAATGGAAAACCCAAATTGCTACTCACCTTATTGCCTGCTCTTCTACAATCAAAGCAGATAGCCTTGTTAAATATACTATGTAAATTAGATTCAAGATCAAATGCAAATGTTTGCTGTCCTTTATTTGTCTTTCCTGCTGTACAACAGAACTGTTTACCACTCTGATGCCTTTTCACAACTGTAATAAGAACAATTCAGATCTAGTATTTCCTTGTACTCTGTCTTCACCAGAAACACAATTCCCTTCTCTATTCACTTCTGAAAGGAAACAAAAATGGCTTTACTCAGGGGGTGTAAGCCCTGTTACAATACAGAGGGAAGGCTAGAGAAGTGTGAGAATGTACACTGAAGTCAGAAGGAAAATATTTTTAAGCAAATTTGCATCAACTAGGATCTTGTTCTAGAATTGTTAAAATCTTATCCAGATTATTGTTATTAATACACTTCTGTGATCAGTACTCTCTACTGCAATGTGCATGGCATTCTACACCTTGTTAAATATCAAGGTTTTGTACATTTCTGCTAGTAGCTTAACACTTTTCTTTGAAATCTCCTTTCAATACTAAGCTTTCACACTAATCATGCTGTAACCTGAGTAGGCAACCTGCTGCAACTACAGTCTTTTCAACCACTCATACCTGTGTGAAATTTGGTGAAGGGACGTAACAGAAGATAAAAGAAAGGCAATCCAAGTACATAACACCAGGTCAATGAGCAAGAAACTTAAGAAAGAAGAAAGAAGATAACACAAAAAGGAAGGGAAGCCCTATTAATTTTTATATGAAGACAAGTGTGCAACAGTAACAGGACAGACCTAAAAGGAAGAAGAAATGCCTTCCTCCAAGAGGAAGAAAATCAGTAAGTGTCACACACTCAGTAGAGACCCAGAATCCTGTGAGGTACACAAGTCTCTTTAAAGTTAGTGACGGTCTGTGCTCATTATGTTCAATGACTGGAGAAATCCTGGAGAGAGATCTTCAGGACAGGTAGGTAAAGCCTCACAGATAATTACTTATATTTAACAGCTCTTTCAGTAGCTCTCCCATTATGCAAGGATTCAGCCATGCATTTTATCATAGATGTTATCACTAATGAAATACATTAAACACAGTATAAACAAAAGACAAAAGCAAAGAAATCCAAACAAAAAAATTCCCATACCCCACAGAGATAAGGCAGACCCGTTCAATTTTGCACACATTCATTTTGCAAACAACATTTTTCATCCTTACCCAGTAAGTATCAGCTATCATGTTACCATCACAACCCCTTCTGACAGTTTAATATGGTAAGTTTTAGTCTCTATCAAAACAAAACAACCCACCCAGAAACTCAAAGGTCTGAATTCAAGCCCTGGAAGACACAAGAAATACTAAAAAGTTGTTTGGGTTTTTTTAATAGCAAGTTTACATACAATGCAGACATACAGTGTGCATTTGAGGGGTGATGCTGAGTCAAAACAAACTAACAGCCTATATTCAGCCTGACAAGTCCAGTGAGGCCATCAATGAAACACAGTACATACAGATCGGCAGGAAGGTTTCAAAAAAAGAGACCCACTAAACGCTATCCTAATTAGGGTCTTAGTGCACTCTAAATGGAATCTACATATGCTTTCTTCTGGTCATTTATTGCGAAGGTGGCTGAACCTAGTCTTCCACAAGTTCATATGCTTTCAAGATTTCAATAGAACACTTTTTAAGAAGCGGGATATTATCAGGGTTGCAGTAATCAAAATTTTTTATTATTCCTGTCTACATATTAGAGAGTTTTCAAAGATGAAAAGAGGAGTCAACTACATTTCTAAAGTTAATATCCCAAAATACTTGTGGGCAGGGAATTATGTGGGAAAAGGAGGGAAGGGGAAGTTTGGGGTTTTGGTTTTTTTCTACAAAAAAGGATTTGCATTACTCCATTTGCTGAAAAAAGAAAGAAGCATTTCATTTACAAAGTATACATATGTTATGGACTACAGGATCTATTAGTATTTGAGAACCTTCTGTCTCTCCAAGAAAAATTCATACAGAAAGGTTTGCAAGCACAGGCAACTCTGTAAAAATCAGCATCTATAATAAAGGAGTCATGAATGTAGGCACACAGCACATGGTACAAATACTGTTCTTACAACTTCTTAAAAGGCTTTCATCTAGTTTTTACAAGGATACTAATTTGTCAAAAGCTATATCATTATAAGAGCTGCTTCTAAATCCTCATGACAGATAAAGATTCTGAAATTAACAAAGAGAGAGTTAAGTGCATTCTATTCTTTTAGCTACTGTGCCTACTGATGTTCCATTCTTTCTTCAAAGAGCAATCTTTTGTATGGCCATCTGCACAGCAAGTAAAGAAAGCAAGAGATCTTTTCCCAAATAAAGATATCACAAAACTGTGGGTATAACCCTAATAGCCAGATGCATACTTGGGATTCTTTGCAACTCATTAGTTTTAGTTGCTTGCTCAGCTTGACAATTCTAGCATCATTTATACTTGAGAGACTATTTTATTACTGTAGGAAAGAACAATTTCATAGGAACCCCAAGAGAACTGCAAGATTTCCATCTGGAATCAAGCAAGGATCTACTGCTAATAAACCTTCCAAAAATCTTCCAATAAAAGCTTTTTGCCTCAGATGTCCATTCAGTCCAAAGACCAAAACAAAAAAAACCAAAATACTGTGGTTATGCAGAGATGCAAACTCACCTCTTAAAAAGCAAAGATCTCAGGTATACATAAACACGTGATTAACTTACAAATTATGTATACTTAAGATAATCTTTAACCAACAATTTTAAAGAAACACAATGGAAAATTCAAAGTATAATAGAGATATTACCAGTACTTAAAGTGCTCAGACATTTTAGAACAATGAAAAATGCCAACCAGAAGCAGAAGCAGCCCTTCACTGTTCTGTACCTTGTTACACAGATAATGCTACAGTGAAATCAATTGCTCCATTCAATGAAAGATTAAAAGATAACAGACGCATTTCTCTTGACTTTGAATGTACATTGCTCAAATTTTAAGCTTAATTGAATACAGAATACACTGCACATAATAAAGATATCTATTAGACTTGCCAGCACCATGCTGAGGCAAACAACCATTCAAATTCACCACTTCAAATTTGACTTTTTCTTTTCAGTGACCCTTTAGCACTGGCAGAGCATTGGCTTATTTTGTTCCACTACAGAATAAGAAGAAATCATTTAGTTACCTATCTAACAAAACTACAGGTCCTTCCTTATTCTATCTATACTTCTTCCAGTTTTTCATTTTAAGATGTTCAGAAACAAGTTATCCAGCTCTGCTAATTTAAAAGCATTTATTGCTAACAGCTATTATTTACTCAATGTGTGTGGAATATTTCACATCCTGTCACAGAGTGTAATAACATATCTGGAAAGATCCAGAACACACCACAGTGGCATTTATAGAACCCTTGCCTTTCATCCCTTATCATCAATAAATTTGTTGTTTCATTTAAAGTATGCAACTCTCACAAGAAAAATAAAGGAACATTGTGAAAGGGGGGTAGAATTGAAAGTAGAGGGAAATGGAAGCTACAAAGTAAGTCACAGAAGCACAGAACTATTGAATGGCTTGGGTTGGAAGGGACATCAAAGACTATGCGGTTCCAGCACACATTGGTGGGTCATGTCCAGCCTCTCACCCAGCAGCACCCCCAAGTCCTTCTGGGCAGGCTCTCCATCTGTTCATCCCCAGCCTGTGCTGATACCTGGGGTTTTCCCAACCCAGGTGCAGCACCAGCACTTGGTTTTACTGAAACTCCTGAGATTCCCATGGGCCCGCTCCTCAAGCTTGTCCAGGTCCCTCTGGATGGCATCCTGTCCTTCAGGTGTGGCAACCACACCACTCAGCTGGGTGTCATCTGCAAACTTGCTGAGGGTGCACTCAATCCCTCAGTCTGTGCCATTGATGAAGATAGTAAATAACACAGGTCCCAAAACAGATCCCTGAGGGACACCACTTGTCACTGATGTCCCTCAGGACTCTGAGCCATTGACTACTACCCTTTGGATGCGACCATCCAATCAATTTTTTATCCATTTAACAGTCCACTCATCAAGTCCTTCTCTCTCCAATTTAAAGAGAAGGATGTTGGGGAGGACCACACCAAAGGTCCAGATAAAGGACATCTGTAGCCTCCCTTGTCCACTGATAGAGTCACTCCAACATAGAACGCCACTTGATCAGGTGGGACTTCCCCTGGGTGAAGCTGTGCTGGCTGTCTCTAGTCACCTTCCTGTCCTCCATGTGCCTTAGCACGGCTACTAGGAGAAGGTCTGTTCCATGACCTTCCCAGGCACAGAGCTGAGGCTACAAGTTGGTAGCTTTCAGGATCCTCCTTCCTATCCTTTGTTTCCCCTTTTCCAGTCATCTGGGTCACATCTTTCTCTCCCCAAAAGTTACCTTGTTTCTAAGATAAGCTAGAAAAGTACAATTATTTAAATGAGTAAATAAGAACATGAAGAAAGAAAGGTGAGAACTCACCTATCGGTAGAGGAAATCAATCTCTAGTCAAAATTTTTTGATCAAGGATGCCAAAGTTAGTATTTAAGCTGATGCATGACAGCGACACATACACCTACTTAGTCCCTTAAGAAGTCCCAGGGGACTGCTAAATGAGGTTTGAAAGAGAATGGCCTCATGATTAAAATCCCATACAAGGGATGCTAAAATAAGAAATAGTGAGAAATGAGGAAGAAACAGACAAAATTATAAAGGCAGAAAACAAAGACTGAGATTAGACACAGCTGAGACAGTGTAATGGGAATCCTTGTCCAAGGAAGACAGCTGAACCAGTGCTACTGGTTCATTAATCAGATGAATACCTCCCACAGCTCCCACACCTCAGAAGGCAACTCATTGCACCTCTCCATGTTTCAATGGTACTGAACTCTCACTTCCTTGTCAGACATGTTTCTAGGGGCACTGCTGCACTTTCTGAGAGTCCTATAATATCTCTTTTCTAATTTTCAGAAAATTTTATTCAGAATAACTTACTACAATACAGTAGTATTTTAATAGTAATTGTATTACAGTTGTAATACAAATCATATCAGTTTGGATTCCATTTTTCTGATCCCTACTATCCCCTCCTCAGGATAGCTCACTCAGTGAAATAAAAAGGATTTTTCTCTTACTGCAAGCTAAATTAGATATTTACCCCTCTATCAGAAAAGCAAGGTTCCCTTTTAAAGTCATAACAGACATCAACTGTCAATCCCACCTCATACCACCCTTTTGAAAAGGGAGGAACGGGAAATGTTTAAATGAAAAGGCAAAAATAAATTTGAGCATTCATGTCAAAGCTGGGAACATCCTGAAGTTCAGATAAGCCTGTGCTGAAAGAATGTGAAATAAATCCACATAGTGGGGGGAACATACAGAAAAATAACCTGGGATTTAGTGCTTTGTCATCAGCAGGAAGTGAGAAAATGCTTGTGTAACTCTGGCCACCAAACCAGCTCCCTGCAAAACACCCAGACACTACACCTTCACAAAGGGTGGCTTTTATTGCTCCACCTGTGAAAATTTATTTCCTTCTGTGCAGAGACGTGCACAGACTATGTGCAGGGTACATGCACAAACTATGTCAGACACAGAGGAAGGCACAACAGATGCACAATGAAAGAGACAGAAGAACAGTCCATATATATCATTTCCTGTTTCTAGAGTAAAACCTAAATAACAGGTTTGTTATAAACTGGAAAGGGAAGATGCTTGTGTTACACATTGGGCAACATCCTCCATGGGATAAATTCACGAACTTTAATACTGAGGAGACTTCCAATGCACACTGAGTCGATTACAAGTTTCTTACTGAATTGCTTAAAAGATAAAGCATGATACACTGGTAATCTATAAAAACAGAACTAGAAAGATGTATTGTTATCACCACAATTTTACCACAGATATCACCTTTAACAGCTCATTTAAGATCATTTCCTTCTGCAGCAAATGAGGGCCCACGACACGCAGCTCATGAATGTATGGCAGAGGTCAGCATCTGCCTAGCACTTGTGGGACCACCAGGCCAGTGTTACAGGGTTGCACAACTGCATTCTTCAGCTTGATCACAGCTCAGGGAGAGCTGTAAGGAAGCCTCACTTAGCACCCAAAGCAGTACCTGGGTTACTGGCAAAGACAATCCATTCCTGCACTTTTCACTGTAACCAAGGGGAATACAAAAAAAAAACAAAAATAAAACTGCACATTTAGCTTTTGAATGAGTAACAAGACTACTTTCACACAAAAAAGTGAGCCAGTATTTTAAGGTTAAGATTTGAAGATACCAACTATTATTGTTTGAAACAAGTAACTAATCACGAGCTATGTCAGCATCTTGACTATACCCTGCTTCACAAGCTTCCATAGGGGACAAATATGAAATGAACAAGTGTCTGATACTACTGGAGAATTCCCAGTTTTCTTTACCCAAACATCCAGAAAACCAAGTCAGCTCCCTAATAAGCTAGTGGAGAGGAATAGAAAGCAGAATTGCAAAGATGTTCTTCTCGCCCCCCTAGCAGGAATGCAGAAGCACTGTTACTGCATTCCAAGGACAGCAGGATCAAGACTTGCCTCAGCCCAGACCTGCCCACTTTCACAAGTAAGCAGTCATTTCTACAAGAAAAAATGAGAAGATTTATACAGAAGTAACTTGGAGTAGAACTGGACCCACAGACATCTGGAACCATCATAAGCCCTTACACTCCCACTCCAAAACATTACTGTCTCTTTCACAGGAATAACCACCACCAAAAAAAAAAAGGAAAAAAAAAAGGCAGTTTAATGCAGTGTTGTTTTACATGACATGACTAAATCCAGTATATTTCTTAGCTGACAGAGATTATCTTTGAAGTTTTCTTTTTAGGAGGTTAAAATGCATAATGATATAATGATTACCCTAAAAAAAAAAAAAAAAAAATTAGAAGTTAATGAAGTCTAATATATTTTAATTGCATACTTCTTGTCCCCTAAAATGAAATATTGTCTAGCAACAAAACAGAATCTGAAACTAGTCTTTTATGCAATTTTTATGAGGATGTGAAGGTGCCCTATACATGGCTCCTATCTACTAAATTCCTTAATCAAGGTATAAGCACAATGGTTTCTTAATCCTTTAAAGGCTGTCACATTAGCCTTTGGTCAGATAAGGGCTCTGAGTTAAAATATCATATTGGGCACAAAGAATGTACTTTTAAGACATTAAATGTCATATTTTAGATTCCATCAAATCATTTAAGTAAGTTAGAGGTCCTAACTTCCTCCTGAGAGATTTCACAGATAATCAACTATCTTACCTTCACAAACCTTTCTCAAGAGACACCCCCATGCAACTGATTTCCTGGGCTGGAGACAAGAACCATCCACAATTCAGTATGACCTTGGCAAACTGGGGCATGCAGGGACAGTGGTGTGTCAAGATGTGTAAATGGGGCGTAACCCAACAGACACAGCTACCTTCAGCTAACACAGTAGTCACAAAATTGTATTGCCTTACTCCTAACTCACATAAAAGCTATTTCTGTTCGTGCTTTTTAATACTGCTTACTGAAGTAATGTCATTATTATTTTGTGAAACACTACAATGCTGTGATTCATGCCCCCAGGGCTTTCAACTCCCTCCACTGACTAGATGGGAAGTGTGGCCACCTCAGGTCAGGAGATAATCAGGTGCCTAAGTAGACAGCATTAACTCACAAGTCAGTGCAGAACTGACATGAAGGACTCTAGCTTTAAGCCCAGACTGAATCACAAAAACAATCTCTGTCTAAGTGCAGGTTAATTAACAAATTTGCAAGGTACAACTGATCACTATGACAAATCCTTAATCTTATATTTGGGTATATAAAAGATAGACTATATACTATAGCCATGTCTTGGCATCTAAGAAACACATTACCTAGTCCTATAGTTACATATTAAAGGAGCATCTGAAGCCTTACTAAATACACAGGAGACAAAAAAGTAAGGCAACTCCACAGGATAAAGCATGCCTACATGCTCTATTCAAGTCCCAGTGAAGTCAGCTACAGCCTTCAGTTTCCACAGGAGTTAGTTAAATTAAATCAGAATCTTCAAAACACACACTTCCATCATGAATTCCTGTATGTGTATTTCAGGCCCTGGTAAATTGAAAGTGATCCAAGTATCCTAACTTAAAGCAACTTCAGTCTGATGTTATAGTCAAACTGGTCTGCCACACAGAAAAAAAAATTTAAAACATGTAAATATTCAGTCTTGGTTACATTTTTCAAATACAGATCATACATTACCAGTGATGTGGGAGGCAGTCAGCACTTCAAATGCTGTTGAATCATTCTTTGCTCCTCTGACAGTCACTTCTGAACAGCTGCAAATGCACACTGGCTACAGTAAAACTGATGTTTTAAAAAAACAATTGACACATTAATTTTCTTAAGCTGGGAGTTTTATTAAAATCAGCCAAGAATAGTATTTCCTCAAAGAATATATTGAAAGTGTGTTTATACTGAAATTGTAATTTTGTATTGATGAAGACAAAAATTAATAGCTTGGGCACAATATAAGATGATGCTGAAAAGGTCCCCATTTAAGACTCAAAAAAACATAAGTTAGGAAAATTTCAGTTCCAGTAACCAAGAACTCCATTCCATCTGTGAATGTGCCTCTGGCTTCACTCAGCTGTCTGCTTACAAAACAAAGTCTTCTTTGTTTGATATCCCCTCATACTAGCGAACCTCTTTATTTACAAGCTGCAATTTCCTTTCTACATCTCCCAAAACAAATCATAGAACATCCTGAGTTGTAACGGACCCTCAAAGATCATGAAGTCAAACTCCTGGCCTTGCACAGACAACCCCAAGAATCACACCATGTGCCTGAGAGCACTGTCCACAAAAAAGCTAAGCTTAACACAGCTTTCCTCCTAAAGAGAACGATATAATAAAACTGTAAAAAGGAACTTCCAGAGGTCCCATCTAAACTCAGCTGTTCTACAATTCTGTCATCTTCTGGGGGTTTTTGTATTTTAAAGTCAGACTGGTTCCTTCAGGCAATCCCTTCAGCATAGATCTAGATTTCAAAATGACAAAACTAAGTTGTGAATTTGGAGTTTCAACACCTACCTTTAAATCTGTCCTTAAGAGACTAAGGGAAGCTGAATACAAGTTTTTTTGTTGGCCCTTTCCTATGGAAAGACACCAGAGACTTTTTTGTCTCCCTGAATCTTGTAACTTTCATCCAATGAAAAAAGTGGCACAGGCCCAGGTACAGAGCCCACCTGCAGTGGATGCCTACCAGCAAGGAACTGATGGTCACTAGAAAGCCAGAAAGAAGCCCCTTTGCATTGTCAGACATGAGCAGAGGACATCTTTGAGCATCCATCCTTTCTCCACTTCATGCTACCTGACAGCCTAAGGCCCCAAGACAAGAGTCCTACAGAATAACAAATGTTTGCTGCTAGAGGGTAGAGTTGATTGTTAACCCACACTGAACAAATTGCCACTTTGAAATACTATTTGCCATGTTTAAGTCACAAAAGTGCTAACAGACTAGCCACTAACCTCTGGGCATATCAGAACACTTGGACACGTTATAACATTGTCAGGAACCTGCCATAAAAGCTCAAGGAAATAAATGAACTAACAGGAACTCATTCTAACTGCGTAATTCCAATCTGTCAATAACTGATCATATTCTTTCCTTCTTTCTTTCCATATATGATTAGCAATGTTGAACTGAGCATTGTGTCCCTTTAAATGACTACAGAAAGTTGATATGCTCAGATAATGGCCCATAAAGGCAAACAATTCAAAAGGAAGCTCGTGAACATCCTAGAATTTCTGTTCATTACCAAGAGGGAGTTTCCAAGTGTATACTGCATATGGCCAGTTGTTTGTTCTTCCCCTCCTTCTAAATACACTAGCAAGTGAAAAGGTAGAAAAAAAATTAGATTAGTTTTCAATTTTGTACCACAACAATCCTGAAAAAAACCTTTAAGTAAAGTTAAGGAATTACTGGTTTGGTTCTCTAAGCAAGTATTTCCAAGATGCGGAAGAGTGTTTTCTAAAACAGCCTGTATGCGTAGCACAGAATGGCTTGTGAAAAGGAGACCCAAAACCAAAATGTATAAATAACCAACTTGTTGGCCAGCACAATTAGCAAGAAGAAATTGCAAGTATTTTTTGCAGATGATTTGCAGGCAAGCACCAAATTTTACAAAAGTTACATTTCCAGTTTTATCTTACGGTGATGCTTAAAGAAAGAGGAATTGTTTCCACAGCAGCAGAATCTTAATAATTTAACCATGGCTCAGTTTAACTCAAGTAGGAGTATGTTAACTTCCTATATTGAAATCTAATCCAAACCAAGTTTATTATTTATTACTGTTATAGGTTTAATTGTACTGTTTTATGCACAGACAAGAAAAACTCAACCTCTCCCTAAACCTGTTTTGCAAACTGTCTCCATCCTAAGTGTTTCATACAGATGTAAGTAATCTTGGGGCTTCCCCTATTATTAACAGATCTGGCTGTAATTACACAATGTGTTTTACACTACTTGAAAACTTCACGTATTTAAAAAACATATGGAATCTCTAGAAAGAGATAATGAAGTGAAAGTGTCTGAAGTTTAAAACCACACAAGATAGTAAAGGCAGAAGAAAAAACAAAAATAAGATTCCTGGAGCTGGCACTGTTCTCATGTCTATAGCAAGATTAGAACCAAGTTTAAAGGGCAAGAAAAAACAAGTTCAGCTTTTAGTGCTGGACTTTAATCCGCATCAGTTTATGACAGTAAAACTTTTAATAACTTGTGTTCATAGCCACTGTTAAGAATTCTGCACTACTGAGCAACCCTAAACTCTCACAACGCTCCTGTTTTATTAAGGAAATCAAAATGCTATAGAACAGAAATGTCTGGATTATTTTCCCTTGGGGCTGCTGACAGTAGATTACCACTGTTATTTACGCATGAAAGCCTGAAGCTGACAACATTAAACACACACATATATAAACCTAGGTCTTCCAAGCATCAGAAATCCAAAACAAGTGCTATCTTGTAAAGAACACAGCCCACCCTTCCAGGAACATTACAGTCCAAACTGCTCCCAGACCTGCAGCACTTCAGCACAGCAGGAATCCTTTCCCAAAACTATCTGCCAAGAAAAATTATGAAAGGAAAAGTAGGAATATGTAATATATCAAGCAGACTCACAGTCATGCAATCCCATTTACAAAGGGATTTATGACAAAGAAGCCCCACAGCACTGTCTGTGTCAAAAACCTCAGGTGCAGAGGATGTCTGCCTAAGCTTAAGATGGAGAAAAAGGCAGCTTAACTTTCAACTATGAGCTCTAGGGCACCACAATGAACAACACATGCCAAAAGTCAACCGGGCCTCCAACAAACGTATACTTGAAAAAGAAAAGGGACTACTGGAAAAAGGTTTTTCAGGATGGAAGACAATACTGGCAGTTTTGAAAGAGTTTGAATACAATGATTTTCTTAAACGGTCTGATCTCTTTTTGGCTCTCAGTAACCCAGTGAATACATTTCACGACTTTATTTCTGCTATATATAGCCTCAGAAATGCATTTGCTTTTGAGAAATCATCATTCATTTCTCTGATAGCAGATTACTCAGAGAAGAAAAAAAAAAAGGTACTAAGAGGCAATGTCCTTCCTCCCACTCCCCTAAAACCAGAGTTCCTCCCTGCACACCACAGCCTAAGTGTTCTGTGACAACATAATTTATGCAGGAAAACCAATAGTCCCTTCTCTTGTTAACATATTTCTTGTTTTGAATTATTATTACTATTTTCTTCTCCTTTTCTCCAAGCTTAAGAAATGTGTTGGGGATAAATTAAAGATCTGTATAACCAAGGAATGCTACAGAACAAGAACAATGCTACAATGCTTATTAGCACTGCTAAAATACTACATACATCCCAGTTTGCATGTCCCAACTCAAAACAACAAGAAATAGGCAAACCAAAAGCCTAAATTTAAACATGCTTCTATACAGTTAAACCAGCACAAACTGCTGCAGTCATATGCAAAAGTGTATTAATGAATTCACTGGCATGTCTGGCTACAATATAGATTAATGCCAAGGCTTTTTAGTTTATGCATTTTTCAAATCTCCAACATCACTAGAGAGCACCAATCAAGGACTAGGCAAATTAAGGGTTCACTTGAAGGAGTTGATTTGTCTCTGCACATGTTAGCTACAGAATTCCTGCTTGGTTAAAAACAGAAGACAAGTTTGTCTTACCATCATGTTTTCCAAACAGACACTTCCAAACCCGTGATTAAAACACTTCTCTACAACCTTGGCAATGTTAGCTTACTAGCTGGACACTGGAAATAGACACTAAGTTACAAGGAAAGAAGAAAGAAAGAACAAATGCACTGTTATTTAGACAGCATGCCTCTCCCCAAAGGAAACTAACAGCTACTATTTTACAGAGTTGGCATTTTATAGAATTTTACTCATAATAAAACAGAAGACATCTTACCACATATAGCCTTATAAGCTGCATTTTTTTAAAGGTATTTTTAAGTTTCCTAAAATGTATGCTTTAATCTAGTAACAACACTACAAACACAAGGAGTATCTATTGATGAATTCATCTTACTTAAGAAGTGAACTTCTAGTATAAGCAACTGTAAGTAGTGTAAAGAAAGAATATTCAACTAGGAGGAAAAAAACCCCTTCATACTGAGGACTTTATAAATAGCTTATTTTTATATTATCTTCACTGTCTAAAAATTCCACATGCACACGAGTGAGGTGATCTGAACATAAATCTGGAAGAAAAAAACCCCGGTAAAATACTTCTCTTTTACCCTTCTATAGGTCACAATACCATCATCACACATCCCTGACTCTGTATGTTCCTATCTAGACCAAGTCTAGAGAGACAGTCAGAAACTTGAAGATAAATGAAACAAAGATGAGAAAACAACATGTGAAAGTTAACAGAAATCTGTCACTACAGCAAACACTCTTACTCAGGGGTAGGATACCCCTTACTTTCCATTGCACAATTCTTCACAGCCTTTTTTTTCCACCTGGAAATTCCTTCACCTGAGGAAGCTATCACAAAATGGTGATTGGGCTAACTTCCAAAATGGTTCTTTTACTCTACACTCAAAATGTTACAGTACTTTTTATTTTCATTGCTTTATTTTAGTGCATTTTTAAAGGCACCATCCCACTTTTAAGGCATATTCCTAAAGAAAATCAAGAGTATTAGAAGGGAAATTAGTGTGGCGCAGCTACACTGTAACTGCATTCCCTCAAGCAGAAAGGCCTTAAACCTTTCACTGAAAGTGACTTTTTCCAAGTATTTATCAAGCAGACTAACATCAACCCCATGGGGGAACATCCTTCCTAGGGGCAAGAAGCTGTAAATTCATATTCAAAAAGCGTGGGGGAAAAAAAAATAATGCCCAACTCCCCATTATGATTACGTGCCCACAAACTAGCACAAGTATTTCTCCTGTGTTCATTACATTTGGAGTTCTTAGGGTCTCATTAAAATAATTTACTACAATTACAGAAAAAATCAGGAGTGAAGTGTGCTTGGAAACTATAGATGTGAAAAAGAAACCTCTCAGTTGCCAACTCAATGCATCACCAGCAAGATACAATTTCCCTGCCCTCTGCTTACTCCTCACTTATAAGGGACGGCAGGTCACAGACCTCCTACAGTTAATCACTGCAGCACTGACAAGATGTCATAATCGAAAGAGAATCAAGATACCTTATTGTCATCTTCCAGTATTTCAGGATGGAAAAGGTCCTGTCTGCCTCAGTAACGTTAAGCAGAGTTGCCAGATGATCCCCATCACATGAGCAACAACTCTTAAAACTCTTAAGAGAGGTGTCATGGGTCTGTGGAGCCTGTTCAAGCAATGAAAAGCAGTAACACTAGCTCTGACTCACAAAAGGAAAACAGCCAAGTTAAAGACATCCTAAAAGACAGTTTATTTTTAGAGAAAGATAGAGGGATTTGCAAAGTGATGTAATTCCTTAAACATAAGCTCCTCTGTTTGACAGAGGGCAAAATATGATGAAAAAAGAATAACACATTTCTCTAAATAATGTTAAATATTTTCTTGAACTTCAGATTTCATCAGCATCAGCACAAGACAAGTGGATAATGACGACAGCTATTGTAGATTTTACTTTTCCATTAGCAAAGCTGGCTCAAACAGAAGGCGAGGAGGGTGGTGGTGGCCGTTTCACTGGACTGTCAAGGTTACTCCTGAAACATCCTGTTGGAAGGGGACCAGTAGATCTGCTTAACGTTTACTGGCCGGTTCTGTGCTGCTCTTCACCACCCGCAGAACCTCCCAAGGATGATCTACAGGGACCGACCACCGCTGGGCTGCACCAGCGACTCCTGGCAGCGCAGACTTCGGGGCCGGTGTCAGAGCAAAGCCTCCTGTGCCGGGGGGTGGCCGCACGGCCAGGGCCGGGACCCCCCGCTCGCACAGCCTCCGACGGCGAGGGCTGAAGGGCTGCGCTGCCGGACGCACCGCCCGCCTCGCCCCAGCCGCGCCGCAGACGGCGCTCGGCGGAGCTCCGCGGCTCCGGCAGCGGCCGCCCCCGCCCGCGGGAACAGCCGCCTCCCCCCGGGGCGCAGACCCGGCTGCCTCGGCCCGGCACCCCCGGAGCGCCCAGGCGCTCCCGGCGCCGTGCCGGGGCGGAGGACGCCACGGCAGAGTTAATCGCTAACTCGCTGCCCCGCTCCCTCGGAGAGCTCCGCCCGCGGACTGCCG
Organism: Corvus moneduloides; assembly: GCF_009650955.1. Taxonomy (NCBI): domain Eukaryota; kingdom Metazoa; phylum Chordata; class Aves; order Passeriformes; family Corvidae; genus Corvus; species Corvus moneduloides. The sequence goes on along the minus strand of NC_045481.1, from coordinate 29,729,531 downwards.
GGGCAGCCGGCAGCCCCAACGGGGCGGACGCGGCGCACCACCAGGGAGCCGATGGGCACATCGCCCCCGCCCGTCCCACGGCCACCGCGACCCGCAGCGCGGCGTCTGCCGCCCCCACACCCACCTTTCCGCAGGCTCGGTTTGAGTCCTCTCGCTCCCCTCCTCGCCGCAGCGCCGCGTGCGGTACGCGGAGACCCGCGCGGAGCGGAGCACGGTGCGCTCTCCCGCCCTGCCGTGCCGTGCCCCGCGGCGGCGGCCGCGCTGCCAGAGCCGAGGCGGGAGGGCGGCCCCACGTGCGCCGGCTGCGCCAATCGGGGCCTCCCGCGGGCCGCCCACCGCCCCCGCCGCCACCGTCCCGGGCCGCCCGTGAACCGGCGGCACGGAGCGGCGGGGCGGGCGGGATGCTGGGGAGAAGCGGTGGCAGCGCGGGCAGGAAGCTGGCTTGGGACGCAGGAGGAAATAAACGCGTTGGAACGGAGTTTGGGATCGCTGAAGGGAGGGAAGAAGGGAACCCCAAACGCTGCTGCTCGGGGGGCTGCGTGCCGCTTCCGCGCCCGCGGGGCCGCCGTGGAGCCGGGCTGGCGGCAGCGCCGCTCCGCGAGAGCGCTCCGCAGGAGAGGCGTGCGCCCGCCGCGGCCGGGAGCCTCCCGCGGGCCGGGTTCCGCCGCGGCCGGAGTCCCGCCGGAGCCGCTGGGGAGGGCGGAGGCGCCCGGCGCCTGGATTAAGAGTTTAGACGGGCAAAGATCCAAAATTAACGTATAAAGCGCCCTTTTAGCTCTCTGACGAGTTTTGCGGCGCACGTTCACACCTTGTCACAGAAAGCCCGCGGGGCGGGAGTCGGGTTTGGCTCTTCCCAGCGGCCCGCGGGTAACGCAGAGCCAAAGCACGGAGCGCGCCCGGGATCGGTCAGGTGTGCGATGGCTGCTCAGGCCCCCAGCGAGGTTCCTGAAAGGCATTGTCTCCTGCTAAAGCTTCAGGCTTCACACAAATAACAGAGGGCTGTTACTCGACACTCGGAGGATAAGGCTGGAAACAAATTATGCTATTGTACTTTCTACACTGGGTGTCAGTAAGATGTCCAGATCCTGCGCCACAGTGCTGTGTGTTCACTGTAGCAATGCTGGGAATGTAATGCTTGGAAACAATAAGCCGGTTAGTTAGAAAATAAACATAACATAGAAAAATATTTTTGTACTTTCGTTTACAATATTTAATTTATAACACTGAGTTTTTGTATGATTGTCAACGTGAATTGTAGTTGGTACAATTTCCATTAGTTAATAGAAATGTAAGTTGATTGTTTGCTCAGGGGGTGTGTATTTTGATCCTGTCATTTAATTTAATGGTAGTTGATGTTACATTGTGGCATTGTTCACTACAGCCTCAGTTTTCAGACCATTATACTCAGTTGTATTGCTGTTCCTTTAGATCTCTTCTAGAAATGGTGTGAAATCCATTCAATGACTCACATTAATTTCAATAAATTTTGCATGGATATCATGGAAATAAGCCAATCTACTTTTGTTGTAGGCAACAGCCTCCTACAAATACCTTCCCATCTTATATATAGAAAGTTCAACCCCCAGTGGTCCCTATATATTAAAACCAATTTTTCAAAATATAGATTGCTTTTTTTCTGTGAGTATGATTGCCATTAGAGTTCAGTGTCTCCAGCATCTGTGGACTTGAGGCCAGATACACAGTCATGAACAGAAAACAGGGAGAACAGGCCACAGTTAGGAAAGGCAAAGTTGGAAACAAGGTTATTTTCTTCTTTTTCTGATGAATCTGAGCATTGAGATCTTCAAAGTGTTCATCATAACCTTTTTTAGAAAGATAAACTTCGGAACATCCAGATATGTGATCCATTTTTATCTACTATCTAAATACTAAGTCATTTAAAATGTTATTTTCTAATTTTTCTGCAGCTATACAGACTAGTAACACTGAAGTTACGATGGTTATTTAATTGCCTGGTTACAGAAACCAAGAAGAGAAAAGCTGAATATGCATTCACGAACACTAATAATGACACTTTTCAGCCCTTCTGTCACCCCTTTTTCCTTCTCTTTTTAGTGTATTTTGGTGAGCTTTGGGTTTTGGGATTTTTTTTGTTTGGTTGGGTTTTTTTGGTTTTGGTTTTTTCCTGCTTTGTTTTTTGGGGTTTCTTTTCCTCTCGTAGGTTCTTGCAGGCAATATGTTTTTGATAAGAGTAGAAATTGAAGTCTAGCTTTATTTTTGCAGCTACTCAAACTTTTCAAATTTGTTTCCTTTTTGCTTTCATTGTCTTTTGAACTGATAGTATTTAATTTGGGTTACTGGATTGTTGCTGCTAGAAATGCTAAATTGTATTGATGGTCTTGAGTTTATATTTAAGCGTATAGCCTGTCATTTCCAGTGACATGTACTGTTCTTGTAAAACGTCTTCTTCAATGTCCTTGGGCTTGTCAGGCTGAGTGGCATGCTTGTGCTCAGCCATTGTTCTCCTCCTACGGCTGGATAAATTTATTAGTTAGACAGATACAGCACACAAAAACTGTCCAGCAGATTTCAGCCTTCATGCCAAACAGGTCTAGGAAAGCAAGTGGGTTTACACATGGAAGTAGCTGTAAATAACACCAAAAAAAGTGTCAGCCAACCATGTAAAATTATTTGAGTGCCTAAGGGGTCCAGTTAGATGAATAAATTTGAAAGGTTAATGCCCACTGCAGTATGCCAGACTTCTTCACAGAGCTTACCATCTTCATAGTAGAACAGGACGTGCTTCTATCTCTCCTACCCCAATTCATAGTCTATTATCTCAGTACAAACAAACCTTACCTCTAACCTAAACATTCCTTGCAGCAATCTCTGGCCAGGAGGCAGATCTTAAACTGAGGAAGTGATAGTGTTTTGAATAATTTTAAGTAATTGTACCAAAGCACATCTTTGAGAGCCATAGTGTTTGTAGGAGTGAGATCTGAGAAACAAACTCTGAGCTTTCCAGTATGTCCTGTAGTCCTGTGGGATCAGGAGAGAGGTCCAGATTCAGAAAGGTTCACTTTTCATCAATTCCACCAGAATAGAGATAAAATACATATATCGGTGGTTATCTGGGTGTAAGATTCATCTGAGTATTCAAAAGCAAAACTTAGCCTTTGGTCCAAGAACACGAGGCTATTGAAATGGTTTGTGTGCAAGATACTTAAAATTACATTTAGATAATAAACTGCTTCTGAGAAATATGACCTCAGAATTAAGACTAAAGAAATGTTTTGTAGGCCTGGAGAGCAGAAGACTGACTCTTACAGTTATGCAGTTGGAGCACCAGAATGTCACTGATAAGCAGCTTGATAAGGGACTAAAAAGCAGGATATCTACACTTTCTCACAGCACTAACAATGCAGGACACCTGAAGTCTTATATAGAAAATAATTTTTAAACATATTATTTAAAGATATGTAGCATAAACTGAATGTGCAAGGCTGCTAATGACAAGTGCTGGCATTCATGCTTAGTGCATAGCTGAAGTCATTAAGCAATTTAAGTGCTTTACAGTTGCAAGACAGAGAAAATGAATTGTAAGAAAGTGTGTGATACAATTTACTGATGAACTATATAGAGAGCAGAGCTGTGTCCTGGACTTTGGGATTTCTCAAGCTCCAGTGCTATGAGAGCTAGAACTGTGTTCTGAGTTGCCTGCATATGCTGCCCCCCTAGCTAATTGTTCTAGCCCTCAGGTCATAAAACCCCTCATGGCAAATCCACCAAGTCTGTGGCTAAAAGTAAAGAGAGTCAGGGACTGGGTGAGTGGCAGGAGCAGTCTCTAGAGCAGCCAGTGTTCCTGGTGCCTAGCAGGAAAGCAGCCAGTCTTGAAGAATCAAGAGGTGGGCTCTGTGGAGAGCTGATGGCAGGGGGAGTAAAACCTTATGCAGCATAGGTAAAAGCAGAAACTACTTATCTGGGACAAATGTATGTATACTGCAGAATTACAGCACATCCCTAATGTGTCATCTGAAGGACCACAACTGGTTTTGCTTCAGAATGAAATAAGTTGTATTGTTTTTTCTAATGATGAAAGAATGCATTCATATGAACAAAAGTAAGTGGACAGATTTGCTTCTGTATTTTTGTAAAAGGTACAAATAAAATTTTAACATAAAAGGATACTTCCCATGATCTTTGCTGAGTCATATTTTCTTGTAGAAGTCCTCATTATTAGCAAGTGTTGCTTAACAAAAAGAAATTTAGGACAACCTGATCCATAGAATTAATACAATTTACTACTGTTTGCAGAAAAAGCAGTATGTACCAATGCACTGCAAAATTGATGTTTATACTAGTAGATACAGACCTTTTGGTGATAGTAAGGTCATTTGACAAATTGCTTTTAGCTCTTTCTTACCCATGGAGGGAGCATTCAGGAATTCTGCATTTCTTTCAGCAGCAGAATGTATTGGCAGGTAGCAAAGGAGGCATTCCCTCTCTCTTATCTTCGAGACTGTTCATTTCCACATAATAAAAACATCTCCACCTTCAAATACCTTCCTGAAAGTATTCCTTCTATGCAGTTGAAAGAACAGCCAAAAGGATTGAGCATAGGAAGCAAGACAGGCTGAGCAAAAAACCACGTCAGGATATGGGATGTTCCACAGCAGGATCTATGGGACATGTAAAGGAAAGCAGTTTCATTGTGGACCTCTCATGGCACCATAAAACAAGAGCAGGAAGTTTCAGTACTCCAATATGTCAATAAAAGAGCAGTATGTGGAGGATGCTGTTCTACATTCAAAAGATGGTTTTATCCTTCTTTAAGACAGAAAAAATGAGACAAGAAAAAAAAAAATTCACCATTTTTGTGTTCACTCTTTCTTCACTGATATCTTCTGATGTTTATTCAGTTCCTGTTTACACTAAAAGCAATATCTCTAACTGCAAACTCAGATCTCCTCTAAGCCTACCAATTGAAAATTAAAATGTTTAGTTAAGTATGAGTGCTGTCCAAAATAAATAGCCCTTAATTCAAATCTAATTAAGATAACGTCAAGCTATACAGAGACATAGATAGATATGTGTGTATCTAAATGTGGAAAATCCAAATCCCTAATTACTGGGATACATTAAAACTGTCCTAGTTCCTGCAATGAAGGTACTGGGTCTTGTTTGTCAGAACATGCACAGACCAGTTTAAAAATACCTATGTGAAAATGAGATGAATAATTATCTTCATTGACCAGTGATATGTCAGAAAACTTCCAGGCACAGCAAGGCAGAAGAGGGTGAAGCGGCACAAGTGAACCTCAGATATCCTGGAAATGTTTGTGATATTTTCCTAAATTTCTTTTAGAAGATGCACTTTTCTGAAAAGACACACAGTGTGTTAGGCAGCAGTGGGAGCTTTTAAGGGGTTTGATTAGTCCATGCTTATACGACTGGAAAGACCCTGTCATTTTATCAGATCTGGTTGGCTTAGTCACTAATTACAGGTTTCTTTTGACCAGTAGATAAAATCTGTGCATAATGTTTATGATTATCAGGGGAGTGAAATCACATGTTGCCTGGCCTAGCACAGTATATGACCTGACCACAGAAATTCTAGTGTGATTTGTAATATGGTATGGGGAATGCAACATAAAATTATATATCATTTGCACAGCATGCCTTACTATTTATCATCACTTAATGGTTAGTATCATAGCCATGTGAACAGTGCTGTTAAATATGGGTCTGAGTATGACATCCAAGGAGTTTAGGAAGGTTAGAAATACACTTTCATGACAGTTAATTTAAATTTTTTTTCATTTTACTATTTGCTTTGGAGTCAAGAGTACTTAGAAAGTTTACAGCAATTATTTGAAAAAACACCCTTCATGATAAAGGGGAGAAAAAGCAAACAGCACTGCATAATTTACAGTGATGCCTGTACAAAGCACTCATGTAATGTTTTTTTGGCTCCCTAGTATTCTTTCCTAAATCATGTCCCAGACTTGATAATACAAATGAAAGAAACAAGTTTATTTTTCTATTCAACTTGCAGCTGTGAATAGTAAAAAAGAGAAAAATCTGTTTTCTTTGGGAAAGTTTTGTTCTTCCTGAAAACCATTAAGCTTAATTTTTATTATTTCAGTGATTATGGACTCTAATTTTGTTTAATGTGTAAACCATTATGTATTAACCAAGGGAGAGGTTGCTTGGGGGAGCAGTGGAGTAACCATCACTAGAATGGGCAAATCTCTCTTTTAAGTGAGCCCCGCTTTGAGTTTGGGCAAAATTACCTCCAAAAGTCTCAAGCTAATAAAATTTTCCTGTCATCACATGACTGAGTTAGATTCAAGTGTCCACCTGAAGAACTGGGAGTAGGATCTGTCTGAGGCCAGCACAGACATTCAAAAAATTGAGAAGGTTTTGTCCTGAGGGAGCACTGGGGGAGACATGAGGAGATGAACCTGGACTGTGGTAAATTCTGCAAAGCTATCCTCTATCATCATGGTAGTCAGCTGTCTGGTGAGACTGAGAAAGTTTCTTATATTTCTTGTAACCTCCCACATAAAATTCTTCAAGGAACTTTTCAAACTGTGTATTGCTGAATCTTCAAAGTAGGAGTAAGGAGTAAGAAAAATTGCAAGGACTTGCTTACTTGTAAAAAATACAATGAAACCTCTGCTTATAAAAACTCATCATAAGCAGAACACAATGATAAGGCATGCTTTTGAATTACACACTGAACTATAAAAATTTTCATGCACCAACATTGCTGCTTATTTTTTTTTTTAATAAGAATCATCAAATTAAAGCATAAAAAAATCAGCAAATCCATATCTGCAGAGAAGCTGATTCAGCATCGGTCACTGGAAGAACATAAATCTTTGAGAAGCTTTGAGATCTTGCCAGGTCTTCTTCTCTGGAACTCAGATTTGTTGTTCTAATGAGTTTGTTTACTGCAACCAGTCTGAAAAAGACACAAGAAGGCAGATACATAAACTTGTTCCAGAAATAACTGTGCACCACTGCTCCTTGAATTGTGTTGACAATTTTTTTCATACAGATTTATAACATTAAAATAGATTTCCTGTGGGGCTTTAGCTTTGTTTTTCTACAACTGACCATCTGCCTGCCTTTGGTGAGGACATATCAATTTGAAAATAGTTTCAAAGTTCTCTGTATCATAGACTTACATATGTGAAGTAGTGTTAAATTCAGGGCTAGATTCTGCTCGTGGTAAAATCAGCCACAGGCTCTGTTAAGGCATTTAACAATAAAAGATGATCAGTGTTTGCTAATGCCAGAGGTTATACTGAAATTACATTAGACATAATTTGTATGGACAGTGTTATATATTAAATCCACCAAATTGGCCTGTGCGTGTTAAGTGCCCTGATTTTGCATGATAAGATGTTAAATGTCCTAGTTTTGTATTTTGCATATTAAGTGCTTTAATTGCCAAATTAGCCTTTACATACTTAAAATGCCCATCAAACTAGTTAAAGATATAAAGTCAATTCTCAGAACCATGTAATCACACAGTTCTTAGTTAAAAATCCCTGTTGATAAAATATTCCCAAGTTGGATCCCTTCCTTGAGCCTCAAACTTCCAAATGTCTTGTTTCCTGCACATACCCAAGTTATCCAGGTTAATTAGTATGTTTTAAAAAGATTCTTAAAGTGTTCATGGTTCAGTTTTAAAAGTTCCTTAAAATGACTGTTGATTGTTCTGTTTTAAAAGTTCCTTGAAGTGTTTGTGGTGCAGTTCAATGCTTTTGTTAGTTGTCCTTAAGCTGTACAAGCTCCTAAGCCCAGCTCCAGGAGCAGGCTGTCCGACTGTCGAGGGCTATTTTTAGTCTCTGTCCGTTAACCTGCAGCTCAGCTCCACGGCAACATGACTGTCAATGAGCACATTTTCCCGCCTTCCAGGCTCCCCGGGCAAGAAGCTATCCCATTGGCTGGATCCAATGACTTCACTTCAAGGCTCCACCAATCGCACCAGACCACGGGGGCTGGATTGTGGGCGGGCTGGGGCGGAGCATGGACATGATAAAAGGCTGGAGCGGAGCTGTGGGGGGGCATTTGCCTCGGGTTAGTTGTGGGTGGAGCCCCGTGCTGGTGAGTGAGGCCCCTGTCTCCCAGAGAGACCATTTTAATTCTCTAACTTTGGACCAGCCAAAGTTAACCCAGCATTGCAGGCTTCCTGTACTGGCGCCTTGTGCCAGTTAGGCCTAAACGTCCCTAATTGCTCCGGATCCAGGTTTTAGGATTTTATTTGTGGATTTTCCTGGACTGGATTATTTTAACTTTATTTTTTTTTTTAATTATTCTTCTAATAAAACAGATGTTAATTTTTAATTAACATCAAGAGTGGTCTCATTCTTGACAACTCTTTTGGGGTCTTGTCCAGGAGGCCATATTTTTGCCCTAAAATCCAGGAATTTTGGTGAATTTTCGAATTTTTAATTTTTTTTTTCTATTTTCCTTCCTTGGATTTACTGGACAACCTTGGACCACTGCAGCTGAGAGGAAACACCCCACTACAGGAACCTGGTGAGGCCTAAACCCTTCCTAAGGGCTATTTAGTTAGGGAATTGCTCTTTTTAAAGGGTTTAAAGTTTTAGAGGGACTCTCAGTATTAGGCCCTTTTGTGTGTGAGTGAATGTGGGGTTGGCCATCCCCTGTGTGAGTGAGGAAGCGAGTGACAGGGTCATCTCTTTGGTGCACACCACAAGGAATCACTCCTTAAGGGATACAGGAGGACGATTGAGGGTGGTGGGGTGGCACTTTTAGGGGAAGTTACCTCTTTAGGAGTGCACATGACTCCAATATGTTTTACAGTTCCATATCCCTAGTCCTTCTCGGGTCTAGAACTGAGAAGGACACCCCACTCTAATCTCTTTTTCTCTCATGTCCTTTCGGTGGGCAGGGCCACCATTTTAAATTCTTTTTTTGGTGGGCAGGGCCACCATTTTAAATTTCTTTTTTTGGTGGGCAGGGCCACCATTTCAAGTTTCCTTCTTTTTGGTGGGCAGGGCCACCATTTTAAGTTCCCTTGAGCAGAGAGGCTGCCACTACTGACATTACTGCCAGATTCAAATTATTTAAATAGTTATTTTATAAACCTTTAGTACTTAAACAGATTTAAAGATTTAATTAGTCACATGTGTGATTGTATTTTAGTTGGACTGTTGTATAGCATATTAGCCAGTTCTTTTATTTGTGGCTTTTGACCAAATTATTTTGTGGTTTTTCACAGTAATTCTTGTTATCTGTCTTAATCCAAAGGTACTGCTGTGGTATTCATTGTCTTTATCCTAATCGTAATAATTTTTTTATTGTAAATTATAGATATTTATAATTTTGAATTTTCCCACGGGTCTGCCATATTATCTTATCTTTGTATTAGAATTAGTTATTCTATTGACAAGTTCATTTTCTTTACCATTAGAGTCTATATTATAAAATACTATTTAATTTTTACTTTTCCCACGGACCTACCACTTTCTTAATTTTGCGGTGGGTTGTTATTTCTAATTACTAAAAAGTTTGGATTTGTTGTTTTTTACATTACACAGATTGTTTTTTATCATATTAGTTTTGGTTGATTTAATTAAGGGGGGGGGGGGAAGGCGTTTTTTTGCACCAGCTATTTGTTTGTCCTAAACTAAGAGAATGGGGCAGTCAAATAGCAACCCTTCTAAGAAATACAAAATTTTTCCTGACAGCCCACTAGGGCAGATGTTAATTGAATGGGAGACAAATAATTTAACTAAAGAAAAAGATCAATATCAAATGATTCAGTACTGTGTATTTAAATGGCCAAAACGTAAGATCAGGCATGATGGCCTTAAATGGCCAAAACATGGGTCCTCAGAAGCATGGCTCTGCAGGGCGCTTTATTCTTGTGTGCACTACAGAGCCTCAAAAGATTCTAATGAATTAGAGTATGCAAAAATTTGGTTAAGATATTGGGAAAAACCAGAAACAGAACAAACTAAACCAAACCAAATTCAAGAAGAATCAAACAAGGTGCTACCAATTTTAGAAAAACCAAACGAGAAACCTGAAAAAGAAATTAAATCAAGCAAAATTGGATCCCTTATACCACCTGCCTCCAGCAACTCCTCCAAGGGAGAGAGTCCAAATTGAATGTAAAAGAGTTTTTCCTCCACTGAACCAATCAGCTGAAGGGGATTCTGAAAGTGAAAGTGAAAATGAAATGGAGATAAACCGGGAAGTGTCTGTTACCTCTAACTCTCAAAAGAAGATAATTGAACGTGAAGTTCTTTCTAGCCAGAAAGGCCCAGCCTTCTGCACTAGAAAGAAGTCCATTAAAGCACCGGAATGTCCCACCTGCCCTAGCGCACCCCAAGATTCCCAAATTTTATTCCTCAGAGAGGTACCTATGGGAGGTGCTCGGGGAGGAATTGGTTACGTCATTGTACCTCTGGCATCGTCAGAAGTACGAGAGTTTAAAAAGGAAATGAAAAATTTGTTAACTGACCCGGTGGGTCTTGCAGAACAGTTTGACCAATTCCTCGGCCCTAACATTTATACTTGGAGGGAAATGCAATGTATCCTCCAAGCTCTGTTCACTGTTGAGGAACGGAAAATGATTAGAGCCGCAGGAGTAAACATATGGGACAGAGAAAACAATACAAACCAAGGTCCAATTGGTGAACACAAATTACCCATAACTGATCCTAATTGGAACCGAAATTCAGAAGAGGGAAGGAGGCACATGACCGATTACCGGAATTTAATTGTTAAAGGAATCAAAGAGGCTGTTCCCCGTGTTAACAACGTGAAAAAGGCTTTTTGCGGGGAACAGGAAAAAGATGAGTCCCCTACCGCTTGGATGACTCGGTTGAGGAATAACATTCAATTATATTCTGAAATTGATTTAGAAAGTGAAGGTGGAAAAACTATGTTAAAAGTCCACTTCGTTTTGCACTCCTGGCCTGACATTAGAAGAAAATTAGAAAAATTGGAGAAGTGGCCAGAGAGAGGACTGGATGAGTTGTTGGAGGAAGCACAAAAAGTATATGTGAGGAGAGATGAGAAAAGAATGAAAACCAAAGCCAAAGTTACGTTATCTATGGGAAACAACCCTTTCTTTAACGCTTCTCTCCAAAAGAAAACCTCTAAGGGATCCCCACACCAATCTACTTCTGAGACCTCAGGACCCAGAAAAATCATATGCACATACTGCAATAAAGAGGGCCATGGCCATTGGCGTTGTTTTAAAAGACTAAGAGATCAAGAGGCTTTCCAAATGGAGGGCCAGGTATTGAATAACTGAAGATGTCAGGGGCTCTACCACCTGGGGAAACAGAAATATCTACAAGAGCCCTTGATAAAATTAAAAGTTGGTCCCCAGGAACAGACAATGAGTTTTTAGTAGACACGGGCGCCGAAAGGACCTGTGTCACTGGATAACCCAAAGGATGTGCAGTATCCACAAGCGCTTTAAACTCCTGTGGAACCAAAGGAGAAACCTTGGAGGTTCTCCTAATAAAGGATGTGACAATTATTAGTTATGGATGCACCCATACAGGTGATATTCTGTATTTACCTCAAGCAGGTACCAACCTATTAGGCTGGGACTTCCAAGTACCACTTAAAATTGGAATGGTGTACCTCAAGGAGGTCAAATGAAAACTAAACTGTTTGTTTTATCTTTGACAGACGAAAAAGAAATCAATCCAATAGTTTGGGCAAGGCCTAAAAACAGAGGTAAAATGAATATCACACTGCTTACCGTGCAACTGCTTCGTGACACCAAGCCAATCCGAGTACCACAGTACCCACTGTCTAAATACAAAAGACAGGGACTAAAACCTGTCATTGTGGACCTCATAGAGGATGGGATCCTCGAGACCTGCAAGTCGCCCTACAACACCCCAGTTTTGGCTGTCCAGAAACCAGATAAGACCTGCGTGAGATCAATAAGAGTTCAAACCAGGTATCCTTTGGTACAAAACCCTTGCACCCTTCCAGGCTGAGTACCGCCAGAGCATACCTGGTTCTCTGTTACTGATCTCAAGGATGCATTCTGGTTATGTTCTCTAGATTGTCATTACAGAGATATTTTCGCTTTTACATGGGAGGATCCGGACACTGGAAGGAGGCAGCAGCTGCGCTGGACTCGATTTCCTCAAGGTTACACTGAGGCACCAACACTCTTTGGTCAAGCGCTAGAGGACCTGTTAAGCTCCTTCTCTCCACCTACAGGGACACAGGTAACACAATATGTGGACGACCTGCTACTCTCCGGAGAACAGGAATCCACAGTCAGATTGGGCACTACTCAATTATTAAATTTTCTGGGAAAGAATGGCTTGAGAGTTTCAAAACAGAAATTACAGTTTGTTCAACAGGAGGTGAGATATTTAGGACATGTACTTGGCCGAGGCACTAGAAAGCTGTGTGCTGAAAGAATTGAAGGGATCCTAAATGTATCACTTCCAACTACAAAAAAGGAAGTCAGACAATTATTAGGCTTATTTGGGTATAGCAGACTGTGGATCAACCAGTATACCCAGTCTGCTAAATTCTAATATGAAAAATTAACCAAGGGCAAACCTATCAATTGGACAGAATCAGACAATGAAAAACTCCAAAATCTTAAAGATAAATTGATAAAAGCACCAGTCTTAAGCCTACCTTCCCTCAGAAAGCCATTTGACCTGTTTGTCAATGTGGAGAAAGGAATCGCCTATGGCGTCTTGACCCAAGGCTGGGGTGGAGTCAGAAAGCCAGTTGCTTTCCTCTTGAAGTTGTTAGACCCAGTGTCAAGAGGATGGCCAGTCTGCATCCAGTCTATTGCTGCAGCAGCCACCCTGGTTTCGGAGAGCCAAAAACTCACTTTCAGGGGTAAGTTGACTGTTGATATGCCACATTCGATAAGGACTATCTTGAATCAGAGAGCTTCCGAGTGGCTAACAGATCCAAGGATGGCGAAATATGTAACTATATTAATGCACACTGATTACCTGAGCTTGGTTACTTGCTCAATCCAGAATCCAGCTCATTTTCTTTACGGAACCCCCTCTGAAAATGTTCTTGAACACAGTTGCATTGATATAGTTGACCTACAAGCAAAAATTTGGGAAGATCTAGTGGACTGCCCCCTTGATCAAGGAGAAGTCCTTTTTATTGATGGGTCATCCAGAGTTGTAGATGGGAAATGATGCTCTGGCTAATCTGTTGTAGATGGCTTCAAAGAAAGTTTTAGAAAAAGGGAAGTTACCATCTACTTGGTCAGCTCAGGTGTGCGAATTATACGCCCTCGAAAAAGCCCTCCGCAGACTAGCCAGAAGCATCAGAACCATCTACATGACTTGAGGTATAACTATGGGGTAGTCCACACATTTGGCAAAATTTGGACAGAGCAAGGGTTCCTCAACACCAAAGGAAAAGACATCCTCCATAAAGAGCTAATTTTAAGGATTTTGGAAGCACTTAAACAACCTCAGGTGGTTTCAGTAGTACACATCCCAGGACATCAAACAGGGAACACTAGAGAAGCAAGGGGAAATACTTTTGCAGACATCGCAGCGAAAGAAGTGGCTGTAGAAACAACAGAAGAGGTAATGGAGGTGAAAACACTTCCCAGTGACATCAACAGCACTTTAATAAAAGACACTTTACCCACGCTGATTTTTAATGATCGAGAAAAACACAATTTTAATTGGAGGTAAAGAAGATTCCCAGGGCCAGTGGCATCTGCCAGATGGCCGACAAATATTAAATAAAAATCTGGCTGGAGAAATCCTATGGAATATTCATCAAAATCACCACTGGGGTTCAAAAGCTCTAGCAGATCACTTTCTTAGAACTTTTGGATATATTGGAGTTTACGAATTGGCTAATCAAATTACAAGGAGCTGCATAATTTGTCAAAAGATAAATAGAAAAGTTACGAAAAAGATTACAAGTGGGGGAATTGAATTGGCCACTAGACCTTTTCAAATTGATTTTACTGAAATGCCCCCCCCGTCCAAAGGTGGAAATACTTATTAGTGATTGTTGATCACCGTACTCACTGGGTTGAAGCCATACCAACCATAAACGCTACTGCTCAAACAGTGAGCAAGGTGATCTTGAACAAATTATCCCTCGTTATGGGATAGTCCACCGAATTGATTCGGACTGAGGTACACACTTTACCTCCCAAATTCTACCAACAATTGGTGCAGCAATTAGGCATTAATTGGAGACTGCATGCTCTGTGGCATCCACAAAGTTCTGGGAGAGCGGAATGAATGAATCAAACCCTCAAAAACACTTCAACGAAATTAATGATTGAGACAAAGTGGTTGTGGATAAAGTGTCTCCCACTTGCTCTCGTACAGATCCGAACTCAACCTAGGTCTGACTTAAACTGTTCCTCCTACGAAATGTTGCACGGGTTACCGTACTTAGCCACCCAATACAACCTAGGTCTGACTTAAACTGTTCCTCTCATGAAATGTTGCACGGGTTACCATACTTAGCCACCCAATATGAAGCTGATGTGAAGGAGTGTGGAAATGTAAATGTTCAACAATATGTGCAATTGATTGCAGGAAATTTAAAGTAGCTGAGAGAGAAGGGACTTATACCACAGACACTACCACTGGACTTTAATTTACATCACATCAACCCAAGAGACTGGGTATTGATAAAATCGTGGAAAGAAAAGTCACTGACACCAGCTTGGGAAGGTCCTTTCCAAGTCCAGCTAACTACTGAGACAGCTGTGCATACTTTGGAAAGTGGACACACATCCAGTGTGTCAAAGGACCGGTAACACTACCAACTGAAGAAGAGTCACTAGAGTAAAGCTCCAATAGAACTGTTGATCTCACTTCTTATATTAACTCCCAGTTTCCCTTTTAAGACATCCAAATCAATTACTACCTTTTCCCCAGTTATAAAGTGTTAAGAGTGTTGTTCCAAATATTGTTGTTGTTCTAAAGTTGTTATATCATAAAAATTGTTTCCTCAATTTCCACATTAGAGTGCTCCAGTTGGAGGTAGTATTCATCCCTAATAACAGCTTAATCTGACTCTAAATTTCAGGGCAAAACCATTCAAATTCATAACAAGGCCAACTCCAAAAATGAAGAGATTCTTGATGTCTGATTATCTGAAGAGTCCATCTAAAGGGATAAAACCCAGAAGAAGGACCAGAGGAGCAGGGATGGTACCACCCAGAGACAGAAAGACCTGGGGGGATAACAACTCTCCTCAAGGTAATGTTGTCAAACAAGAACAAATGCACCCTGTTCTATACTGTAACCCTCTGGATCCTGTGGTTTCCCTTCGCCCAGGTTGACATCAGATGTAACAAATGTTCCAAAACAATATATCAGACAGAAGGAAACTCATACCAAATTAAACACTTTTTCTGTGCACATACTTGTGTGAACCCAGCTTGTTACAACTTAACTACACTAAGTACCTGCATGGAAAAAGGACATAAATACTGGATTGGAAGAAATCTTGGCAATTCGGTTCATAAACAAAAGGGAGAATGCCCCTCCCAAGAAGATTGGCTCTGTTTTAACTTTAACTATATAACAAAAACAGAAGATTTGATCAAAAGAAAACCTTATGATGTGGACCTGATTCAAGAAATAGTAATCAATGAGAAAGAGAAACAAAAAGCAGAAAATCCTTTAGTGTCAGGTAAAAATTTGTTCATTGATCTGGCTGAGAGAATAAGTCAACAATTGAACCTTACAAATTGCTGGGTGTGTGGAGGAACTTTGGAGTTGGAAAGTTGGCCTTGGCAGGGAGTCAGTATTGGACCCCCTGATTTAATCCGACTAAATGACCTCTCTCCTACCACCCGACATGATAATGGAACATGGCAACTAAAGAACACTGTTATTGGAGAGGAATGCATATGGAGAAAAGGGAACAGGTTTACAAAAGAAGTTGGAGAAACAATTTGTAAAAGGTATTTAGTAATTGATGGGTAAAGGCACTGGTGGATACCTCAAGAACCAGAAGTTTTCTGGTCAACAGAGAAAATTAAAAACAAAAATTGTATTTTAAATCCAACAGAACAATTCTATCAATGCTGGGACCATGGAAATCCTTACTCAGTCTTGCCACAGATCTCTAAATATTGGACTTCTGCTTCTAGCATCCAACCTCACTTTTGGGAAGCACCTGAAGATCTGTACTGGATCTGCAGTAACAAAGCCTATTCCAAACTACCACCTCGCTGGCGAGGAAGCTGTACCCTCGGAGCTATCCAACATAATTTTTTCCTTTTACCAGAGGATGTTGGAAACCATCTAGGAATTGCACTTTATGATGAACTGACTAGAGCTAAAAGACAAAAAGGTTTTAATTGTCATTGGGTTTTCCCTTCTTGGTTTAATTTTTCTTCACTGTTTAATTCCTTGTTTTATTTGTTTAGTAACTGTTGTTGTTCAAAGTATGCCCCTTACACAGGATCTCCAAGGACAACGACTTCCTTCAGCCTCCACCCAAAAGATTGTGCATGTCAACCAGCCGAAGAAAACTAGAAAGAAGCAAAAGCTAGCCCAGCAGATGTGGGACCATTTTAAGGAACTCAATGCCATTCCTGAAGAGTTACCCACCTTCACTTAAATGCAAAGACCAAAGAGCCTGTGCAAAAGAGAAAAAGGGGGGACTTGTTATATATGAAATCTACCAAATTGGCCTTTGTTTGTTAAGTGCCCTGATTTTGCATGATAAGGTGTTAAATGTCCTAGTTTTGTATTTTGCATATTCAGTGTTTTAATTGCCAAATTAGCCTTTACATACTTAAAATGCCCATCAAACTAGTTAAAGATACAAAGTCAATTCTCAGAACCATGTAATCACACAGTTCTTAATTAAAAATCCCTGTTGATAAAATATTCCCAAGTTGATCCCTTCCTTGAGCCTCAAACTTCCAAATGTCTTGTTTCCTGCACATACCCAAGTTATCCAAGTTAATTAGTATGTTTTTTAAAAAGATTCTTAAAGTGTTTATGGTTCAGTTTTAAAAGTTCCTTAAAATGACTGTTGATTGTTCTGTTTTAAAAGTTCCTTGAAGTGTTTGTGGTGCAGTTCAATGCTTTTGTTAGTTGTCCTTAAGCTGTACAAGTTCCTAAGCCCAGCTCCAGGAGCAGACTTTCCAAGAGCTCTGGGGGGGGCATTTGCCTCAGGTTAGCTGTGGGTGAAGCCCAGTGCTGGTGAGTGAGGCCCCTGTCTCCCAGAGAGACCATTTTAATTCTCTAACTTTGGACCAGCCAAAGTTAACCCAGCATTGCAGGCTTCCTGTACTGAGGCCTTGTGCCGGTTAGGCCTAAACGTCCCTAATTGCTCCGGACCCAGGTTTTAGGATTTTATTTGTGGATTTTCCTGGACTGGATTATTTCAACTTTTAATTTTTTAATTATTCTTTTAATAAAACAGATGTTAATTTTTAATTAACATCAAGAGTGGTCTCTTTCTTGACAGACAGGTTGCTTAGATAGGGATTTATGACAGTAGGAGAATGTCAGGGTTTTTTAGAATAGTAAGGATTACTATGTAGAAATCCACATACAATCTAAAAACGGTAAGATAACATTGCCCAATTATTGACAGTAAATTAAATCTTGTCTTCAGAGGCAGAAAGAGTCAAATCAGAGGTCTTAAAAAGACCTTAAAAGAAAGGTCTTAAATAAGTTACTAAATTTTTTTTTGATGTTTAAATGTGTATCTATTTCCTACATATGCAAATGTTTCTGTGGAGATACTGCTTAAGATGGTCACGTTTCTGAAATAATCACAGGTCTCAAAGATTTAATACAAGTGCCCTGAGACTTTCTGCAACAGAGGTGAAACAGCCATTTGCAGTAAGGTGTAAGCAGTGCAAAGCATGCATGTACTCTCCGTGTCCCACCAACACTGGGAGGGCAACGGGGTTCATAATCCTTGCTTCAGAGTGAAGAGCCTTGGAGCTCAGTCAGCTTCAGCACTGTATACATCTCCAACTTTCACTGCATAGAAAAAAGGAAAGTAGCAAGCATGCATTCTTAATAACTTTTGAGTTTCATTTTGTCTTTTAAGATAATCAATTTTTAGCCTGTACATAGCGTAGTACTTAACCTCTTTAACCATTTAAAAAAATCAGGTGAAATGGCTTTGTGTACTCTGGCAATGAATTAACTGCCCAATGGATAGTTTTGCACTCATAATTAGCTGATTAATGGCACCATTTCCTCAGGGGACAAATAAAACCATGTTTGTCAAAATAGGCAGCTGTGTGCATGTGTGCAGACACACACGTATACATACACATAAAGGTAAAGCAATAGATGTTCAGTTTGTTTATTTCTTTCAAAGACGGAATCTGATCAATACTGTGGTTTTGACCCTAAATCACTTACCAAATAGTACAATTGATAGCACCATCAGGTTTCTTTAGATACTAAAAATGCTGATTCAATAGCTGTAGCCAATATACAGAGACATAATCAATTTGGGGAGGGAGAAGTTACTGTATTGGCAATACTGCATTTGAAGGATTTGAGCACATGTAATGGGTAGGTACTTCAGAAATTTATAGTCCTGAGGATTTAAAAAAAAAAAAAACTTTTCCGTAGTATTAGAAAATCAGTTTCATTGCATGCCTATATATGGCCAGTAATGTTAACTTCCCAAGAAGGATTATAAACTCTCCAAGTACTTGAAATTTGCTCTTCTGGATACTCAGATAATTTTAAAGTGTGGTTTATTCTGAAAAGCTTTCATTCTCTGTATAATAGTAACAATAATCAGACTAACTTCTTTTATGTCATTATTGATGTTCATTGTAAACATTTCTTAGCATAAGTTTGGAAGGACCTCTTGACACTTTAAACTTTGTCTTGATTAGGCTTAATGTTTAACATTTCTAAAACTGACCTTTTTTTTTTAAAATGGATTTTAAATTGTTTCTCTTCCCTAACTTTCACTTTCTGCAAACTAAGAGAAGAAAAGAAATAGTGAAGTATTCTCTGTCTATAAAAGAAAGAGATAACTTAATATGGAAACAACCAACCTCTTAAATAAATTCAGTTCTCAAAGCACATTGACTAATGTTATCAGAAATGTTTCCCCTGAAGTATTTACACTAGTGATATACAAAATATTAGAATTGTCTTTTGTTTGTTAACAAATTCTGTTGTTAATTAGCAGAAATAATGATGAATACAGTTAATGGATAAAATCTAGAATTTGTTTCCTACAAAACAATCCCTCCCACCTCCCCAAACACCAAGATCTAGTAGCATATCTCTTAACTTGTAGCTAACACTTCATGTCGTTATGTATTCTGCTTTTGGGTCATGCTATAGTACAGGATAATTGAGAAAAGAAAATCTGTGTAGAAAATAAGAACGATTGAGAAAAACTTACTGTACATAGAATTCATTTCTTTTCCATTGCTAGGCCATTTTGTTGTCATCTGACATAGTGTCACCATGTGTTTTGTTTCACTACCATGCTATTTTTAACCAGCGTATCTCTGGCAAACAGGATAAATTCTCTCTTTTATGGGCACTTGAGTGTCTAAATAAGCGGCTCTAAAATCAGCTTTCTTTGCCACCATCCTGTCTAAGTGAAAAAAGTGTTGGATATTTGTTGTATTTGTTTGCTTTTGTACCCAAAGGTAAATTTTTTTTTTTTTTTTAAGGTGAAAGAAAAAGAAATTAAATATCCATGTTGTGCAACTTCTGCCTCCTGAGGCTTGATTCCTTTTAAAGGAAAGTGAAGAAAGTAGTCAGGCCAAAAATTCCTAAAATGAAAAGGACAGTTGAGGAAGAGAAAATCATGAAATGATACACTCTTGTTAACATTCAGGCACTGTTTTTTAACGTTGGTGTTCTGTGAATGAGAATGTTACTGCAATGTTACAAGCTGACTTGTGTTTTTCCATTGAATATCAATGTTGATAATCAGGATGTGCTGGCCTTACTTTGAAATGTGCACTTTGACTTTGCTGTGTTCTTATAGCTGCCTAATTTCAATGGAGTTACTTCTTGTTTCATCTTGCAATCTCAAACTTTTTTTTTTAATCCATTTTCCTTTCATAAAAGCAAATACTTTGTGTACCAGTAGAAAACTATTTCTACAACTGGTTTCAGTTGTGGTTTTTCATATCTATATATGGGATTTTAAAACCCCCAACACTCTTCTACTACAAAAGACATTTTTTCTTTTGAGCTGCAATCTTTTATTTGGATGTGTTTAATATTCTTCTGTGCAACAGTGCAGTACAAGTACTTAAAATGGTAAAGCCTTCTCCCTAAGATAACAGAGTATACTGCGGCAATACGTGAAATGATGTGCCGATAACTACACTGTGTCCTGTAAGAGGTTAAGGCAGTTTAAATGAAATAAATTGAAAACTTCATGGATTTTTCTATAGTTTTCAGAACACATTTGGCTTCAAAATACTGATCTGTGATTTTGTTCTCAGGTGTTAATACTGAGAACTCTGAGTCAGGGAGCTTTAGAAGCGTTTAACGTAACAAAAAACCCCTAAATTAAACTAGGGAGAAACTTTTGGGAGAGAAAGGATTCAGTTAGTACCTAGGGCCGTACATTCATGTTCATTTAAAAGGAATCCCTATGCCCTCAGATCACTAAGTAGTGCAGATTTGAATAGGAGTGGGTATGAGTGCAGAAAAACTCATACTCTGACATTTACATCTGCACACTGTGGGCATGTGGAAGCCGTCGCAGATTGCCTGGTGTTTTTCCTCTGCTTATCTGCATGGCGCATTGAGGAGGCTTTTGGCAGCTGGCTCCTAGGCTCTCCTGTTTCTTAGCTCAGCCCTGCAAAAATAGCCCCTGATAAAGAAACACATCACTATCAGGACACCATTACCTTTCCGCCAAGTAATTTTCACTGTACTCTTTAGAAGCCTTTCTGGTCTGCAACCTGAGAGCAGCTGGGCTTTGGGAAAGGAGCTGTGCAGCCACGGAGCAGCTCCCAGCTCTCGACAAACTGCCTGCGGAGTGGTAGGCAGGGAACAGAGCTGGCAGTGCAGCTGATGCATCTGACTGCCAGATGTCTCTCATAAACATCCAGACGCCAACACCAAGTAGTGTCTGGAGCCTGGGGACAGTACTGACTGAGCGCTGTAATGTGGCCATCAGTGAAGGGACAGCTTCCAGATGAAAGAGGTGATGCCCATGCACATAAATCTCTGCTGAGTTCTCCCTTCAGCAGATGAGGTAGACAGCTGACATTTCTGGCAATCAAAAAGCCTACTGTTGACTATCATCTGACAAAGTAATTCAGGAGGTGGCATTCACCAGTTCAAAAGCTCTTGCCCATCATCTTTGTGAGTGACGGATGTAGAAGGGATCATCTCTGTGCTTTCTCACCCCAGTTGTATCTGGGTTACGTACATGATGCTGCCTGTCATGTCTGTTCTTTTTAATTCTCAGTTCTTCACCAATCAGCACCCAGAAGAAGAGGAATCACTCAAAACCTAACGATTTACTCAGACTGTAACTGGTCTAACCCAGATGTTCTGTGTTTTTCATAGATCTCCCAAGCTCTCATGAAGGAATTCTTTTGAAGAGCTAGTTATCCTGACAGTCCAAAGCAAAGCAACATTAAAATCAGTCAATATTTGGCTTTTTATTTTCAAGATGTTAGTTGAGTCAGTAAATTTTTCTATGACTCTATAATAAAAGTTTTATTTAATATTTATTCAGATTTCATTATGAGTAAAGAGATTTTCAATACATAAGGATTGGTTTAAAAAATCCAAGATGTCCTACAGCTCTGAGACTGTAATTAGATTTTTCAAAAAATGCAACTGATAACTAACTGTTGAAAATTCAAAGCAAACTGAACAAAGAGTCTGTGTTGAATTGACCTATTAGCTATTAAGTATTTGAACAAGTATGTTCCCTTAAGTTAAAATTATTGAAACCTTTTACATAAATGGTACAGATAATGATGTCAGTGCTTTTGGATAATCACTAGAAGAAATAAGAAAAAAACCAAAACCAACTTACTGAGTTTTATGTAATTTTTATTTACAGAACTTTACAAACAGGATATAGCAACAAAACACCATATATGTATTTCCTTAAAAATATAGTGTCACCTTGTAGTGTGCACAAAATATTTAAAATAGACAGAGTGAAGAGTGGGAAGATTTCAAGGTAGGTAGTTATTTTTAGGTGAAAACCCCACAGAAGAAACACATAGTTTTGAAAAACACTGAAAACTACTCCCAAAAATATATTTTTAGCAATATCATTTCAAGGGGAAACAATTTAAAATCCAAACAAAGAAGTCATGTTTTTAACAGTTGGGAATTGAGATTTTGTGTTAGAACAAGTTGTCTAGGAATAAAAATTGTATATATACAATATTATTATGTAGTGGGATTTTTAATTAAAAAAATATCAAAATCATATTTAAAATTATGCTTCTGCTTCTTAAGATGCCACATTGCCAGCATTTGTTTCTCATACGAGGGATAATTAATTCCATTAGAACTTAATTTTGCTGACTGGGCTGAAAAAAAAACACTTCCTGACATTTCATCATATATGAAAACTCTTTCTCAAATATTTAAAATATGGTTTGGTTAATGTGCATACAAGAGTATTAAACCTGTGTTTTGCTTTTTTTCAGAAATACAGAAATCTGCAAATAAGATGCAATTGCCTTAAAAACACAGGGTCTGTAATAAAGAATGTACACTCTCCTGATCAAATGGAGGATGGGACAGGAACTCAGAGTGGGAAACAAATCTAACAATAGAATCTTTTACACGATACTGAAATCACAAAACAGATAATGAAGAGCACTTTGAATCAGAAGTGTATTTTTAAAACATCTTCATAGACTATTGTGTCTGACACAAAAGTAATTTCATTACGTGGTCATACTTTGAAAATGTTTCTTGTGTTGCCTTAGATGATGATAGGGGACTATGGGGGTTTATTTTTATTTCCAGAAGGAAGTTTAGATGCTGGTCTTTCAAGTAGCTGAACTCCACAGCAGAGATTCAGGTTTCTGAAGGAGAGAGCATAGCTATGCTAGGTATTCCATTAGGTCAGTAGGAAAGGCTGAGAAATGTGAGCATAGGGAAAGAGGAAAAGAAGTGCCTTCATTTTCTATTCTTGGTCTACGAAAATCTGCTAATGCGTTGTCCTAGTGAGAATGGGTAGTGAGCTCTTCACAAGCTCCTTGCTCTCTTGCCATTGTGGAAATTAGCATGGACGTCTGACATCAGTGTCCAAGCGTCTGTACTTGAAACAGAGGTGCTTTTAGCGCTTCAGTTTCTTAGGCCAACTGAGTCATCACATGTATGACTTACTACTTGGGAATGTTTCAGTTGTTACGCATTTTTTCATACTTCTGTCCATGTGAATTCTCTCTCCGTATTCTTTCAGAATATCCCCACACACTGTGCTGCTTTTGGAGAAAAATATGGGTGAATTCTTTCCTTGAGGAATTGCTGCCAAATTCGGAGTTGTGTCTTGGCCGGTCTGAAAGTGGGAAAGAGAGAAGAGAGATTTTGAGAAAAACATGAAAAGGCTTGTGGGATTGACAAGAGGACAGAGAAACAACAGCAAGTTCTCTAGAACATGTTCTGGCACCAGCCTAGGCAACGTCTTCATCAAACATTAGAGTCCTTGTATGCATTTTTTATCTGCAGTCTGCATACAGCAGATTGCTACTGTGTACAGTTCCAGTTTTGGTGAAAGTTGGAGAGAAAGTATGGAGGTGATCAAGGCATCTGTGGGGACTGCCTAAAAACTTTTTACATCCCAAGTATTTCCGTATAGGAATATGATGGAGGCATTCATATCCTGATGAAAAAAGCCTGTGCATGCCAGTCAGTTACTAGATACCAGAAACATGGGATTTGCTTCAGAAAGGACTGTTTTGCATTCAGCTCCTGTATGGCTTTTTTGGTGCTTGTAAGGACATCTGGGACTGAAATGGAAAGAGAGGGGAGGGTCGTGAGAAGGCTGTGAGCCTTTGGGGATACTTCTGCGGAAAGCAGGTATTGTTGTCAGATGGATGCTACTAACATTAGGGAGATGGACTAATAAGCACATTTGAGCCTCTGGTAGTTTGGTAGAGTAAGACATAACTATGGAAGAAAAAATTACTTCTGATTTCACTGAAACAAATTTCCTCCTAATGCTCCAGACTATGAACTCATGGACATGTTTTTGCAGAAATAATCTAAGCAATCTCTTCACCACGCTCCCAAACTGAGTGTTTGTAGAATGGCACGGGTGGAGAGTCTGTTCATAGCAATTATCTCTGCTTCAGCAATGAGAACCACAATTCCTCACACTCAATCTAAGTGCTATAATTATCTCTCAATACTTGGTGACTAATTTGAAGCCAAGCACTGTTAGAGGCTGCCCAAGTAATATTTTAAATATATTTTTAGAATACATGTTTTTTTGGTTGGAAACAAAATGAAGCTCTGGTAGTTCTTACTACCTAACTCTAATACACACTCTGGATACAAATGCAGAAGAATTTGATTCCATCTTAAGTCAATAAAAAAAGCTTTATTCTGGCAATATAAGCTGCAATTTCTATTATCAGTAGGGGCACTTTGCATTTCAGTCATACATTAATTTGAAGAATTCAGAAGCATGTTGCTAATTAATCTCTGCCTAGAGCCTCTGTGAGAATAGATAATATGGCTGTTTCCTAAAGAGCTTAGATTAAGGCATAAAGATAGAAAATGGGAAGAGAAATTAGAATTCATTGACTCAATCAGTAAATAACACTTTTTTTTTTGTGTACTTTGCAGTCAGTAAAGGTGTGAAACACTAGCCTGAAAGGTAGTTTTTCTTTCTAAATAAAACTAAAGCAAAAGTAACATCTTGTAACAAAAAATCTGAAGAATTTATGGTGTACAAGACAGCATAGCAGGTCACAAATATCCTTCCACAGTTTCTAAAAGCATCAGTGTAATACTTCCCTGCGGCAGAGGCAAGACCTTTATTTTCCCAGCATATATATATATATTTTTTCCCCAGATGATGTCTAGGAATCTGGTATCCCTCGGTGAATACAAAGGAGCCAGAGTTCTTTCTGAATGCAGGCTGCAGGCATCCAGCCTTTAGCAGTTTACACTCCACTGAGAGCAAATCATGAATCTCATATTCCTTGAGAGCACTTGCTTTTCTCTGACCCAGAAGCAGGCCTTCTGTGGTCAGAAGAAATTTATATCCAGATTTTGAAGCTTTGACAAGAGCCCATTTCAGACTATAGAAATAGCTTTTTACATATCAGCTTTTTCTGGGTGCTTTGACATCATTTGATGGATTCACAGCTTCTGGGGCTGTTCTTTACGTCATCTTGATTCAGTCTCTACTCTTAAGAGTAAAGCACTTTAAGTAAAAATATAAACACAATTTTTTTTTCATGTATTAAAAGACAATAGGGGAACATAACTTTGGGAAGATGGTTCCACATATAGCTGTTAAACATATAATTTTTCTTTTAAGCCTCTAGTTTTACTGATCTTCCAGAATCTAAAAGAGAAAGGATCATATAAATACCCTGGTTCTTGCACTCTTCTGCATGCACTCAGCCACTGCAAGGATTAGATAAACATTTGCACTGACCCTATGGAATATTCCTTTTATTTCCATTTTTAGCACTTGTGTGAAAAGTCAAGTGAAACACAAAATAAGAACACTCCCAATAAGAAAATGCAAAACTAATAAATTATTTCAAGAATAATGGTATACAAAACCTGGAAAAAGCATGAAAAATATGAAAAGGATTTACTTTTTAGATTTAATTGTGTAATTCAAAGGTGTGAGGCTAACAGAAAGTTTTCTTTCTTAATATCTTGAAGTAATTCTATAGAAGCACATATTCTTGTGCAGAATTAAGTTGCTTAATCCTTATCGTATTCTGAATCATATTTAATTTTCTTTCAATGAAATTATTATCCATGTCTGGATCATAATTGATATGAAAGACTTTCTGTGAGTTACTTGTAGCTAAACTACTAAAGTACTCTAAAGTACTGGAGTGCTCAACACAGTGACATATAGCTATTTATTTTACCTAGCATTTATTTTACCTCCCTGTGCTCTGGAAGGGCTTACAAGCCAGCTAAAGGCTCTATCATGACACACTGTAATCTGGAAGTATGTATATTTGAGCATATATTTGTGTGTATTATTTATTTATTTATTTACGCATTTATATGTCATCTCCTGCTGCCAGTAGTTTTGCATAGCTGCTTAGCTTGGATTTGCAGAGACGAATCAGATATATCTGCATACTTATTCACACTGATTAAGAAAATTTGGGTCTCAGTCTTATATGTTTCATTATCACATGTTAATTGGTTTTTTCCGTGCTCTTTCCTTACCTTTTACTTTTCAAATATATTGGGGAAATATAGAAATTTAGTGGCTTGTAGTATAAACCTTAGCCTTTAAGCTTTCAAGCTGACTTATTTTCCATTGCCTGCAATATCTGCAAATGTGCAAAATGGCAAGTATGATTCCATATAAATTAGCTGCTGATTTATTTAAGCCTGGTTTATTTCAAATAAGCAGCACAGTCAGACATGACGCAAGCGAGCAAATAAGTATTGACCTGAAGCTAGAGAGCTACCTGGTTAAACACCTGTGAGGCATAGTTTAATACCCATATCTGGAAAATTGCAGCCTCATGCTTGCAAGGTCACAAAGGAACCCATCATATTGAGTAAAATCTTAAGAATTTATGTGAACCAAAGCAAAAAGCATGTTGTTCCATGTGGCCCTTGTAAAGTTATTTGATGCCCTAAAACACATTGGATGACTGAATTTAAAAACAAGCAAGTAAGCTGTGTCTGTGAGATTCATATTTCTATAGCAGAGAAATATTTTATACGTGGAAGTTACAAGAAAAATAAGTTCAGAGGAAACACCTAATAGCACAAGTCTTTATGTAAAGTAATCTGTTCATGGACAAGGATCTCAGGTGGTATTCATCTGAGATATTTCCAATTGCAGATTATGTGTGTCAGTTACAAGCATTTTTGAATGATTAACCCCTCAGAAGCTGTTATACTCAGGAAGGGTATAATTTAAAACCCCATTTTGTCCAATATTCATTTTCTCAAGAATTTCTAGACAGATTTTTGTAACTTCACAAGTATGAAAATTTTTCTTTCCAACTCATTCCTCTTCTTCACCTGTCAGATTTACAAACTCCATCTGGAATCTGAAAAAAGCAATCTGTTCATTCCTTCCACTCCCCTTTCTAATGAGGACTCTGCAGATAGAGCTAAGCTGACAATGTGGATGATGTAGAAGGAAAGCTGCAGACCAGCTATAGCACAGAAGTGAAAAAAAAATCTTTGTCATTAATGTAAGTATACATGACTGCAGAGCATCCAAGGGTGTAGATTCAGAGTAATAGGACAATAACATTACAATGTTGGTTTTCCTGACCATAAGCTCTGCAGATTGGTATATTAGTGTATCTCATTTTATCACATTCTCAAGATGCCTACAAGTAATGAAGCATGAATGAATGTGTTTCTTTATCTGCATCAAGAAGAAAATGTTTATGTACAGCTTCAACAACAATACAAGAAACATGGCTGTAGGAGCCTAGAATGCCTTTCTTCCTGGAAAAGGATACCCTTTTTCATTGTCCACAGAGCGTTGTCAGGCCTGGTTGCCCATATAGCTTTGTTAGGCTCAATCGGATTATTGAGTTCTACTGTGAGTAGAAATACGCATTCAGTATCTAACTGTGAAAAAAAAAAAGATTTGGTTTATGAAATCACAAAGTAAACAGGAAAGAAAAGACAGCTGTCATCCTAAATGACAAGCTCATACAGCTAGCCTCTTTTGGGAAAGTGCCAGTTACCTCCCACATACATGACTGCAGTTCTAACATTGAAAAAACAGACATTAAAATCATGTAAATATAACCAACTTCCTGAGCTACAACAAGTATTAACAGTTTCACATTCATTCATTTGAAAGCATATTGGAAAAATAAATTCAATCTGCACTGACATCTGTTATTTTACAGTTTTTCAGTTAATTCATTACAGCTAGAAAGTGGATTATTTTTCCTTTCTGAAAAGTGTAAATATTCTTCTCTTTATTAGAGAAAACAAAATAATTTACATGGGTGAGTTAAGAGGTAATCAGAGTCTACTCTCTTTACTGTGTTTGGCATAAACTTGTGGGCAGAATGAACATAATAGACCATATAACAAATGTCTGATGGTGAGAAAAACAATTAAAAAGAGATATTCATAATGAAATTCTGTAGTCTGTAATTTCATCGTGGGAACAGGTGTTATTTACATACTATAAGAACAGAGAGGCAGGTAAGAGACATAATTGGAATTGTAATAGAATATTACTTGACTCATATCAGTGAGTAATAAGAAAAGTGTTAACATGCATTTTATTTTTCCATTTGCTTGACATATGCGCTAATGGATGGGGAAGGAATTCATGTAACTTCATTAAATGACGGCTGTTCCCTGTTCCAATATGCCACACAAGCGTTTAAACTCAACAGGGAGAACAGTGCCATCTTCTGAACCACCCTGGGGTGAACCACACATATTGGGTGGTTTTGTAAAAAAAAAAAAAAGGAATGTAATTTTTTTCATGATCTGCCAATATTTGTCTAAAAAATGGAAACTTTTGCCACTTCAAGTCAGTGAAGATAAATATTCCTATTAAAATTACTTCATATAAAAACCACTTGTTTCCCTAGGAAAATGGATACATTAAAAATACAAACAAACAAACAAACAAAACCTCTAGGTAAAACGGGGGGGGGGGGGGGGAAATCTTAACGTGTTTTGTTTTCCCAGCACTAGAAAATTTTTTTATTATGCATTTTTGTTTATTTTCCTCTTTCTTCTGGGAAAAATGTACATGTGTGTATTTAGCTATTTACTTTTTTTTAACATCCTCCATGCCGTTAAAATGTTGTCTGTAAATCTTCATTTTTAAGCCTATTTTCTCAGACTGCTCTGTATGCAGAAGAGGCCTCAAACAGAAATTTTGGAAAATTTGGCTACTGTCTAAAACTGCTGCTTTGTGTTTTTAACTTTGTCAATAATATATGAAGTATTCATCACAGGTATGTGAACAAGAAAGACTCTGAAATCAATTGCATTTTATCCTCTAGTATCAACTCCCTGTATCAGTAGATATAAACAGCTTTCAGTTGTATGTAATTCAATATCTTCTATGAATGAGGATTAATGCAGTATTAGCTGACTTCTAATAGCCATTAAGTTCTAATTTAGTAATGAATCAATTGAAAATTTCTGGTGCTTGGTAATAGTTCTCTGCAGATTTCGTCCATAGCATTTAGCATATTACACAGACAAAAATAGTTCATAAAAAGGATATTTCAAGAAATTACTTTCCATTAGTTTCAGTACAATAGATTAAAAGAATGATTCAAGTTCTAAAGATATTTCCTTTGGTTTTATTTAATGTCTAGAAAGTCAGCCCCCTTGGGGGGATTAAACTTGATTTGTTCAGACAAAAAATTATTCTAATATTCCATATAATTTAAGGGCTTAGTTCACAAGTTGAACCGCTTTGTCATACTACAAATGGCCTTTTTCAGCTCCCATCTTATTATGATAGGTATTAAGAGAGGATATAAACCAAAGGAAACAACTATTTGAAAACTCTCATGTTAGATATTTATTATAAATGTTTTTATTTAATCATTTGGATTCCATTATCCAAATAGCTTTTTTTTTTTATTTTTAGGAAATAGCTTTACTTCAGAAATATTCAAATAAAATCTGACTTGTTACAGAAATTAATAAAGTTAGTTCATAAATATTTATACTTTAATTCCAAGAGACATTATAAATTTAAATGTACTCAGCACAATTTAAAAAATACTTTTATTACTAATCTACCTTCCTCATATACACAAAAATGCCCTTCTTCAAGTGTAATATAAAGCTCATTCAAAAATCTTTACTTTGAAATTTTTTCTTATAACTCATATTTTTACTAGTTTAAAAAGTCAAGCCTTATTTTCTCAAGTTAAAGCTCATCTATCACTGCAAGATCAGCCCAAAGTTACCTGTGTTTAGCAAAATCCTTTGACAAATAGCTAGAATTCTGTAAATATGCACAATTCTTCCATTCTGACCCCACCTTTTCTTTTTTTAACACAAAAAGTTTAGTCCGTTAAAGGAATACTGTAATTTCACTTACTGTTATCTAACTGCCAGGGGAACAAGTTTTCATTATTCTCAACAAAAATAAGTGCAAGACTTGATATAAAATTTCAAAGCCATTAGATTTTTTGTGAGAACAGGCTGATCTAGCAAAGGGCCATACATCCAGTTTGCTCTCCTCCCCGTGCATTCAACCACCTTTTTATCTGATCATCACAGGCACGATGGGCACAGCTGTCAAGGCTGCTGCGCACAGGGCTGGCTCCTGCAGGGTGGTTGTGTGGCTGAAGAATGGGGTCTACTGGGAGCAACAGAAAGAACTGGGTTTATCCAGCCTGGAGAAGAGAAAGCCTCTGGGGAGACCCTACTGCTGCCTACAAATCCCTGATGGAATGATAGAGAGAAGAAGCAATCAAACTCTACGTGGATGTACACAGCTGTGGGATGAGGGGCAGCAGGCACAGATTGGAACATGAAAAGCTCCATTTAGATGAAAAGAAACCTTTTTACCAAGAGGGTCAGGTTGGTTCCAGATGTTGTGGACTCCCCGACCTTCAAGGTGTTCAGGACTGCACTTAGCCTGGAGAAATCTGATAAAATTAGACCTGCTCTGAGAAGAGGGTTGGCATAGATGCTAATGGAGGTGCCTTTCAACCAAAGGCTGACTTGGCATGAGGAATAGACAAATGACAGTAGTCAGAAGAATAAGGTGGATGGTTCCTTCCCTCACTGGAAAGCAAACATCTGGATGAACAGGTTAGTTGTGCTGATATCAGAGTGTCAGTACCCATTCTAGCAGCTCCAGTTGCTCATAAAAAATATAAGCCCTGGAAGAACTGAAATATACATGAACCAGACACAGTTTCATGAAGCTATCATTATTTCTTTCTATTAAAATGTGATTAATGGAAAATTATTAGGGCTATAATTTGCCACAGTATGAAATGAAATTCTTGTGATAGATTGGAAATTTGGTTTTCAAACCCTACATACTCTTTCTGTTGCCTGCTTTTTTTTTTTTAATTGCAAGCACCAAATCTTCCGTTTAATACCTTGAAAACTACTCCTGCTCTGCTTTAGCACATCTATGCCCCAGCCCTTTTATTCTCTATATATTTAAGCTTCAAACCAGAAAATCTATGTTGCAGCTGATATAGCTGTCTCTAAGACCAGTGGATAGTTAATCTCCAGAACTCCTGGGGGGGGGGGGGGGGGGCAAGCTGCAGCTGTCCTTGTGTCCATATTACAGCAAAGGACACAAAACCACTCCTCACCGACTCACTTGTAGACCTACATACTATGCATACTCAGTTGTATGCAGTATAGACTTGAAATATGACAGTATTAAAACATGGTGCTTTACTGCCAAAAGGAGCAGATACAATTCTCTCTCCCAGCTTCACACATCATCAGAGAACAAGCTGTACAGGGAGAAGTTCACCACTCTTCTTAAAGGGCTACACTGCATCTTTACCTCTAAATACATGCATGGACCTTATTTTGTATGAGGAGGCCTTGTGCTTCAGGTAGAAGGTAATTTTATTTTTAGCCTAAGCCTGAAAGATATTGAAAGGAGGCTCCAAGAGTATGGAAGCATTGTATATTTTGACATATTTGGAAATGGCTTTATGTCTCTTAAAACACAGCCTCTATAAAAAGCAGAATAGTATGTCCTGTGTGACTTCTTAAGAAAGGGAAACTGAAACCAACTTTTTATTTTAAATCCTCTTTTAAATTCTCCTAAAAATTCTCAGCCATTCTACCAGTAGTAAAAAATAGACTTAAAGATGTACTTCACCTCCAGGAAGCCCCACAGCAGACAGCATCCCTCATATAACAGAATGAACTATAATGAGTCTAGACTAACCCACATCTCAGTGTAAGTGGCCTAAGGTAACACCTCACTTACTCCTCTCTCTGCATGACCAGGTTTAGATCCTAAGATGGGAGTATCACTGAATAGATGAAAGTCATGGAATCCAGGCTAAAGTATAAGAAGGAAACCTACAACACAGCAGAAAAGAAATCTAACTGTAAGAGAAAAATAAGATTATTTTAGATTATCCATTCTGATATTTACTGCATATTTGTCTGATTTACTTGCTAATATAATCCTGAAACAAATAAATGCTGCTAATAAAATCTCAACCTGTCATTTTAGAAAATATTTGAACCAGCACAGGGAGCTTATACCCCAATCTGATTCTGGCACTTCTCACATGGGAATTTCTCAGCAGCCATTTCAGTAATTACAGGTCACCACTTCCATCAGAGAAGTCCTTCTCACTCCTTACCTGTATGCTCCCTGCTCTCAAGGCTCAGTTGTGTCCAAAAATTGTTAATATGTCAAAGTAGTGAATTGGCTGCAGGATCTGATCTGACAGAAAATGTTTCCTTTTCCTCTCCTCCTTCCTTCCATTTTTATCTGTGCAGCTCTCTCGCTGTACACTGTGTAAGCACACCCAATCATTTGTGCTGGTATAAGGATGGGAGGAATGAGAATAGGAGCATGTTTTTAGTGGTGGTAAGGAATGCTTTTTTCAATATCTGTACCAGTTTATGTTTGCTGAAAGTGCTTGTTGAACAACCTAGCTGACTCTAGTAAATCTCATCTAAAATTTAACTAGTGCTTTGACTCTATTCTTATATGCATTTTCAGTTGTATTTTAGTCAAAAGACTTATGAATTATAAAAGCCACCAAACTGTTTAAACCTAATTGATATATTGCAACTACATATGTAGCATATGTTTTAATATACAATAAAATTCAGAGAAAATATATGATGCATAATTTGCCATATTTTGCAATAATGACCAATTTCTTTGGAATTCTGGGGGTTTTATTGTCTTCTTTGGAAAAAAAAATCTTTATTTTCTGTCTAACATTACGTGCTGAACCTCCTCAAAGAATAACTGTTCCAGAGATAAATCTCTTACTCCTCTTTTCAAACCTTCACCCTTCTCAATTTCTGCCCTGTTAGCATCATTATTTCACTTAGAATCTTGGATAGTTATTCAAGTTTCAGAAGTGCTTTCTTCTATGTAACACATCTTAAATCAGATGAAATCATAATTTCTCCCCCCCTCCCAAAAAAAAAAAAAAGACAAAAAACAAACAATCAAACAAAACATTTTAAAAAGACAGAACAGCTGTACTGTGGAAGCTTCCATCTAGCATTACCAGTCCCCAAAGCTTTCTAAAGCTGCTAAATTGTCTTACAAATCAGTTGGGTACCAGATGGGGTTCTATCTTTGTTTACTTTTTAAAATTTACCTTTTATGGGATTGTACTCTGAAGTTTTTACCTGAATTAATGAGGACAAGATCCTTACTTTTTATACCATGAAACCTGAGGCTCCAAGGTAACACAGATGCTCAGTGCTAGAGAGTTAAAAAATCCACAACCCGCTAGGTAATGTAGATGTCAAGGCAAATCACAAAAGTGCAATTTTACTATCATATAGCTGTTATTATATCCAGGAAAAGAAACTATAAAATTGCTGGTAACCAGCACAATGGATACAGAATTTCAGACACCATCTGTCTGTAACTCAGTAGTTCTGCTTTCATGGTAGCTCTGCTTACAGTGCTGCAAATGGTGTCCATTTACTGCAGTTACAGTTATGTACTTGAATTTTGGAGGTCACTTTAATAAGCTCTTTAAAGTGTGATCAAATGTGGGAAAACATCACCCTGGAATGGGGAAAGAAATAGATGTGTTCCTTAGATGAGAGTACTGATTACCTTATAACATATCCCAGAGAAAAATGAGGTTCAAGAAGTGTTTGGACAATGGTTTCAGGTACATGGTGGGATCCTTGAGGTTCTTCTGTGCAGGGCCAGGAGGTGGGCTAGCTGTTCCTTGTAGGTCCCTTCCAAATAAGCTTATTCTGTGAATTTGTGATTCTATCAAGGTCATGTGATACAGACTAAATTACTAGAAGTTCCATAGTAAACAAAAGATGAGTTATTAGCATTACAGAAGAGGGATTCTTTCTTTGAACTGAGTTGCTTGAAATTTTCCAGAGCTCATATGCAGAGTGAAGGTGTGAAGTTGAACATAGGCAAGTGGAGAGAAACAGTGATGTTTTAATATTTGTCTTTGTTTCATACTATTTGAATCTATTTTAATGGGCAATAAATTAAATTAATTTCCCCAAGTCAGTAATTGGTAAGTGATGTCCCTGTCTTTATCTCATTACAGTCTTTCTTATTCTATTTTCTCCTCATCCTGCTGAGTAGGAGGAGGGAGTAAGCAGCCAAGTGGGAGTTTCGCCTTTAGCCAAGGTTAACTCACCCTGTTAAAACCAGCTGAACATAGTTTTCAACTTTTCTAACAGTTCTGCTTGTGGAGACCATCTGACTCATCACAGCTCCTTACAAAACCTTTGAACAAATGTATCAGAGCATTAGAAATAAATCTCCAGGTTGTTGGACAACTACATTAAAATTTTCTCTAGAGTATTTATTGACATACTAAATACGTTGATTAATAAACTCCAGTTAGAACTAAATAAAGAATTGTTATTCTAATAAAGTTAGAACTAAATAAAAATAAAGATTCAAAGATTGACATCCTGAAATTTGCATCACTGTACAATTCCACAAAAATTTATTCTGTAGACATGTACAAAGGAAAGCTAGGTTTACGCATATACATATTATGGTGATAATTCACTCATGGTGTTATTGTGCATACTTTTGATGCATTTCTCCTCCATGCACGAATAAACATTTTTGTTTAGAGAACTATGTTCAGAGCTGTGCAGAAACTGCTTGAAGAGGAAGCTGAGTCAAAGAAAATTATATTCTCTTTTGATTTCTGAGCGTAGACCATTCTTGAGAAGGAATTTTTCTGTAGGCATGGAATACTAAAGCTGATCTGAGAGGAAAATGATTGTTGATTTGCTGCTGCTCACATAGTTTGGAACTGTGGTTGCTGCATGCAAACAAATTCGCATGAGATTGTATTTGAAACAAATTATTAAAAATCTGGGTACTTAGTTTTTAAAAAGCATTTACTAGCTGCAGATATCTATGACAAATAAGGAAAGAGTTGACTTTCTTTTCAGAACGAAAAGTGAAGAAGAAAAATGGTATTTACATTTCTAGATAAAATTAATTTGTCTAGAAACTAAAGTAGCCAGATTTCTCTTTCTTTAGTACTTGGCATAGGAAAACATGTTGCAAAAGATAGAACTGGACATACCTGTTGTATGACACTGGCCAAGTCACTTCACGTCACTTCTGCACTCCCCTACACAATGGGATAAAAAATGTTTTGACATTTATTTCCGAAAATACATATATTAATTAATTGCTGTTATTAAAAATTTCTTTTGTGTGAAAATTGAACTAAAGATAGACTACAAATCTGCAAGAAGATAATAATGAAATTAAAGATCTACCTTGTTCATTGACAGAATTCCTGTTTATTTGCATAATTTAAACAAGGCAAGGAACACACCTACAAAAAGCAATCAAGGAAACCTTTCCTTCAGCATGTTGGATGAATGCTGCATAATCAATTCTCCTTCTCCAAGCCTCATAGTTAGCTATGAGACATTGAGTTGTCTGAAGTAATTCTTTAGCAATGAACCAATGAACACTTTGTAAGTAAAAGATGAAAGGAAAACCACAGTGCTTTGAAACTCGCAACAGCAACTCCAGGCACTGGGATATGTTACGCATGTGTTACAGTGGGGTCCTGCAGTGAGACTGTGGGCTCTAGGGACAGTTACATTCTGTCCATCCCCTTTACTGCTACTGCTGCACACTGAACATGCATGTGGGAGGAATTAGTAGATCTGGACAGGATAGGAGGCCGAGAAGTATTTTACACACATGACTACACCTGAAGTCTAATCACAAACTCTCACGCACATGAGGAAATTGCTGCAGGAGAATCTGGTAAATGTCACAGCTGGCCAGTGGCAGCTTCAAGTAATAGAATTAGGATGATAAAGGTTTCATCAAAGTTCAACAGATTTCTTTGTTTTCTCCTAAAATATTTATTCCACTGCTTATATTACCCTGATTCAACTGATACTTTTGGTTCATAGACCTTATGAAAATGAGAAAATGAATACAGAATTCTATATGAACTGTGTTAGTATACAAGCATCTTTCTTTGTGGCCCAACTACAGCACTTTAATATCTAAAATATTGCTGCATTCTTGTCTGTAAAAGCAGATGTAGTGGCTACTGCCAAATTGGGTGTTCCCTGAAGTGGGCTGTAACTGTGGGTCTGATAACTCACTAGGAAACAGCTTGAGGAAGTAAGAGTAATTTAAAAAGTAATTTATTTTTCCACAAGGTAGGTCTCTAAAAGAAACTATTTAATCTGCACCAGTTAGTCCTGCTTATTGACTCATAAGAAAATGATGCTTTATTTCCTGCAGGTTTGGTTCAGCTATGTACTGGAAGTAGTCTAGTGTGAGAAAAACCACTCCTTTGGTGATGAGTTTTGAAGAAAGTATTATTGTGGAAAATCTATTATGTTAAATAGAAACATTTCCAGTCTGGGTCACTTTTCTTGATAGCAGAGACATCTTATTATCCAATAAAATTATTTTTAATATTTAGCAATGTACTAAAAGCAATGCACAGGAAAGTCATTATGTTCCATGCTTTTAAGTGCTCATTGAAGTAAGAGATTAATGTTCTCAACCTCTGAAATTAACTTCTGCAATCAAGTCAAGCAAATCCATCTGTGGTCATTAGTTTCACTTATCATCATTGAAATTTGGGGAATGCTTGAATGTGCTTAATATATGAGATGTGTATTGGTACTGTTTTTCAGAGACAAATTAGGAAGCCTGTGCTACGGGACAATGTCCAAAAATGGCTTTTAGATAAATCTCTACTTAAGGAAATGCACAAGGAATGGAAAGAAAATCTCTTGTCCAAATTGCTACTTACAAATGCTGCTGCTCAGCATGGGACTTTTGCTAACAATGCACTTCTCAATGTTCAGAAAGAGATCAAGTCTGTATTTTTCTGACAAAGAATAGTGCAAAGTTATATTTTGTGTCTCCAACTGATTTCCTCTCTCATTTTTCCAAAATGTAATATTCAAAGATGCCTTGCAAATCTCTAAGAAACTCCACTGCAAGGAAATCTGCGTCTGTAACCACATTTGCAATTCCTCAAATTACATACTTTTCTCACATTATTTTCTAGTTTTCCTTACCCACAGAAATCTTTCCTTCTGATATAAATCAAAATAACGTGTTTACTGTGGAAGCATTAAGTTTATTTGATCAGATAAGGATCTGGTCCTTGAACATGTGCGACTGCAGGCTTGAGAAGCCACCTTGAGGACAGTAGATTTCTGTTGTGGGGCCTGTCACTTTGGCAGGTTTTCATGCACTGCCATCAAAACATGACTGGGACTTCTCTGTGGTGTTTCTAGGGAGGAAAAAATAAAAAGCTAGTGCTCAGAAGGTGTCTAAAGTGACATTTAAAGGTTTAGCTGTTTAAACACTCAAGCTGCCATCATGCTTGTTCTTGTCTACAGATCCTGAGGATAAATTTTCCAGTTCTTTAGTGTTTCACTACAAAACATTTGAGAGTGAAAGAGAATATCACCTCACCTCAGAGCTGAAAAAGACTCACAGAAAGGTAAAAGCTTTATGCCTATTATATCCGTCTGTCTCCCAGAACATTTTCTCCACTTCTTACACCAAAATATAACTCCAGACACCTGCAAAATCACTAGTCCCTCACATTTTCCTCACTGTCTCTCCCACCCCCTAGGTTTACTTGTCCTTACTTCTTACTTGATGGGAGGTTTGGGGAGAGTGGCATTGAATTTTTGTGTAAAACTTAAAATAACATAGTGATTTTGTTAATTATTTGAAATTATGCAATTTGAAAAAATAGCAATTATGAAAAAGTCTAGAGGTCAAAGTTTTAACTATGGAATTTTACTGGGGAATAATGGCACATCAAGGAAGATAGATTTAATATTAAAGCATTTGCAGTATGCAAGGTTGATTTTAAGTAGAAATGTTTCACAGATCTTTTAAATAACAAAACTATGTGAAACTACAGGTCCTTCTACTGCAAATTTATTTGAAACACAAATTGTTCTCTTACCCTTAGAACTGCTAATAATTTGCAGAATATACGTGCCCCAGTATAGAAACACCGAATATGGAATTTGCATCGTACGGACATTTTGGAAGCAAAGAATCGCCAGATTTTGAGTCAACCTACATTGGCTTATATTTCAGTGACTGAGACTTTTAAAATGGAAAACAGGCGAGTTTTCTCCTGAAGCATGTTCATGTTAAGACAGTACAGATACCACGTCAGTGTTTGAACAAACATGATATGCCTACTAACTTGAAAAAAAAGTCAGGTGTTGATAAATATTACCCTCTTCT
This sequence comes from Corvus moneduloides, assembly GCF_009650955.1. Taxonomy (NCBI): domain Eukaryota; kingdom Metazoa; phylum Chordata; class Aves; order Passeriformes; family Corvidae; genus Corvus; species Corvus moneduloides. The sequence continues at coordinate 29,690,996 of NC_045481.1, read as the reverse complement.
GCTCTTTTTATCTTCCCTTAGTGTTTTACTCACAGGAGATGAAAGTGTAAGATTCAGAAAGACTCAGGAAGTGCAAGATTCCTGTCTGATAGAAACATTAACTCTAGAGAAGAAACAGGCACTGAGTCCATATGTCTGAAAATTGAAAGTGAAACTGATGTTTAAGAACATTTGCAGGATGAAAGCTTTCATAATGTTTGATTCCCTGCATGTTTCTGTGTGCTTGACAGTGTGTTGCCATTTTATTTTATTTTTTTTTTTTAAATCACAAGGGTTTTAAGTATCAGATGTAGTAAGTTTGCAGCTTACAGGCACACTGCGGTGCCGGCCCAAGCCCTCATAAAATTAAGTAGGATTTGGGTGGTGGTTTAGGAATAGTATCGTCCAATTTAACGCTCCCACTAAAACACATGCACTGCTCACTCCCCCTCTTCCCCCACCCCTTCCTCGGGCTGGAGAGGAGAGCTGGAGGCACAAAAGGCAAAGATCACAGGTTGAGATAAGGACAATTTGCTGAAAACAGCAATGAGATAAGAAAACAAAGAGTAACAGCAACAGGACTAATGAGAGAGGATGTAAGAAAGGAACTAGTCACACAAAAATCTCCCAACAATAAACAAAGGCGACAACTCCCTCCTCCATATTTTCTTGACTGGAAGGAATCCCTTCTCCCTCGAAGAGACTTCCTTCCCCTCACCCCTGGCAATGATGTGAGATGGTATATAATAATCTCCAGGTCCTGGCCCTGCCCTCTCCCAGGTACTGCAAAAATTAACCTGTCCTATTCGGAATCAGGATAATTTGCTTCTGAATTATTTAAGGACATATATTCTCTTAGTCACATTTTAAAAAAGTAATAAAATTATAGAATCACTTAAGTTGAAGAAGACCTATAAGATCATTGAGTCCAACCATAAGCCTGGGACCACCGTGTTCACCACTGAACCATGTCCCTAAGTGCTACACTGAATTAATGGTCTACATAAACATTAATTTGCACCTCAGATCTTTAAAATGCTTTCACATACTTTTATATTTAGAAGGATGGAGCCATATTTTACCCTATAACACTAGCACGAGAGTATTAACTGGTATGAAGGACCATGTCTGCCTTTGAATTGCAGTAAATCTCACTTTGGTGACTGCAGGATTGTAAGGTATTTTCTCTTAATTGGAACAGAAAACATATGGCATGTTTCTGACATTTTCCGAGACACTCTTTTTTCATAAAATGTGACATAAGTGATATTCTGAATTATTATCTGGAATTCTGAGAAGTTTTTACATTTCTTTATTTGAGTCCCTTTTATTACAAAATATTTCAAACTATAATCATCCATACAAATTCACAACCAAGAAAGTTTTGTCAAACCCCAAAAGTTTATTAAAACTTTGTTGCCTTATCTTAAAAAGCCCTAGGAACAGAAAGGTTGAAATCCCCACTATTCTACTGAGGTATTTTTCATATTTAATGGTAATAGATCATCCTTTGCCTAAAGGAATATAGATGAGAACTTTTACTCTGGTCAAGTGTTTTAGATGAGATTTAGATGTGTAAACAAAAGGGCTGCTGGGATGCTGGTAAAATCACCTGGAGCTGAGAGGCTGCAGCTGACAATCTAACTTTACAAGGGGAAAGCCAGATACCCTTGTACGGAAAATCACGCTATGAAAAGCCAGTGTCCACAAAGGAGACAGAGGAGTCCTGCAACTTTATTTGAATAAAGGGAGAGTCCACCAGGGCACACGCCCGCGGGGTTTTCTCTCTAGAGGTTTCGGAGGGCGCAGCCTCCTTTTATCCTAAGCTCCCGGCCACATGTTGCCCTCTTCCTTTCCCCACTGGCTGAGGTACAGGGAAGGTACAGCCTTCCCAAACCACCTACCCCATATCCCCCTTGAACCTGTCAATTTACCCCAGAGTTCAGAAACTCCCATTTGTCTGTTTCAGGAGTCAGGCTGGCTGGGCTCTGTAACAAACCTGCTGCTTGAAGTTAGAAGAGACCCATTTCAAAGATGTTAACACCCATACCTTCACACATGGAATTGTTTGTAAAAACATTAGCACACATTCCCTATCACCCCCATGCAAAAGAAAGCCCTTATCAAAAAGGCAGTTCCATGATAAAGACTACAACCTCACGCATATACTGAACTCAGAGATCCAGGTGCCTAGCGCATCCAAAGCATTTCAGAGAAGCCCTTCTCCTAACTGTTCGTGTGATGATCGTCCATCAGTTCCAAAGCACCTGTTTTCTGGGAATTCCAAACCATGTTACTTAATTATCCCAGTTCATTCTGAGGCAAATTCAGATTCTTATCTTAAGCACTGCTGAAAACAGGCATCAGAAAGTAGGCAAATATTTTTGGAATTTGACTGCAAGGTTTAGCTGTAGAAAGACAAGAGTCATATGGATCTTACCCTGCTACAGAAGTTTGCAGAGTAAGTACAAACATTTCTAGTACTCACACTGACTCATTGCTCCTGCCACCTTCTTTGACAAAGGATATTGTCTTGGGGTGACCTTATGATGTGTATCCCATATCGCTGCCTATGCCCAGAAATTAATTTTTGTGCCTTTCTATGCTTCTAAACTGAGCCTGAAAGGGGGAAGGAAAAAACTGAGCAAAACTTTCTCAAAGCAGTTTGCAGCTCGTTCAAGGTTACAAAAAGATAGCAGGTTTTTTTTTTTTTCCCTAGCTGGGGCAGGGGAGGGAGGAAGCACCCGGCTTGTTTTTTTTCCAGTCAGTTTTTTTGGCCAGTTTTTTTCTTCTTGTTCTCCGGAGAGAGACTGAGAGTTGGACTTTGGATTTCCTTCTCTGGAATTCCGGATTTTTTCCCCTTTTCTACTGGACTGCTTGATTGCTGTAACATCAGAGCACATCGGGAGGATTTTCCACCGGGCACAGAGGGCCTGGCCCCGGCCCAAGCCCCAGCTCCGAGGAGACCAAAGGGAGGACTTGAACACTTCCCCAGGCTTTTTCCTCTACCGCGAAAGATTTTACCATCTAACATTATTTTCCTTCCCATGTGTTTGTTAAATAAATAGTTTTATCTTCTTCACTTTCCTTCGAGGAAAATTTATTTTTTCCCGAACCTGGTGGGGGAGGGGTGGTTGTGCCTTCTCTCTGAGGATATATATATTTCTAAATTTGCCCAAACTGGAACAGATATCTAGTACTCACTCGGTTGTTTAACATGGGAGACTTTTTGACCCGAACAACATTAAATCAGGTTATGATTCCTATTACCCAGCTTTCATAACCTAGAAAATACCTTCAAGACTAAGTACCTATCAGAACTGTTTGTAATCAATGAGAAGAATCAGGTGATCCCAAATAATAGTTTATCTCATGTGTCCTCATCACTTTCAGTCTGAAATAAATGTTAGAAATCCTCCCCCTCCAACAATTAAAGTGAAACACATACAAAATTTCACAGAAAATGGTCCATATTATTGACTTGTGATACTAGATGAGATACTGAGTAAACAAATAAATGCATTTGAACCTAATTTCACAGAATCACAGAATGGCTGAATATCGAAGGGATGTCTGGGTGTCATTTGGTCCTAATCCCACCTTGCTCAAGCAGTGTCACCTATAGCAGATTACCCAGGACTATGTCCAAGCACAGTCCGGGGTAATAGGACTATTAATAGCTTTTGCATTTTTCTAAGGATGGAAAGAATGGATCTATTCAAGGACGGATTTCAAGAGGTATGTTACACATGCTAGTTTCATTTTAAATGGCAGTTGTAAAAGATACAAGATTTATTTGCTCTTTGAAGAGTGAGGTTTGGACATGTTCATCAATCATATTGATACGTATCTGTTGTCAGATGAACACATATAACTTGAATTGCTCTTAGGAACAAAAACATTGCCCTTAATAGAAAAAAAAACCTGTAAAATAATGATGGTGACTGGTTGCATTCATTGAATTAAATTAAATTTAAAAAATAATATAAAAAGAAAAAAGATAAAGGAGTTCATGGTACTTCAATTGTTTTTTTCCTTCTTATTTTATACTTTTTTTCTTCTAGATACTTTTGGTAATTTTTTAACTGAAAAAATATTTTGCTTATACTACTGGGACTCTTTGTCAAGAAAAGAATGTCTTCAAAAAACCCCAGTGCCTTAGTCTAGTCTGATAAAAAATGAATTGTAAGACTTTTTTTTAAAAAGTTTTTAAACAGTTAGTTGGAGATTAAAAGCATTGCACTTATAAACTAGTTAGGATTGAAGATGTCTGTGATTATCATAGGTTGTTTATATTTCTGTGCTTTTTTTTCCCCATGTGATTTCACTCAACATTTTGATATCATTGGATAAATTAACATAATTCACCTAACAAAGTACAATATTTTGATAATTTTTAAGATTATATTTTTGACAAATTCATCTTTTCTTAGCCTGAACTTTTGTCCTTTTTAATAGGTTAAAAAACAGATTCTTTCACTTCAGTGAAAATAATTGTACTTTCTATTTAATATTTAGATAGCAGTTTGAATATTAGGCCTTAATAGCTGGACAATCACTTTCCTGATTCAAATTCTTCCTGATAAACAATTTGGCAAGAAAATTACCTACCATTCTGGAGTGGAAAAATCATGATACAGAACAGTAGCTTGAACACTGGTTTGTATTTTACATAGAAAAAGATAAGTTAGATGTGGGATAAATATCTTCTCCATGACTGCTTCTCTTTGATTATTCGAATGAGAGTTGAGAAACTACTTTATCATGTATTATTTATTGATTTGTTAGAGGAATTAATTCTTTCAGAAGCAATTAAATACTTGCAAATATAAGGAGACAGTGTCAGTACAGAGTCATTAGTGATTAAGTCTCATCATTAAGTGAAAGCCCAGCATTACTTTCCCAGCAAGTACCTAGTTAAGATACAGCTTGATGTTTGAAGCCTTCCAAAGCATAAGAAAACAAAGTAGTAGAAAATAATAAAACAGCATTAGAATTGGCATAGTTTGTGGTAGCCCACAGCACAGATTACAATTAATTTTCACTGAATTGCTTCACAGAATTAATTATTAGCACATCAGCAGCAAAACTACTACTTAGTCTGAGAATAGTTTCTTAATGCCAATGGCTATTTTGTGCTGCTGGACAAAAACAGGCAGTGTAAGACAAAAATGTGAAGATATGGAGAAATAGAAGTGCATGTAAAAAAGGCTTACTCAAATGTTCTTCCCTTGACCTTGTCTTTTTCATGCACCCTTCTGTCAGCGCATCAATTTTCAGTCCCAGCACTGTCACTTATTTCATGGGAATTTTCTTACAGAGTTGAGGAAATAGAATAATTTAAAACTCGTTACTATAGTACCATTTAACCTTGGAGAAGGATTACTCCCCTTGGGATTCTGCCTTTTGTTCTGCCTGTTTCCAGTGCTGTTAGTTCCAATACTGGCTCACTGGGGTTCGCACAGAGGGCTCTCCATGCCTGGCTGCACCGTGAGCCCAGAGTAGCTGTCAAGCCTGGAAGTGTATGCTTTGGACCTCAGTGATTATGTTTGCTCACATTAACAGATCCTTCTCCCAGTGAAGACACAAGTTCAGTTACTTAATTGTTGATAATCATCCTGTGTCTCCCTCAGCTTCCTCCCACCTTCCTCCTGACTAGATCAGGAGGCCTCTCTTACCTTAATGCATTGCGACTCCACGTCAAAGTTTCCAGTAGACAGCTTTCTCATCACATTTGGAGGGGAAAGTAAAAGCAAATTAAGAGCTGGCAAGAATAAATAGATTCCAGCATCTTCAGACCAGTTTGAAGGGATTGTTTTAATTCAGTCCTGAATTTTGAACAGCAATATGCTCACTTCGAAGTCCTTACAGTGAGGCAAACTTGAGAAGCTTGTTGTCACTTAAGATTCAGGCAAGCCTAAGGCTGAGGAGGAAAGATCACAGCCAGCAGCAGCAGTTGTTCTTGCTCTTTTGTTGTTTTGTTTTAGCAAGAGCATCTAATGTGAAGTTATGAGAATGTGCTAGTTTGAAAACAAACTAGTGGGAGACACCAAGTCAGAATAACAATTTAATAGGCAAATAAAATAAGGGAAAAAACCCCACAAAAATAAAGGCAGAAAACACTGGGTTAAACTGACAGAGTCAGGATACAACCAGACACCCCGTTAGTCAGGGTGGTGGTAGCAGTCCAGTAGAATGGTGGCTGCAGTCCTCCTGAAGCGGTGATCCTGTAGAAAGATCTGCTCTTCCTCAGAAAGTCCAGTGTTGGCTATGTAGCTCTTGTCCTCTGGGAATCCAGTGAAAGAGCTGTCTCTGGTGTTAGGAATCTCAGATTATATCCAGGATGGAATGCTTGGTTCCGCCCTCTGGGTGGAGCATCTCACAATGGGGTAATGAGTCATGAGGCCAAGTGTTGATTAGGCTCATTAACAGAAGATGGTCCGGAGGGAGTTATCTCTGAGTCGTGCAGCAGGGCATTGATGGGCCATTAACAGAAAGATAGTCTGGGGGGAGGAGGCAAGGAAACACTGCCCCACCTGATTTCAACAGCTCATGAGGATGGTAATGGAATACATTGCAACCCAGGACAGAGAATTAAAGATGTATGGGTGTGGCTGTGAACTCTTTTTCTCATTTTGATCTTACAATTTTTACTATAGATGTTCTAAAAGTCTCACATAGGTCAACATCACATATCACATGGAGACAAACATATGAAAAATTAAGAGCTAAAAGTATTTAAAAAGAGAAGTATATTCAATACTCTGTGGATAGTACATAGCCTAATATTTATTTCCTCCATGAACTTCAGCTAAAACAGAAAATTAAAGAGTCATTATGTCCCATTAGTTATTGGTTTGTGGAGACTTAATTATGCAGTTGAGATGGACTGTTATTTTGAATTCATTCTTGTATCCTGTGGTACCCTAAAAAGCAAATTATAGGGGTCTTTTGACACTTGATACTAAACAAGGTTACAATCTTACAATAGGTTCTACACAGTTCTAGAAGCCTACTCTTTCAAACTGTAGACCAACATTTGTGGTGTTGATTATAGAGAACGTGTACTTTAAATGCATGAACTTTGATTTCTTCCTATCTGAGAGGAGTATTTACTAAAAAATAACTCCTGAGAAAATGTGTTTTGTGAATATTCTGGTCTGCTCACAGAATGAGTGACATATGCTTATAAAAGAAAGTTCTTGGCTACATTTACTTTTTTTCTGCTCAAATATCTGCAATTAAGTTTAAAAGCATCTGTAAGCTTTTGCTTTTATCAATTATATTTACTCCAAGGTTCAGAAATTAAAATGTGGAGTATCACTCGGAACAGGTATCAGTATTACCAGCTGGTAAAAGAACAGAGCATGAAACTGGTTAATACAAGACACCTAAGTTAATGAAAACAGAATTATCATCAATACTTTTTCTCCCGATAAATGAACAGCACAGGCCACAAGAGGAGAATGTACCCTGATATTACAGAATTTAATCATGTGGACTGTACCTCTGCTGAGATATTATATAGGACACAGGGAAAAACTGACAGGAAAACTGACATTTTTGTCCTTAAAGACAAAAGGCATTTTTTCCCTTAAAGGAAAAGACCCCAGCTGCTTAGCTTCAGAGAGGTCAAGCTGGCTACTGAACAGGAGATTTAAACATGTGGGACCAAGTCTTCCTTGGGGGGGTGCAAGACATCCTCTTCTAAAAAATGCATCAAAATTCTCCACAGGAGAGAAAAGACAATATGAAAACTATTAAGTCTTCTGTAAAGACCAGAATATTATTTCTGATAGTTTTGAAATGGAAACTGAGACAGGAATGTCAATAATTATATGCACCTCAAGAAAGCCTATAATTTTGCTGAAATTGCCAGCCTTGCATAAATGCTTTGCAGACTTTTGTTAACCAGGAAAATAAATTTTGACTCTTTCCAATCAGTATTAAGTATCTATTTTAGATTCACAAAGGAAGAGAGATGTTTGTGTTTTTATCTAAAAAAAGTAAAACTCTAAAAGCAAACCTGATTTTCAAATACAGGTTTGCAAGTTCTAGAGAACAAGAGACCAAGCTAAAAGTCAGAAGCCTCCTTTGCAGAGCCATTTCTGTAGCTCTGGGGTTAGGCTGAGCTCATGCCTCTCTGTAGGCAGGGAGCAGATCTGGCCAGCTTGCTTGGCGTGGTACCTCTGTGTGTGGGGCTGGAGGTGCCATCTTTGCCCCTTGGGACCAGGGCTACCCTGTAGCTTGGAACAACAGGGATGAAGCTTCTGGCAGGGTTGAAGCCCCTTTGGTCATGGCTTCCCATGCCCAGAGTGCTCGTTATCTACAAGTTAATATAACTGACGGTTTCTCAACTCTGCTCGTAGACCAGTACATATGTTTCTTCCCTGACCATCACAACACTCACCTTTGTGTTTGCAAGTTTTTTGCAGATTACTGTTTGAGAACCATTTCTGAGTGAGGTAAAGCTCACATGACAATTTGCTGCTTAAGTAAGATTGAATATTCTAGAATTCATCCTTGTCACAAGAATGGAAATTTTGTAATTTTGATCATCCATGGCAAGATGGTAAGACATGTAAGGGGTGTGGAAAAACGAATATTTTATTAGGCTGGAGGATATCTAGGCTGAAAGAAAGAAAATACTCCTGAGAAAGGAGATACAGGCCAACAAACTGATCTAGATACCATATCATTCCCAAACTAAAATACACCATCAGTGGAAATATTCTATTAGGCTAGAGGATATAATTTTGGAAAATAGGCATACTTTGAGGAAGAGAAGCCCTTTATAGGGAGAAGTTTTGCAGAGACCTGTAGGAGATTTATGAATTCAGAAGTGTCTGTTGTTTTCCATGTTTTTTAGTGGGTTTAGTAATATATATTCTTCTCTTTACAAACTCAGACTCTTTAAAGGATACAGACTTCTGTACTCCTTGTGACAGCAGTATTATTACCACAGCTTATAATTGTTGGCCCCAGATTTTTTTGCTGGAGGGAAGCTCAACAGAAAATTTTGTAGTGGATATATGTATTCATATTTGTGTGTATTATGCAAGAGGTTTAAGAGAAGAATATACAAAACAAGAATGTTATGAGTTATTCATCATAAAGACAACACTAAACAATAATAATATTTAGCTCCTATCAGAAAACAAAACAAAAAAATGCAGCTATGTTTTGTGAAGGACCTTGTAATAGTCTCCTGCAGACCTTGTTTCATGCTCAGCCTGAGCATGAAAACACCACATGTCCTTTTCTACAACTTTAAGAAGACCCATAAAATTCTCCATTGAGGGCTACTTCACAGGTGCATGGGTGCACAACAACCCTGTAAGGAATTTAAGAGTTGGTTTTAAAAAAAGAATCTCAATTTTTACATAATATTTCTTACACCCACTGCAGGTCACTGAACTCAAAATGGCAAAGAAAGTTTAAAGGAGTTCCAATGTAGATGGACACCGTTCTCCAGAGCAGAAATTGTGCCTTCCATGATGCAGGTGCCTGTGTTCACACACTAAAATCAAACAAATGCTGTAAGGAGATATTCTTTACTACAAGGGTAGTGAGATACTGGCACAACTTGCCCAGAGAAGCTGTGGGTCTCCAATCCCTGCAAGTGTTAAAGAACAGGATGGATAAGGCTTTGAGCAACCCATTCTAGTGGAAGGTGTCCCTGCTCACAACAGTGGGGCTGGAATGAGATGATCTTTAAGGTTCCTTCCAGCCCAGTCCAGTCTGTGATCCCATGACTCTATGATGTGCTGTGGCAGAAGAACTGGGGCACTCCTGGACTCCTGTCTGCCTGGTTCCCCTGAGATAAGATTGGTTGGGATCTCTCACACCTTTTGTCCAAAAGATTTGAGAATATTGAGATATCATGATTGTTTTGGCGCTTCCTGGAAAAAGAATTCTGTGGTGCTGTAGAAAGTTTCTGCAGAGGTATGGGAAAGAAAAGCAGCATAATTTTCACCAGTAATAGCAAGAACTGTACTGTTATAATGCGTTTTATAAATTGGGAAAATACATTAGTTCTCATATTAAACATTACTGTTAGAGTAACTGCTGTCCCTTTCAAAGAGGTAAAATGAAGATCCTATAAAGGGGCTCAAAGCAGTCTCTGGAAATGACAGTTATGACCCGGTTAACTCATATTTCAGCTCAAATGCTTTCTGCTTCAAAAGCTTACAGGTATATGCATATAGGTATTGTACGTATTATCAGTATACAAGGAATAGAAGGCAAGATATTGACTTGATTCAGTATCACAAAAATTCCCAGTGAATGATCAAAATGGGCAGTCTTTTGCACTCCGTGTTAAGGAAGGGGAGATTGATGGGTCTGTGCAATCACAGGACAGTGGAATTTAATATTCCCTCCCTTGCTTTCGTACTGGCAGTGGAACTTCACTAGGAGTGACTGTGATCCAAAAATCAGAAGGGTAATTTCCGGAGAAGCAGGAAGAACTCAAGGCAGAAATTCCAAAACCTGCACATTAAATTAAAAAGTAAGTGTGACTATGGAGAAGTGATTAAATAAGAATTTTTAAGGAAACCTAGTAGTGTATTTTTAGGCAGCTGGTTCAGTTCTATTGACTTTATTTTCTTTGTAAAAGGAATAACCCCACTGTATAAAAAATCAGTTCCAGGAAAGAGTCAAGAAAGCAATACACAAGAAATGTTCCCTCACAGCAGGGATTGCATTTGCTGCAGCTGTAGTTTCCCTCCTTGGACTAAAGGGTTAGCTGGCTTTGTTATTTTTCTGCTGCTGTTGCTGTTTCACAAATTAGGCTGACAGCTCCATTTCCACAGTCTACATCTTTTCATGCTGTGAAGCTCAGTAAAACAGTGCAAAAAGTGTACTGTCCATGCAATGGGTCAAAAATTATGTATAATGATTTGATCCTAAAAACATGAATGAAATGGAATATCAGCTTTATTTTCATACCCCGGAAAAGTCACTGAAGACAAGTAACAGAGTTACTACAGCTACAGAGTTTAAAAATATCTGTGAAAATTAATTTTTGCAATTTGGCAGGCTTTAATAACAAAGCAAGGCTTCTGGCAAGAACCCCAAAAAATTACGTAGAAACACTTTAATGAACTACTGTCTGCTTTCCCTTTAGAAAACATTTTCTGTGACTTGGACATCCCTAACAGAAGGCAAAGGTACATTATTGTGTGCAGTTTCTACAGTCTGGTGTCTGAAAGAATTGGCCTTAGGACTGTGTTACCATTAGCTTCAACTACCATTCTTGTTTTCAGAGGGACTTTCTTTGATTGCTATTTCCATAGTAAGTGTACAGTACTCAGAGTACCACATCAATTGGTAGTCTGTAAATAGTTTATAGGCATTTTTCAAAACCAGACAACTATTAGGCAGTTTAATGTAATGCCCGTCATGCTGACCTGGTGATTGTCATTCTCACCCTTGCTGCTCTGATTTCCCTCTTATACTGAAGATTGAACACATGATCAGAAAGAACCAGCACTGATTATGCAGTTCTGCAGTGTCTGGCACAGTGTATGATTGTGATGGATGGTGACACCAAGCAGTTTCTCCTCCACATTGATTATGAGGTGATGAATTCTCAAATGTTTGTCTTTCATAAACTCCTTAGAACTTCTGTCTTAAGATCATCATATTCTAGACAGTATCTATCCTAGGTTCTAGACTAACACTTGCTGAATGCCTTACAGCTTCTTGATGGCCATCACAACCCTGCTTCAAACATGAAGTTATTCTTACTTGACTGCTCTCTCAGATATCTGATGGATAAGCAGGGGAAACTGCTATGATCTTTTAAAACGCTTGTTCCATTCTCTCCTGTCACCTAGCTCATTCAAATTCACTTCAGTCTTATTTGGATGCAACCTTTGCTGCACAGAAACTGGCATTAACTTACAGATATTTCGACTCAGTAGTGTAACCTGAAAATAGCCCTAATGAAGTCCAATGGCTGGAACCATACTGACATTGGCCCTCTACTTCCATCTTCTGTTTAATTATGCGAATCTCAGTGGATTTGTTTTTCCATTTTCCCAATGACTTATTTTTTTTCTGTGTACAAGTCGTTTGCAGAATGCTGTGTAAACATCTTATTTACCATCAGAGGAGACAGTGCATAAAACATGGTCCATAACATATTTCAAGCAGATTTTTGCATTACAGTGTTCCTTTTCAATGGGATATGAATTTCACGGTGAGAGAATTAAATATGAGCTAAAATGATGTGTTCCTCTTAAAAGATAACTTATGAAGCTCTGCACTGCTGAAAAGTAAATATAAACAAGTATGGGCTCAAATTTCCATCTTGGATATTCAAATACTGCATAATATTATCCTTAGTTCTAGCCAATATGAATTTAGGCTTCCATATGAACTGAAGCTTGTATCTTCTTATGTCCATGGTAATTATGTAATGAGAGATGGTTGGGCCTGACTTCAGAATAAGACATTGGCTTCTGAGATTTCCAGAGCTGCAGTTTCTTGCTTGATTTAGGGTATCAATAAGTCCTATGTCTTTTTCTGCTTTTTTTTTCACCCAGACCTGTTCTTCTCCATGTAGCCCCACTGTAGACTGAACAGGCACGCAGATCAAATTCTCTTCTGCCCTGTCCAAGAAACAGAAGCAGAAGTATCCTATGGAAAAAAAAATCCATGTATTTAGTTATAGTAAAATAAAATCTTAAGATGCAACCAGACAGAGTTTGTAATTTGCTATCTTGCAAAACCTGATAGTTTCATCTATGGGTTGACTGCCAGTGAATATAATGTCAAGTCAGATGCCAATATAAGGCCAGGAGTGAAGGTGATGGATTATTGGGGTTTTTGTAGCTTCTTTGCTTCACATTAATTCTACTTCTCACGATGAATTCCACTTCTCACGATGAATTCCACTTCTATTTCTTGTAAAAATCACATAATAAAAGTCGAACAATATAGTTGAAATAGATTTCAAACTTGCTAAACTGAATAATTTGGATAAATGCACTAGAAATGTTCACAAAATCAGTTATTTCCACCTGAAAGATTTAGATATTGTTAAATCAAGAGTTTTAAATGGAAATATTGAAGAATCTTTATCTGAAATGTTTAAATCAGTTGCATTACAGAACTTGTGACAAAATCTGTAAGCTGATTCTCTGTAAGATTTGTTGCATCTTAGTGATCAAAATATTTTATAATTGTCTTCCAGTTTTGTGGTTGATTAGCAGCTGAACTCCAGTACTATTAAGGATGTTCAGCTATTTCTGTTATCTTCAGGATTAGTTAATTGTCTGGAATGATGGTAGTGGTTTCATTGCTTACTTGCTTAGCGCACAGCCTGGAGAGCATGGAGAAAGGGTAAGAATACAGTGATTGCAAGTAGCAGCTCCCCAGAAAATTCTCCTGCATTTCTCCAGCATTTTACAGCTAAGACATTCAAAAGCCAGGAATTAATCCTTTGTATCTAGTAGTCCTTAAAATTATTTTTTCTTCCATGAATTCAACCTTTGGCTTTTTTGACTCTTTTAAACTTTTAGCATATACAATTGCTTGTGACAACTGAATTAGAAATTAACATTTTCTAATCTCTGACCTTCTTTTACATTTTTGTGCATTTCTGTTCTCTCCTATTGTTTCTGTGCTATGTGTGGTTCATTACAATTTCTTTTCCTTCTTTCCTTTTTATTCTTGCTTTGTCATACTTAGACACAGTTTTTTCCTTGTCCTTTTCAGCACTCATCTTTAACACACACTTAAATTTTTTTACTACTTTTTTCTTCTAGACCTCCTTTTTTCCCTGCTAGTAGCTGTTACTGGTTTCATCTCTCCCATAATTAACATATATATACTGCTTTATAATTGTTAAAATACCAATTTTCTTACCTGGAAGAGTGGAAAAATTAAATCAATCCAGAAAAATAGCAGGGGTCAAAACTGTGGGCACTGGAGATTTGTGGTGCTCATCCAGTTATTACTGATTTTTTTTCACATCTGCAGAGACGTCCCTTTTTGCAGCCAGGGATATCACCAGCTTTTGAGAACAGGGGTTAGCTGATAGGCAAGCAGCTGTGTAAGAGCTGACATGAGGCTTGTCCTGAGTCCTGTTAATGGCAATCGAGTCACCAAATGCAATGTATTGTCCTGTATTTGGCTCGTATTTTGAAGAAACAGCCACACAAGAGCCTGATACCAGTGACTACAGAGATTCAAGACCTATGAAAACTCTCTGAATTTGCAAAACTTTTAATGATGATTGGTCTGTTAGACCTACAGTCAGTTTTCATTAACAAGGGTGTTGTGTAGGTAAAGAATGTGCACTGGACACTTAAGGAAAAGGAAAATGATGTTGAGACTTCGTGGCTCTCTATTTCCCAAAGAAACACTTTACTGGTCTATAGCAACTCCTGAATCAAAGTAAACTTTAATGCTTTAATAGGTGGTGAAAGGCCATTGATACTATCCCCAACTAAACTTAGAACAGCAGTAAGGAAGTTTTCAGTAAAATACAAACCATTTTATTAAAATTAAAGATGAAAGTATTCAGTGAAAAGCATTTTTTAGACAGTATGAGTTTAAAGTGTTTATAGTGTAATGTGTTTGTACTGCAGTGTAGCTATGTGTATCAATAACCTCCGGTGTATCTGGCCCAAGAGGATGGTAAAAAATTTTGCTAATGCAGTTTGGTGCTTTCTGAACAAGACTTGGGGTTCAGAGTTTTGTTCTAATCTCTTATTGTTTTCAGCAGAAAAAAATGTGAATTTTCAAGAGCTGCTTTAGGATAGCATGGACAACACCTTTGACAGGGAATAGGAAACTAAATTAGAGGTGGAAGTTTGCATCGTAAGTACATTCGATCAAATGAGTCTACCACAAAATGCCTGCAACACTGAGAAGCAGTGGTCTTTCCTTTCTATTTAATATCATATCTGTCATTTTGTCAGTCATTAAGTATTAGCAGTGCAACCTTTCATTTTCAATTTAAAAGTGATTAATCTGAATAATTTGATAGAGGCAGAAAAAATTATCACTTTTCTGCTCCCAAATTGTGATAATGGTGAACTAGGCAAAAGATCTCGTTCCTTTGAAATCCCAAGGTGATTTCTTAGAGTACAAGAACTTACAGATAACTTCCACAGCTGATGTAACTGAAATTTTTAGGGCGACTTGCTGTCTGACTTTTGGTCACAAGGACAGTCTTTGAGATTTTGAAGGATCTATACTACCATTACACAAGAGTAAATGTACTTAAAAGGAATAGGACTTTCCTTATTCTCAATTCTGAAATGAATAATAAATGTCACGTTCATCTTCCCAAACCTGCTCCTCAGAAGTGACATTAAGGAGCTGTCCTTGAAGTATACTTTCAGACAAGTCTGGCTGAGTTTCTATTCATACATAGGTAACTATTAATAATGCACATGCTGCTGTGTATTATCCTCAATTCATTATCAGCATTGAAGCTTTTAGACTATTCTGCAATTGTAAAGGATACAATAAGCCGTTGGCTTTCACTCAGGAGCTTCTCATATAGAATGTTTTCTTTTTAGTTAGGTCACATCAACTAACTTTTAAATTTCAATAAACATGGCTATAGTTAGGGATGGTGATTAAAGTATTATTGAACATGATGCCAGACAATTCATCGTCTTCTATTAGTTCTGATTTATCCAGGGATGTAAGCATGCAGATAGCTTTTGCTATCTTCATTTGGACTACTGTTTGAATTTAGTGGTGAAACAAGAAAACTTCCCTTATATGTTCCCCAACTATGAGAGACTGAAATGTTATGATTAATGGTTTAAACATTGCTATGAAGGACTTTTTGGCCATTATGGCAAAACTGTATAAGGAAGCTGCATCTACAAGATTCAACCCCTAATTTATAGGAATTCCATGACATCTTTAAAAATTGTGTATGTGGACTCAGTATAAGCATATGCTGACTGGTCTGTAGAATTGCAGAGGGGAAACCTGGCACTGAGTTTGCCTTTTGGTGAAATGAGTGCTAATAAAATGAGTAACAGGTGAAAGAACTGCAGCAGTGGCTTCAAGAAAAATGCCACCTACACTGCAGCATATCATCTTGATCTACATTGCTGTATAAACTCCAGGACTTTCATTTACCCCATCGTGGTTCCACGTGAAGACTACTTGGGCCTTATGTGGCTGAGGTGGTATTCTCATCTCATGAATATGTTATAAAAGAGTGGAAAAAATGAAAAATCATCTTTTTCTTGAAACGATGGCTAAACACTTGAGATTTTAATACAAACCACTCTGTCCCAACCCTACTCTATCTAATCTAGTTTCTGCTGATTTTACCCAATATATACAGGTTCTCTGTAAATAACAGTTGAAGCATAGATCAGTTCCTTAAAGAAGAGTGACGAATGAAGAAACACCCTGGCATGCTATGCAGCAATGTTATGATTTTTAAAAGGAAGTATTTTTGAAAGTACGGTGTTATTCAAAATTTTTCTGCATCCAACCCACATAACCAAAGCAGGGGTATGGTTTTCCTTTGTGGTTCATACAGCAAGTCCCTTCAATATTTTACCACTGGGCTGAGGCAAGTATCTCCCCTTCATGACATTTCTGCTTTATGACTCCATAGGATCATTGTTATTCAAAAGGTATTCTGCCTAAATCTTGGCTGCAAATGAGAATTTAGGTGAAAGTTAAGCACAATACTGTTACTGTTCCCTACTACAGTGAATTTCACCATTAGTCAAGAAGAAAAGCTACATATATTATTGCTGGATTTTTTAAAAAACTATTTAAAATATAAACTAGAATTCTTTTATCGCCAGTTCTTTATTCCTAACTTGTCAATGTGTGAAGAACTGTAAACCATCATCTACATTTTTACAGCTTTATATTCTGTATTTTCAAGATTGTCATGTCAGCATTTTCAGTATTCTCAGTGCTAGTGAAGTTTGAGTTCAAGGTATATAAAACAGTAAAATTAATTATTGCTCCTTTCTATCTACTTCAAGAGGCTACAAATATGACATGGAAGTCATGGATTCCATTTCAGATTTTAAAAAGAACCTACTATTCTACTCCTGCCTACAGAAATCCTCGGTTTAATTCATACAAGAACACATCAAGTATAAGGTCTCAAGGAGTGAATAGGCTGACATCATGATGTAATTAAAACAAGACCTGTAATGTACTATGGAGCCTGTCAAATTAGTATCATGAAAAGCTATTCATAAGAATATGCTCTATCACACATCAAGTAATTTTTTCATCATTGTTGTAGACACAGTATAAAAACTAGACTAGCTGAGTTGTAAAAACCTTTGATGTCTACACTTATATTCAGTTCTTAACATAGACATAACTCAGCGCAGCTGTCATTCTCCATAGTACTGATAGTGATCTCTTAATATTCATTATGTAAGATACTCCCACCTTTTCTATATTCACAGAATCACAGAATGGTCAGGTTGGAAGGAACCACACTTGGTCATCTGGCCCAACCTCCCTGCTCAAGCAGGGTCATTGCACATGCACATAGAGCACATGGCACAGTATTATGATCAGACAGTTGCTGAATATCTCCAGTGAGGGAGACTCCACAACCTCTCTGGGCAATCTGTTCCAGTGCTTGGTCACTCTCACTGTGAAGAAGTTCTTCCTCACATTCAGGTGGAACTTCCTGTGCCCCAGTTTCTGCCTTTCACTAATGTCCTAGTGGTTGGCATCGCCGAACAGGGCCTGGCTCCATCTTCTTGGCACCCACTCTTTAGATATTTATAGGGATTAATGAGACCCCATCGCAGTCAGCTCTTCTCAAGTCTGGGAGGCCCAACTGGGAAGGAAGAAAATTAGGTCATAAAATACAAACAGGAAACATAATGTAGAAGTAGCACTCTGTGTCACTTCCACCAGTGCTTCATGACTATTTTCTGCCTGAAGATAAGTGCCATAAGGGCATATACTCTCTAATTTGTGAAGCAGTAACTAAGAGACATCCTAAGTTTTCCTACAATACCTTAAAACTGGAGAGAACTAGCTTTGTCTGATACTGGTGTTGGTAAGAAAATTAGACAGAATGGAATAACTCACTGATATTAAAAAAAACCAAAAACAAAAACAAAAAACCAAACAAACAAAACAAGAAGAAGAAAGAAAAAAAGGGGAAAAAGAAGAAATGTCTTATATTTCCCAGCAAACCTGAGAACAAGAGAACAATCTCTTCTTTGGTAATACAACTTAGATATTGAAGCAATAAATTATTGGTGGGTATTTCCATGAACACCAGCTCAATTTGTTTCACTTGGTTAAGTACAGTTTAAAGCACTACAATGTATTAATTTCTTCCTTAAAAAGAAATAATAAAGAAATAAAGACTACAAGCTATGTGTGAAAATGGACAGTTATCTGCTTCTAGCAAAGAATAGTAAATGGCTATACGATTATTTTTTTTGTATCATCCACTACTTAAAGCTCTGAGCATCCCTTTGAGAAAATTTTAACATGAAATTCTCACTGGCATTTGTTCTTAAGCCAGTTGTTGTAGATACTGCTTGTTAATAGTTGTAGATATTGCTTGTTAATATTGAGCAGTTTTCCTTGTTTGTGTCTATCAGTATCATTGACAATCAGTACACCTTAGAAAGCTATGCTATTTTTCTCATTTTAAAACATTGAAGTGTTATTTCCAAATGGCTATATTCTGCAGCTGCTATATCTGGAATACCTCCAATGCTAATGAAGCACATAAAAATAATATAATTTCAATGTAAAAAGCACATGCCTTGAAAAAATATTTTGGGAAAATTATGGTTTTGACACTAAGGAACATGCTGCCAAGCGCTATTATGTGATCATACAGTGACAGTAATGGATACTTAAAGAAATAATTCTGATGTCTCTTAACACTTGCTTGTAGATCAGGAAGGCTGTCACTACAAGATCAGAGTATGAAAACTCACAAAAAATTGTTTAATAAACCATCTACCACATGAAATCTTGTTTTTATACTCTATGGATGACAGTAAACTATCAATATTTTTTCTCAAAATATTTGCTAAATGAAACACATCATATACAAACACTCCATGTTTTCTATATTAAATGGCTTTGAGAAGTGAGTAGTTTTTTATAAATATTTTTTTATATTCCCTGCTGCTTGATACATAAGATCCTTACTACATCTTTTCTTGGCCACTGAAAGGCTCAAAAGTGTTTCAATCATACAGAAGTTACTATATACTAATATTAATACCATGAACAAAAGTAAATCCCAGGCCGCAGATCTACAAGGCAGATATTTATTTTAAAATGCCACGTTAAGTGGCATAAAACTGCTGAGCCATCACACAAGACACATCTTTATTTACCAGGATACTTGAATGAGCAAAGAGTTTCTGGTCTTTGCTCAATCCCCCAGTCAATGCCTGCATGCTGGGACAGCGATCCGAATTACTTGGCTTCATTTCCGTCTAGTGTCACACTGCTGGCCGTGACATCCCAGCACTGGAGCAGCCAGGTCAGTAGGGGCTCACCTGGCTGCTGGCTGAAATCTTTTTGCAGATCTCACAGCTCACCCAGGGATACGGATCGTGTAATTATCTCTGTCCATGACTCTTCCTCTGGTTGTGAGGGTCCTGCTTCCTCTTCATCACTCACTGCACGAACTGGTTTAGACTTGGATTTCTTCTTCTCTATAGGGGCGACTCCTACTGGTACTGGTTGTTCCTCTGGTTCAGCTGCAATTTGAGATCTGCTTTCCTCCTCCTTCCCCTGAGGGCGCTGGCTTGTGAGGAGCGGTATCTGACAAGCAGTGCTCAGCATGTTGCATAACTTTGTGCCTCCCTGAAACTGCTACAGAGATTTTCTTTCAAATATTTTGCCACTTTATAAGGGTCCTGTATTTGTTCCGGGGTGAACTTCCAAACCTTTAGAGCAGAATACGCCTTGAAAAACTGACCCATTTTCTTCCACATTCCATGCACCTCATGACTACGCTGGGGCAGGCGTCTGGACAACTTCCCTAGAAATCTCTGTCCTGACTCTGAACATGTTATAGACTGTACTGAGGAAACCTGGCAGACACAGCAACAAGAACATGCTTTCCTTAACATCCAGAGGGAATTAAAAATTCCCTGTTGTAGGAGGCCTGAAGGAGAAAAAGGGGGTGAAACATTTGGAAAAAATCATCCTCCCCTGATTCCCCCACAAGCTGGGTAAGATTATTAATGAATTCCCCGAGGTAGCACCCAAGGCCAGGAGAGGAAGAAAACACTGAATGCACATCCCAAATGACCGTCATTGCCCTTGCTGTTATTATGTCATAAATTGATATCACACAGTACAGCAACAAAGTGATCCTGATCCCTCTCCCACTCTGAAAAGTCAGGAGGAGCACATACAGAAATATCTACGGGGTTAGATACCGCACCCACATGAACAGATTGAGCAACACTGTAACCAAGGAGTTCTCTTTTTAATACACAAACGCTTATGTCAAAACTGTTTTCTCAACCCTCTCATGCCCCTCACTGGGCACTAACTGAATGGTGTTTAAAACCAGACAAAAATTATACTCCAATTAAGCCACTTCTCTTTCCCCTATCCTCTCCAGAAAGAGAGGAACAAAGAGGCTATGAGGTGAGATGATTTCTCTTACTTTTCAGTGTCTTCTGATGTTTTTAACTTTCAAAGGTTAAAGTATTCAGTAATAATGCCTTTCAGACTGCTTTATTTTTAGAAATGTATAGAGCAATTTCAAGTGAACTTAGCTCCTAGAAAATCATTAGCAATTACTTAGCCTTTCCACAGGGAGCAGTAAGGCCAGAGCAACTGAATTAGTGATTCTGCTTGTGACTTGGGCTGAGCAAACTAGTTTTCCTAATATTATTGCAGCATTTGAAGTCCACCTAGATTTGTGAAAGATTATACTGCCTCTAAAACTGCAACAGCCCTGAAAACTCTATATTGCTTAAATCCTTTTCTAACCACTCTAGGAACCATAACGTAGACAAATCAACTGTTGACATAGAACACTTTTTCACAGCATTATTGTTTTGTTAGTAGCTTGATTGGTATAAGCAAATGCAGAGGAAGTAAGTAACTTTAACTACTGCTTAACTTGATGATCAGATTTAAGATATCGTCGTGTTTTAACCAGCACAGATGATGATTATACACACAAAGCCCCCATATATGTTCACACATATTCACACAAGTCACTATACATTTTCAGCTATAGATGTTTCTTTCTCAAGTAGATATTTTCCATTTTCAAATGAAAAGAATGAAAGAAATCCACTGTGTTTGAATTGTGCAATAGCTTAGAAGAGAAACACTGATAGAAAAACTGATGCTCCTATCAGTATTGCTTGTGCCTTTGGGATAATTAATTATTGGTTTAAAAACATCACAGTGCAATAAATTTTGCTTCATAATATAATCAACATTGTATTTGCATTTACTGCACTGTTAGAAAGAAGAGAAAATGAAGATCTTGAAGAAAATAAACACATCCTGCCCTTACCCTTGATTTCTAACATATTTAAAATGTCACAGTGCAACTCTAAGATTGTTTACAGAGACCCCAGCCCAGGTGCTGAGGAAGTGGATCCCATAGATTTTTCTAGAAGTGGATCTACAGAGACGACTCAAAGATGTTGGTTCCAAGGAAGCAAACCATGGTGCTGGATAAGGGGTTTCTGCAGAAAATAAGCAATTGAAAGTCCATTGCCTAAGAAAAAAAATGACAGCTTTAGTTACTTTCCTTGAATACAGATTTTGTAAAATTCATTGTAGCTTGAAATGAACTTTGAGATAGGATCAATATTCAACTGCTACTTTTTAAATTTACGTTTCTTAAAAACATAAAATTTCTTAAAATAAAATTTAAGCGAGCAGAAACACACAAACACGTCTTTTAAGAGCTTGGTAGAAATGTTTGCTAGTGATTGGCAGCAAGATCATGAGAGCCATACAAAGATAATGATTTCACTTGTATATCAAATTTGTATGCTTTGGCTTGTATGTTTGAGAAATGAGAAGAATGAGAAGGTATTTGACATATTTTATTGACATTTTGTTCAGTGTCTTCAGTGTGTCTCAACTGTTTCTCAAGGATCAATTATTTAATGATCAGTTTGATTTTTGGTCTTCAGTCCAGACTTGGTTCCAGTTATGTGATGCAGTCTCGAGCAACACAAAGGACTGTCTATTCAATTGCTGTATTAGGAAAAAAAAAAAGTTTTAAATTATTTATATGCAGTAAGAGACTTTTCTCTTTACATTGCAGAACCAGAGGTTTGATCTGTGGTCTAGCTCTCAATTTTTAATTACTCAGTGAAAAACCCCCAGTTTACTTAGCTCAAAGGCAAGAAGGTTAAGGTGACTTATTTAGTTTATAAATACTTTCATAGTAGAAGGTATCTATAAAACTTTTTTTGTAGTAGTCAAAAGCATTTACAGATTTAATGGCCAAAATTCAAATTCCTTAAAGTTGAACTAGAAAGAAAATTAAAATTACAAAATTTACATGGGTTGTGTAAAGGTGTATAATTTCAACTCAACCAACAAAACACAATTGACATGGATGGTGTAAAATGCATCATTTCAACACAGCCAAAGTCTACCTCTTTCTAAAAGAGAAACTTCAACTTAAAATAACTTTTGTGCAAGCTGGAAAAGTCACTACGTAGAATATGATGGTCTGTATTTTTCTGATCACATTAAGTAAATAAAGATATCCTTTATGTGTTTAAAAGTTATCAAATACTCAAATATTTTGATTTAAGTAAAGGCAAAAATCATAAGAGAAAACAATGATAGAATGTCATAAGAAGAAATCCAAAATAATGCACTATAACTAGGCAGGCAATTTATATATCGATAATTATTAATCTCAGACAATGCAGAGATGTGAATATTAAAATAATAATGGAGAATGCATTCAAGTTGTTTAGAAGAGAAAAGATTTAAGGAAAGTGAAAGGAAACACAGGACCCTAGACAGGAAGATGTTTGATTGTGTCTGGCAGAAATGAGAGGTTTAGACGGGAACTGAAGTAGCAGGGCAGTAACAGCACGACCTATAGAAAGCCACGTGTTCGAACGGGGCATACGGTCAGGGCGTGTCCTGGCTGACGAGCCAATGGCTGTATTGTGTAAAACATACAGCTATGTTCATAGGAGTATGGGTGAGGCAACTGCAAGCACGAATTCTGTTGCTGACCTTCTTTAATCACTGATGTCTATGCTTCCAACAGCTTATCTTGCTCTAGCAAATTAGCGGCAGGATAATTTTGCATTATTAAGCTTATCAGCTCTGACCTTCTAGGAAATGAAAGATAGGTTCTCCTGGCTACAGTTTTAGCAGAGTTCTAAAAGATTAACTTAGTAATAATACTTACTTCAGAGACTCGTCCTGGAGCCTAATTACTTTTTGCAAAACACGTAGAAACAGGTGAATTTAAAATCATATTCTTTAATTGACAGGTAGCTTGTAACTATGGATTTTGTTTTCACAATGTGACAGCACATAGACTAGTGTACTACGATGCAATTTTTTCTAGTACACCTATTTCAAGTCAAAAAAGTCTCAAGGGGCAGCAAGGGACATTTCAGTCTCACACAATCTTACTTTTTCAAGGGATGGTATCAAAAGAAACAAGCTTGAATTCTCTTCTACCATGGTGCTTATTTGCGAGTGGGGAATATATGTCACACTTCAACTTTTCAAAATTAGTCAGCAGTCTAAGACTGTTTAGATATGAACATAAATCTTGTCTCCAGCTATAGGCTGTTTTTTCTTTAATCCCTTAAAATATAGCAACATTCTGATGAATATTTAACAAAATATTGTATCTACCATGACTTTCTGTGCTTTCCTGTGTTCTTTTATATTTTGGCTTAGCTGAGGAAGAATTTTTATAGAGTGATCTGTTAAATGCATACTAAAATGGAATTTATAATTTTCTTTTTAATTTAAAACCTATGTGTTCTGCTTGTTCTTCTATTATATACGGTGTATGATATTGTGATTTTTGTTTCCTACCATGTGCTATAGAAAAGAAATTAAAAATATAGGTAATACAGAGTGTTCTCTGCAGAGTGGCACTATTTTTAGCTCTGAGCAAATAGAATGTGCTGTGCTACCCTGAAGAAACTTTCTTTCTGCGTTAAATGGTACTATAAACCAAGGGTTCCTGTTAAGACAAACTGCTGAAAAATGTGGGCTTTTTCTGACCAACTGCTCACTGTAGAACAGAAACAAAAGCTGAATCAGCCTTTCGCTAGTTTGAAAAGATTGTATTAGTATTTTGCTTTTCCAGTTGTATAGCATTTTTAAAAAGTGATCTGACATTTTAAAAAACATCTACTAAATACACCCACACTTTGAACACATACTAGAGTATTGTAATAGAATATTTTTTTTGTTCAAATGAAATTTTGGTGGCACTGAATAATTCTCCAGCCAACTAGAATAATTTCCTCTTTGGTGTTCTACTCACAAGGGCAAAACAAATCAGTCATATGTGTGTCTAAATCCTGTAATTTTAATAATCTGTCAAAGATTGTGCTATTGCTGTGTAGCAGATTGTCTGCTGTTATGATATCCTTCAATAGCTGAAGAAATAGTCTAACTTTTGAATTACTGAGATTTTGAAAGCAGACAAATACAGTCCTGTAATTCACTGACCAGAGCTTATCCTCTGTGCTTTTATTACATGTTAAATGCCTCTGAACTGGTTCTTCACCCTTATTCTATTCATACAGCAAAATAAGGTGTCATGTTTCATCATAATATACAAAATCAATGGTAATATCATATCATTTAAGCCAGTACAGATCCAGTAATAATAGCACAGAGGATAAGCTCTGGTCGGTGAATTACAGGACTCTACTGGATTTGCATGGCACAGTTCTGGTACTGGTGGGTGGCTACAGGGGTGGCTTCTGTGAGAAGCTGCCAGAAGCTGCCCCATGTCCGGCAGAGCCAATGCCAGCCGGCTCCAGGATGGGCCCACTGCTGGCCAAGGTTGGGCCCATCAGCGATGGTTGCAATGCCTCTGTGACAACATATTTGAGAAGAAAACACTATTGCACAGATGAAATTGTGGCCAGAGGAGAAAGGAGTGAGAATATGTGAGAGAAACAACTCTGCAGACACCAGATCAGGAGGAGGGGGAAGGGGGGAGGAGCTGCTCCAGGAGCTGGAGTGGAGATTCCCCTGCAGCCCGTGGTGCACACCATGGCAAGGCAGGCTGTCTCCCTGCAGCTTGGGGAGGTCCATGGTAGATCAGACATCCACCTGCAGTCTGTGGAAAAAAAGGGACCCATGCTGGAGCAGTTTGTGACAACTGAAGCCCATGGGATGGACTCATGTTGGAGAAGTTTGTGGAGGACAGTTTCCCATAAGGGACCCCATTCTGGAGCAAGGGGAGGGCTTCTCTCCTCAAAGAGGAAGCAGCTGCAGATACCATGTGATTAACTGATTGTAAACCCCACTCCCCATCTCCCTTTGCAGGAGGTGAGGAGGTAAAGCATTGGGAATATAGTTGGGCATGTGGGAAGGGGAGGTGTGGGGAAGGTGTTTTTAGGATTTGTTTTACTTCTCATTATCCTAGTCTAATTTTGATTGGTAATAAATTCAACTAATTTGCCTAAATAAAGTCTGTTTTGCCCATGACAGTATTTGGTGAGTGCCCTCTCTCAGACCTTAACTCACAAGCCTTTCATTGTATTTTCTCTCCCCTGTCCAGTGGAGGAGGGAGTGATAGAGCAGCTTTGGTGGGTACCTGGCATCCAGCCAGGGTCAAGCCACCACAAAGACCGTTTAATAATAAATATAGAATATATAGAGAAGGTGTGTGTGCTTAGAATGGATTTACAGAGAAGCTAAACACACTGTGGTCCAAAGCTGCTTAACTGGAACTGCTCTTCTGTCCTTTAAAACTGACCTTACTGGATTTGAAATCATTACTTTCACTTGTTCCTTTACATTTTCTCACATACCTCATCTCCCAGTCAACAAAGCTTTTAATGTATGAATAGCAGAATGCATTTGAAGTTTCAGTGATTGGAATGAAATGTAAATTTGATTAGCTGTATAAGTATCAGGTGAAATAAATGCAGAAAGGCAGCAGTGGAAATGTTTAATAGATTATTTGACCTGTATTTAAAGATAGGCAAATGTTTAATTGAACTTAAAGATTATATCAGCCTTTAAAGGCAGATTGTTCCATGTGAAATAGCTTGATTTTCTGTAGTAAGCAGTCTCAATTCAATATTCTAGGAATAAAATGAAAAGCCCAGTTCAAAAGACTTGTTCAAATTAAAAGAAGTTTGATTTTGCAAAACAGTATCTGTAAAAGTGTTGTTTTGATAATAAAGTATCCATTATTCCACTTGGATAAACTCTCAGAATGCTTTCTTTTTTACTTTTTAAGCATTTTCTTTTGTATTCCTATTTTTGTCACTAGCTTTAGCTTTTCAACAGGCTTTCCACCTTCCTCCATGCATTTATTCACCCTGACTGGAAGACCATTGCATACCAAGGAGTTAGTGATCCACGTAAGTTAACCCCAAGTATGTCCAGGCCTGTGCTGTGCCACACTGTCCATCCAGAACACCCTCGGGACTGTGTGGTGTGGCACAAACCCTTAGTCAGAGGATGACCTCAGCTGGATGTGAGTGCACCATCTGTGTGGCCTTGCCTTTAGCTAAAAAGACAGCAAGAAGTTCTCCTGTGGCCATCACTTCTGTTTGACTGTAGAAATGATAGATTGAGTCACTTCCTAGTAAGAAAATCCAGTAATAGCTCAAAAGAGGAAACTCTCCTCTTTGGACAGGGTCTGCATTGCATGCTGCATGTGGGTTGTCAGCACCTAAGGGAATGTAATAAGTATTAGCTGTGCTATTAATTTCTTACAGTTTTAATTCTAATAAGTGGCATTTAGAATGATACCTTACAGAGTCTGAGTGCCTTTCTTATGGGGACCATAATGGACCAGCACCTCCCATTGTCCTGTAAGACAATGATTCTATTTGTTCTTTTCTTTTTTCTAAGGTTATCTTAAAGGATTAAATTGTTGTCATGACTTAACTCCAGCTGGCAACTAAGTACCACATGGCTGCTCACTCACTCAGTCACTCCCTGCCCTCTCCACCCCTGGTGGGAAGGAGAATTCGAAAGAAAAAGTGAGATAACAACAATTCAATAATTAAAACAAAATATAAAATATGACAATAATAATTGGATAGTACTACTACTACAGATTTGAATGTGAAGAGGAAGGAGGAATAAAAGTCAAGGGATACATGTGACACATGGTAAAATTGCTCACCAACACACTGACTGATGCCCATCCGGTCCACAAGCAGCTTACTCAAATGTGTAACATATTTCCACAAATAAAAGAAGAAAACTATGTGATAAGGCTTGGCTATGTTTCATTTCTTCACATTTAAGTGCTGTGAAATAATGAGAAATGTCCGGGATTTTGGCTGTTCTTGTAAGAAACTAACTTGGCCAACAGTGATTGTTACAGCCTACTTCAGCTGTTCTAGTTGAGGGAACTATGTCCAGTGCCCCAGGAAGGGGAAATCTGGGCTTCCATACTTGTACCAATTACATGAAAGACTAGAAATTTCTCAGGTCAGCAGTAAAGTCCATGACATGCATATTTTCCATGGGGTTCTGCTGTAAACTTGCAATTCTGTGCTGAGGCCTCAGTTTCTCCCCTGCCCCCAAGTAATCCTCAAAAGTTGTCTTTTCTTATTAATAGGCTGTCTAGAGGTTTTTGTTCCCTTTGCTTATTGAGTTTTACAGGAAAGAAATGAGCAGAGAACATCTTTAAATCAAATGTGGTAATTGTGCATAATTGGTGACCTTTTAATAACATGCAAAGAGGAATTTCCATCCGTATATACAGTCTTCTAGTGTCGAAAAAGGACAAAGCAGTCACAGCTGATGCTATTTTTAGATCCAGATCAGGCCTTGCAGAGTGTACTGTAGAGCCAAGACTGACACAAACTGAAGAATAATTACAATCAAGCTCATGAAATTTTAACACAGAAGTGGCTGCATTATTTAGAACATTAATGTGGTTTCAGCAAGAAGTAATTACTGGTTATCTGTTGCCAGAGACATCATTTGCTGTCTAACTCTAGAGGTGCTGTTTATATAGAAAATAATGGAAATAGTTTCAAATATTTTAAGTAAGTGTACAGTAAATATTTTTTGTGTGCTTCAACTGCCTTTGGTTGAGGAAACTGGACTGGTACCAAACAGAATACATGTAATTTCTCCTTAATTATGGTGAATCATATTTCTTTCAGTTTTCTAAAGTGATTTACATTGCAAAATTTACCCCATTATAACAAATTCCTCCACAGCTCTGTTAGCATGTCAAGCTGAGAAAAATTTTGGGCTGCTCAATGAAGCTGTATCAGCAGTAAAAAAAAAAATTATAGCCACTCCCACTTTGGAGTTTTGGCCACTAGAAAGGTGGAGAAAAGAAGTGCTTCCTCATATTTTTGTGTGTTACAGCAACATCCAAGCACAACAAGAAATTTAACAGTTTGAAAGAAGAGCAGCTAGTCCATGTGCTCTGTACAGGGTATATGGTGAGAGAAGGAGAAAAGAATAGTGCAGAATTCTTTCTTTACCTTAACAAGAAAGTTCCAACAACAAATGGTACAATAAAATTGCTGTTTTGATAGAATGCAAATACAGATCGTGAACAAATCTTCCCATATGCGAGAAAGCCATATGCACAAAGCATCAGATCAATCCTGAATGGCTTTCCCATGATATGCTGCACAGGTCCTCTCCATGGAGAGAAGTTCCTCCTTTTGGTCATTAAAGCTATTATATGAAATTTTCACACAAGAAAGCACTTCTGTTCATAAAGGATGTTTGCATGACAGCTTCTTACTGCACTTTTAAATAAATCAAGGTAAATTTTAAATAAAAGCAAGACCATATATATTCAGGTCCCCATGCTTACCTTCAAGTTATTTCAAAACTTAACAGTTAAATAGGACAAATGTAAGGTCACTGTTTTATTTATGTCCTTGCTTGAATTGGCAGCTAAGACTCTGAGGAAACACTACCAGATGTGTACAGTGAGCACACTTCCCAGGGAACTACTCCCAGCACCCACAGTAAAGCTGCTGGACCAGGCTTCTGGGACATGAGATTCTAAGTTGTTGCATTACTACTAGCTTCAGCTTAAACATCACAAAGTGAACTTCTATATTTTTAGTAAATCTGTGTCTACATGCGTGCCTGACCCAGCTGCAAATACTGTACTGCAGCTTGTGTTCTATATACTAGAAAGCTTCAAGTTGGTCTAGATTTTGATCTAGACCTTTCTTATCTTTCTTTTTTTTTTCAGTTTTTTTTTCATTAGCAATATTAATAGTGTCATGAAAAGAATGAAGAATTATGATGACAAAAAAATTGAAGAAAATCACAGTGTCTTTTAGAGGTGGTTGAAAACATTGCTTTGGAAAAGTTTCTGTTAGAAATTCCTGATTTATTAAAAAAAAACATTCCAAGGAACATATTGATTCAGATAAAGTTAGAAATAAATTTAGCTGATTGCTGTTGGAAACCCCTTTTGATTCCAGGTTAGTTCTGATGTCGGTAACATCCTTTCTTAAATTATACATTATTTTATTTTTATAGTGGCCTAACTGTAAACAACTTAGTACTGCAGGTGGCTTTTATTAACATCAGCTAGTGTATACTAAATGTGAGTAGTGAAGCAGTTCAGAGAAGATTTCCAGTTCTTCACCTTTTATTTAGGAAGTGTCCTACCATTTCTTTTTCATTTACCGTTGAAAGGATAATTTTTTTCTTAGTACTACTTCAGCTGCATTGGTTTTCATTAAATGGGTCTGTAATAACACAATAACAAACCTGTGAAAAATCCCTGCTCTTCAGCAGAGATGATTTTTCACATATTTTGATTTTTTTGGTGCCAGTTTTATCTCTTAAAATTTGACAGGCAGGAATTTTTGACTGAAACTTACCATCCACTTTGACTTACCTTTCACTCTGGACTTTGATGCTGTTTTAGATATCCAAACATGAACGGTAGTGTTCTTGAGCCAAAAAAGATTAGCTAACATCAAACATTCTCTGTGCAGCCCAGTGTTTGCCCTTTCTTATATTTAAAAACATTTACTGCTGGCAGGTAAAACATACATTAAAGATGATATGAAGTTGTAAAGAATATAAACAAGAAGGGAAAGTGGAGAAGAAACAGGATGAAGGGTCTGAAATCTGTTATTCATCTTAATGTAGTACATGCCCTGTAAAGTGACCTGTGTTATATAAAGCTGTTTTGCAGTTTAACAGGTGATAGTTCCACAGAGCCCTTCAGTGAGTTTAAATGTACAGTTACTTACTAAAAGGTGCTATAAATTATGAGACCAAAGTTCGTCACTAACTGTTCATCAGATAACACCATTAAAATGTTACAAAAATAGTAGAACCATAAAAATTTAAACTGGCCAGTAATGATTTGGAGTAGTGGCAGATTCACCAGCAGAGCTGATTCAGCCCCCGCCAGACCCTGCTTTCATTCCGCGTTTCATTGTGCTAATACACCAGTCTTTACATCTGCATGTAACAGTCAGGGAACATTTCTGTTTGAAAAATAACCTGGTGAGGGAAAAAAAAAGATAATTGCCCTGAACGTGTTAATCATGAGGATTTACAAATAGTTCCAGAAAGACCCAGAAAGCTGGGATTTATTAAATTGTCTTTTCTGGGAAAAACCCCTAACCCTCATGTCTGCAAATTTAGACCAGAAATATTCTATTAGGATTTGACTGTAACACAACTCTTCCCTTCTGACTTTGCATCGTAAACTCTCACAGTCTTATTATTTGTCTTGTGAGTCTTAAGAACCCCTTGGATTCATTTAACAGGTTATCAGATTTTCTTTATTAAAAAGATATAGTCTCAGTCCTCCTGGGTTTAGAAACTTTAAGCTTGACTGAACAATATTGAATACTAAGAGTAACACTGAAAACGAAAAGACTATTCAAAAACTCATTGAAAACTGACTTGTATTTCTGGACATTTGGAGCTGGCAATACTGCTGATGCTCATATGTGTGTGAATAGTTAGGTCAGAGCTATTTTATGGACTTGTTACTATGAGAGCTTTATACCACCTGGAGAGTTTCTTTCTGCCAACTTCTCACTGACAGCACAACCTGACAGAAACAAAGGAATAAACACTCATTACTCATTTTAGCCAATTAAAAAAAAAAAAGCTATCACATCTTTACTGAATGGTAAACTCCTCTGTCACACACTCTGTAATAAAAAGATTGCTTTTTTTAATAGCAGAATGTTAATGTAATAAAATGACATTTGCAATCTATTGAATTTTTTAATCTTTATGTTGCCTGAAGAAAGCAAAAGATAATGTTACTCAACAGGTTGTATTTCTTTAAGAAGAAGTCTATGCATCAGTGGGGGAAGACATTGGAAAATTCTTCTAACTTTAGCACAATAGTGTATGATTCCTATATTTATTTAAATGCTTGGTTTTGTACCATACAGGGCTTAGAAAAAATACCAGAGATTAATATGGCCTTGTGCTAACTCCCCACATCTGTTATTAATGAGTCTTGTGCCAGCTAATTCTTCCTTATTAATTTATATTAGTGATTGAGACATACTAGAGAAGTCTTAGTTTTGAGAACAGAGATAGAGTACTGAAACAAAGAATGATAAGAGAAGAGCATCATAACCTGACCACATATTTGAGATACTCTCCAGGAAAGAAGATTCATCAAAAGATCTTGGACCATAAAAGGAAATTTTGAGAAAAGGGATGTTCCCAAAAGACCACCAAAGACCTTCAAAAGACCTTTACTCATATCCAACTAAGTTCACGGAAATAATTAGCCTATATGGATGTACTCAGGAAATGTAATGAATACGTAATAGAAATGTGATGAATATGTATTATCTTCAGGAATATAACCTGGTCTGTTAAGTTGCTGGGCATGCATGCTGCAATTCTGTAGAAATCTGTATGGTTAGTTTTATCCTTGTGTTTTATGTTTCAATTTAGCCCTTAATATTTTTTTTTTAAACTGTAAATGGTGAAATATGATATCTATTTTAAATTTGAGTGAATAAGATTTTCAGAACCCAAATAAATGGAGTTCTAAAATACCAGAAGCAGACCAGTATCTCAGAAACTTTTTTCCTTGAGCCATTGAAGATCAGGTGATACCACAGCCTTTTGAATAAAGAAGGCTGATGAGGCACACAAATGAATCTTGACACAGGACAGAATGAAAAAAGAAAAGGTTTTGAAGAAGGTAAAGAAATTTATTTTGATATCTTACATGAGACTTAGCAGAAAAGGGTCTCTCTTTATACTTCATATTTCATGGTCTCATGCTGAGCTGATGATATGTTCCACAGTCATAGAAGATAGTCTCTTAAAAATGCTCAAGAACTGTGAAGACAATACACATATATTGTTCTTGGTCTTGTCTACATCTGTCTAGCACATTTGTAAGAAACAGCACTCCAGGTGTATTTTCATTTTACGATTTTGGCCTCCACACATAGAATTTTAAAATACCTAATATCGGCACTAGCATGCAATTAAGCAAATCCACAAAGATGTTTTCTTCATAATTTCATGTACAGAGTTGAAGTTGGATGGATGAATCTGATCTTCAAACCAAAGGACCTGTGCTTAACATGGATTGCTCACAGTTAATTATGTTAGAAAGGAACTTCCGACATCATGAACCAAGAAACCCAGGGCATAGTGAAGGATGGGCTTTGTAAAAGAAGAGAAAGAGGAAAGCAGATGGAGTTCATTGGATGGAACTCAAATGATACAGATGATTGACTAATTTGCAAAAAAGTTTTCACTGAATAGATTCTTTTGATCCCTGTCAGTTTATCTTTCTTAAAAGACTGAATTTTTGCCTACCATTATGCTTAGTAACATAAGCATTTTATCTTCCTTTGTAAAGTTTTGGAAGTAGGGACTAAAAAAATGGAAAAAACCCTATATTCTTCTACTAAAATCAAAAGTAAGTTTGCATGTGTTTTTGTTTCTAATGAAATCTATGCTCAGAAAAAAAAACCCTCAAAATTGTTTCTGAACTGCAGAAGACATTTTCAATGATTTCTGAAAGTGAAGTACTATTTTCTAAAAGCTATAAGCTGTAATATTCTCCTCTGTCAAAGAAAAAAAATTGTTATAAAAGACTAGTTGATGTTCAATTCCTATTTACAGAAGGAAAAAAGGTTTATTCATCCAAGTTGCTATATAAAGAATTTTCTCTGATCATACCTCATGAACTTCTGGGATCTTTGGAAGACTTTCTTTCCTAGGCAACTGAAAATGAGAGATTCCTGTAAAAGGAGTGGCAAAATGATGAAGCAGGAAGAGATTCTGGGACATATCTCAAGCGGGTGCTTTCAGAAGGTATCCAAACATGCTAAAGCATCTTCCCGTATTCTTTAGGACATTTATAACTAAAGTACTAGGGGATACACTGTTTTTCTACAGACTAAATCTATTTTACTCTTATGGCATGCTGCTCAATAAATTTTACCTTGTAGCATTGGTGGCTAATATGTTATTGTCACCCTAGACTCCATTGGAAAGACTTTAGAGTTTATAGACAACATTTTGCATTTACATCAGGATTCAGCTTGTTTTAAACCTCAGCAGTAATCCCAAAATTATGTGGACATATCGTGACTATTTTCCTTTTGCTAGCTACTGGAACAAAAGTATGGTTCAATAAGCTTCAGCTGTAGATTAGGAAAATAAATATATTTGAATACAATTCTCATTACGGTACTTAGAAATGCAAATTGAGACACTCTAATTATGCTTCCCATATGACACTGATTTCCATTAATGACAATTTTATGCGTTTTTTAAATGGAATGAATATTTATAAATCATGACTTATTCTTGCAGAGACCATTAGGTATCAAACAGTTGCTTTCAGTATCATTATTGTTCTGTTGCAACGATTTATAATCAAAAATCAAAGGTACAACCTGCCTTCCCCCCAGGTCTGGTTCTCAGTATCTACACATAACTCGATAGAAGAGAGCAAACCTTAGCAATGGCACTTAAATAAATCAATGTTTTCCAGTTGTTGTGGTGCTGTGTCTTGTGGCACTCCTTACTTCTGGCGCAAACTCTTCATTGCATACTGATGTTCACTGGCATACCAAGACCAGCTTTACTGTTGCTGGATGAAGGAAGAGTTCCATATTTCTTTTTTCCCCTTTCAGTGTAGTTGATTAAACTGACAGACTAATTTTAAAGAGGATCTGGCATATTGACAATAACTGTTTCAATGAAGAAGCACTCCTTTCATGATTAATTTATGTTGTACTAACCTTCATTTTTACAATTATATGTCACTGTAAGTTCATACCAGGAATAGTTTGGACTTGTTATTGAAAGTACATAATCGACTTAATTTCCTAGCACATCAGAAAATGATACACTGTGATATAGTCCAAATCTTTCTCTCACTGAATTTCAACTGAAATAACAATACAATTAGACCTCAGATATTAAGAAAGCTTAAAATCTAATATTTTTTGTAAAATAGATTCAGGTTGTGCCCTCCTTCCTCTTAGACAAGTCACAAAAGACCTGAGAGAGTTACAAGCAGCTCACTTATGATGAAAATAAAAAGAATAATTTAATCTAGAGGTCACAGAGTGGAATATCAAATAAACAGTATAAAATTGGCTGTGGTATGTAAAAATAGGTTGTTGTTTAAATATCAGAAAAAATTTATCATGGTATCTAGATTGAAAAATATGTATTTAACCATAGATATTGACTTGCCAGAAAGTTGCAAATAAAGCAAAAGAACTGGGATGAGTCCTGTTAGAAAAGACTTGGATTAAAATTTAATTTAAAAAAACCAGTGTTTCAGCTTGCTTTAGGGAATTAATATTTCAATTAAAGATTTATTTCAAAGGACAAATAATCCATAGTGAAAACTTCCCAAGCTTTTCAGATGAAAAAGGTAAAAAACCCTGAGAACTGCAACCTAGCATGCAAATTCTTTCGCAGAAGAATCCTGTGAATGAGAACATATCACTCCATCCTTAGAAGGAGTAACACCTTCTTTATTAAGATTAAAGAGGTGATGCAAGTACACAAGGGTTTCAGGACTCAGAAATAATTTCTTACCTTGAGGAAAAAATCTGACCTCATTTATTTCCCAGGATATTCTAATCAAGAATTCTGGGGGCTTGGGGGTGGGGATGGGGGGAAGGGGTAAGATTAATATATGTAGAGTATAGAAAGTTCTGCCAAAGTTAGGCTGCTGCTACAGTATCACAATGCCAGACTTCAAAATTTCTGATTTGCATAAAGAGATGGGAAGAGTTTCAGTCTGATGAAGTAATGTAAATGTGCTCTTTTCCGAAGAACGTAATTAGTGCATTGCATTGTCACAAATGACAATTATATCAAACAAGTCACAAAAATAAATAAATAAATTTAAAGTTTTGAATTTCTTTCATTAAAACATGATGAACTAAATTATGCTGAAAAAACTCTAAAAATAAAAAAAATTTTAAAAATCAATTAACATAAATAAATTGGTGAAATGCTTTTAGGAATGCTTTGTACCAAAGTCATTACAGATCCCTGTTGATACCTGTGAGATTTTACTCTGATGGGATCTAAAGGACATTACCTCACCTGGGAGTACCATTTTGGGTTGCCTAATTGTGCTTTATTAGTCTACCTTGAGGGTCAATCTTGAAGTCTATAAGAAATGTCAATGTAACTCTAGCTTTTCATTGACATCACACCTAACAGACTCATGTATTTCTCAGAAATGTATATTATTCCTATAATGAAAATTCTAAAATGATGCTATTTTGTTTCTTTGTAAATTTTGGGGTTGATGATTTTTTGTTTTGCTTCATATCAGTATACTAAATGGAAAAAAATAGAAAGACTACTAGAAGAGAGAACTAGTTTCTTTTTACCTAGGCTTGTAATTCTCAATATCAAATGTTTTATTAAAGTGGTTCTGAAATGAATGCTCTCTCTAAGCCAAACCTGGAGACTGGCATTTTTGAAGAGTCACTTTGACTGTAAAATATACATGCTCCTTTTCACTGGATTAATTATATATTCTTAATAGTCAGCATCGATCTTCTCAGTACTCTCAATATTTAGTACTCAGTCACTTTTCTGCTGAAATTAGATTCTGCATAATTTTGCACTCAGTGTTTCCTATATTGGATTTGACCAATTTATCACTGTCCTTTCTCACTGTAGTGCAAATAACTTTTAGCTGCATATGGGCAGGCAGTGATTATCAGTCTATTCACTAGCAACTGTTAGGAGCAACCACTGTAAATAAATTAAGAAATAAAAAAGGTTACAGAATTTTTATTGAACTATTATTTTTGGCAAAACTTATTTTGAAAAAAGAATGTATTCTTTACAATAAGTCTACTACAAGACATATCTAGAAAGCCATTTAGGAAACTTTTGCACCAGAAAAAATGAAAACTTGTGTTTGAAAACTGTATTATTTGGACAGATATTTTGTTATTTTATATTACCATTGTCATTTTTCCTTTTATTCATGATATTATAACAGCAAATGCATTTAGTAAATATCATATCACATTGTATCCTATGATAGATCATGTCATGGCAGTGCAACAGAACTTAAATATTCTAGTTTCTTTTCTGTCTACTTAATTTAAAACATGAAGGGAAGATGTCACATAGAATAGGACTACATGTTTTTTCAGAAGTATGTTTGGTGCAAATTTGGACTCAAATTATTTCAAAACATGAATGTTTCCCACAAAGGGAAACTCTCAGTTCTCTCTTAAGTCTAATGACAAAGGTAATGGTGCATTCAATTATGTTTTTTTCTTTTACAGGGAAAAATCAGATAACAATATGTAATTAATAATGTAGCACCTATCTCCTGCATACAATATTGTAGTTGTATACACTTAATGAGGAGGAGAGAGGTAATTTCTGCATGCAGAGAGAGAAGGATGACGTGGAAATATGGGGGAAACTTCTGAGTATAATAGAATTGTAAATTTCACAGTTGACCCTAACAGACTGCTGAGGTTGGACACTTAATGAATACTGCAGTCTCTACATTAACTTCTCTTTTTCCAAGAAACTGTACTTTAAACAAGATTTCTATTTCACTGTATTCTGCTACCAGAAGTATAAGCGTGGGCATGCAAACCTTCTGGCTGTTTCCCTGGGCTTCCTCTGACAATCTAACCTGACAGAGTGCTGATTTACTCAGTGTGTTTTCTACCTTATTATTTCTCTCAGCAGCAACTTATGCTGCCTATATATCTATTATTTGTTCCTTACTAGTTCTACCTGCCTTACTTCTTTTAAAACCAACATGGAAAATATAAAAATACCTCTTCCTCTCCTTTTCTAGATTTCTTACTATCAGTTGTGCCAGCCACCAGCCGAAGTATGAACCCTGGCGATAAGATTCCAATAAATTCTGGTGCCAATATCCATAGAGAAGATAATTTTTCTTGTTCATTTTCTAAATAATTTCTTTAAGCTTTTTCAGAGCATGAAACTTTGATCTTATTCTTTATGCTAATTTTTGTATTTCTCTTTTTTTTTTATTTTTTTTTTCTTTAGAAAAAGAGGGCATCAAATGGAAATCATTCTTCTCCATGGTACATTTTATGCACTTTGATCTAGTCGTTCTTCATATGGTCAAGTAAGAGTCCAGTAGTGTTTTTCATAAAAGTGAGGGGAAAACAGCTACTATTTTTCCAGCTACCAGTACATTTTTAGAAGACTCATGTCTACACCTGCAACTGTTCATGTGGTCACCCATTACATATTCTTTTTTATGAGCTTCAAATGTAAAAAATTTTTATTAAGTGTTCACTAGCATACTCTGGGATCTCTCTTTTATTCTTCCTCCTGACAACAGTAAGAGTGTCCCTGTAGTTATTAATATATTTGAATACAGTAGCAAAAAACCCAGATTCCACAGAATTAATTTAAAATTCATCGTAATAATGCAGAAGAATGTACCTCGTCATTTCGGCTCCCTTCATCAATGTTCTGCACTGAGGGTGAGTGAGAGAGATGGTGTGGGCTCTTACCAGATGTCCATAAGAAAATTGTGACAAAAAAATGGCATTAAAAATTCTGCTTTTTAAAAATAGAAGATTAAAATATGTCTTATATCTTTTCAGAGGCTGAGAATCCTGCATTTTGTGTAACATGAGACAGACCCTAGATGACTTTTCCTCTCCATTCATGGAGAGGTTTCTCCTTCCTCTGATACTTTTTATTTTGTGTAATAAACAAAAACACATCTTCTCCTGATAGGCTGGAAGGCCATCTCTGCCATAGCAGCCACTAGCACTTCAGCACAGACCTGCACAGGGAGTTCCAGCAGGCTCATGCTTCAGGCTCAGCAGCTGCTCATGCTAATGGGATTCTCAAGTCTTAAGTGAAAGTCCCAATAGAGTAGAAACGTTTTGCTCAAGATCACTAAAGCCTTGTTTATAATGTATTCCCCGAGACTGGGATTGTGAAATTTTCATTTTATATGGCATTTTGTAAGAAATAAGTTTTCTCAATTTTTTTCACATTTCCTTATTGTTTTTTGTGATGGTAGCGAAGTGGAAACACATCACTGTATTTCTACATGTTTACAAAACAGTATTGATGTTAACATCATCATAATTATATCCTTGGAGACTATTGTATAACTTGATTGATACAGGAAACAAGACTTTGTGCTTCTTTGCTTTCTGTGGTTTAAAGCAACCTATTAGTTTGGTGGTATGTGTTTGCTTAAAAAAAAATGAATTTAATTAATTAAAAAAAAAAAAGTTGCCTAACTTCATCAAAGATCATAGAGCA
This sequence comes from Corvus moneduloides, assembly GCF_009650955.1. NCBI lineage: Eukaryota > Metazoa > Chordata > Aves > Passeriformes > Corvidae > Corvus > Corvus moneduloides. The sequence goes on along the minus strand of NC_045481.1, from coordinate 29,652,104 downwards.
GTAAAAGCTTTGATGTAAAAGCTTTGAAAGTTCCATCTCAGTATATCCTATTCTCCTTCTGAATATTGGTACTATAATAATCAGCACCTAGGATGAAAAGAATAACTGAGCATAATTGTTCAATAGAAAAGAGAAGCTGTGTAAATTAGAAAGACACTCGTAAATACTGGCATTCTGAAGAGAAGAATAATAACACGAGAAAAGAGAAGTGATATTATTTAATTAATTAAATTAAAATAAAAAAGTATCATTACTAGTGCTATTTCAGCCAAAAGTCAATATTCCATTGTTTAGCTGAACCAGCAGTTTTGGGGAAGAATATGCAGTCCAAATAAGACCTGTGAGAAGGACTACATGCTTCACAACATGCTAATGTGGTTGTTGTATTTAGGCATATAACAAATACAAAACATATTCATCAGAACGAGAGGGTAAATGACACAGGATGAACACTTGAAAGCTGCAAGAGTTGCATCAAAGGGCATAAAGGATTCCAAATCCTCTCTGAATATTGCAGGGTCAACCATTATCACTTTATTTGCTTGTAATTATGGACTTCATTCAAATAATGTCAGCATTTCTCTTCATCAGAAGAATTCCTAAATCAGATGGCGATTGCAATGATCCTGGTGAAAACAACCCCCCCCCCCCCCACCATAGTCATAAAGCAGTAGCAGAAAAGAAAGAAGTTGTTGCTGGGAATTTGTCTTTGAGTATCTGTCCATTGTGTGTTAGGAAACATCCCTGCCTGACCATCCAGGGGCCCTCTGGCACAGTCACTCTTGCACCACCTGAGCTGGGACCGAGGCTCCTTCACAGCTACACCCCCCACACTCACACAGTCACACCAGGTTCCCTCACCTGCTTGGTCCCAGGCTTCCCCAGCAGAGTCTCAGATGTCCAGATGCTTCAAATAATTTGATCATGGTACAATAACTAAATAACAAACTAACAGCTCAATCTGGTGCCTCTGAGGGACTCTGAACAGAGGAACCCCCAGGCTTTCACACCCTCACAGTCTGAGCGTGGGAGACTCTGGGGGGCCGTGGGCTCCTGCTGTGCCTCCAAGTGCCGGGTGCCCTGGCTGGGCCACAGGTCCCTGGGCCCTCTGTTAGGCAAAGGGTCTGCCGGGCACGGCTTCATGCCTCGGGCTCTTGTCATGCAGAGTTCAGCCTGCAGCTCACACTGCAGCTGCTCACTGAGACCTGTACTGAAGGTACTCCTCAAACCTCCTCAGTGAGGCCTGTACTGAAGGTACTCCTCAACATGAGAACCAAAACTTTCTCTGTAATGATGTGAACTGAAGATTTTTGTTATTCCTGGTGAAGGTGCATTTGGTAAGAAGAGTGTGACAACCTGGAAGTCACATGATAGGGTGAAAACAAGCAATATATTGCAACTTAAGAGTCTTAAAAGCACATCTCTATTGCTTTGGGGCATGGCTCTGAGGTCTCTCAAGGAGCAATGGTGTATAAATTTACCTCATGGCTGTCTTCGAGTTTGATGTCTGTGGTCTTACACCTAGCTATGTTCTAGAAGATGTAACTCTTTATTCTGGGTATGCTGACAAACAAATGCCTACAGTAAAAGTGGATACAGTTGCACTTCATCTTAGGGACTTCCTTAAGGCAGTCCTAAAGATCAGGATCATACAGATCCATACAGATGATAGCCCTATAGGCATGGTTCCAGGCATGGCTAGAGGACATTTTCAGAGCAAGAGAGACTCCATGTAAATGTAAGAGGCAACAAGTAGGTGGGTTTCAAAGTATAATCTGTATCGAAATCCTTCTTTCTGCCGATCAAATGCTGTGCAGGTACACTTTGGAGTGCTTAATTTTTCCATCTAGGGCATCGGCGTAATTTATCCTCAGCCATTTTTGTTCTCTTAATAATAAAACCCAAGTTGTCCAAATATCTTTATTTTGTTCTTTCCTTGGCTGGTATGGTGTATTCCAGGATTGCAGTCACCATTGTATTAAATAATTTACATTTAGATAAAATTTGTTCTCAGAATTGCTTGTATCTGTAAAAGAGTGAGGGTAATTAATCACTGACACAGTCATGTTCTTCATTACTTGGTGAATTTAATTAAAACTGGATTTCCTCCTAGAGTAATGAAGTAACTTTTCAGCTCACAATACTTAGACTCCTGATTTCCAGTTTTGAAGCTCTTGTGTACTCCAGTGGGGGGAATTTCAAATGTTTTGACAGCCTGATTGACTGGTGGCAGTCAGAAAGAGTTTCAGGCTGCTTCAAGTGATTCATGAGTGTGACTAGTGCAGAATTGTCACTGTCAGAATCACGGAATGTTCTGAGTTGGAAGAGACCTACAAGGATCATCAAGTCCATCTCTTAAGTGAATGGCTCATGATTGATGCTACTGTCAACCGAACAGTGAATCAGACTGTAACACCAGTTTAAAACTTAATGTCCAGATATGTGTTTGTCTCCCAAACTGTACTTTGATTTCACATCTTATATTGTGAAATTAAACTTGCAATTATGAACATTAAGCGGCACCCTCAGGAGATACTTAAACACTTAAATTTAGAAATGTGAACTGCCTCACTTATCACAATCAAGGACTTGATGTCTTGTTTACTAGCCAAGTTTTTCTGTCCATCTGGTGTAAGCATCAAATACAAGTAAGCAATTTTATTGCAACTGCAAGAGTCCAAGTGCATAATCTTTGCCAAGGCTCAGAAAGCCCCTTTCTGTGAATTGTACAAGTTTCTGGCATGTTTCATTGATTGCTACATGACTACATTTCTTCAATATGTGTGTCTGGACAGCAGAAATAAGCTCTTGCCAAACTATGTTTTCACGAAGACTTGATAGTCATTTCTCCCCAGTAGTTTCCACATATAATCACAGAATGGTTGAGGTTAGAAGAGATACTTGGAGATCCTACAGTCCAACCCAACCATGTCAACCAGTGTCAGCCATAGCAGGTTGCCCAGACTGTATCCTGCTGAGTTTTGCACATGTCCAAGGATGAAGACTCCACAATCTCTCTGGGCAACCTGTTCCAGTGTTTTATCACCCTTACAGTACTTTTTTGGCTTTTGTTTTTTTTATGTTTAAGTGGTGTTTCCCGTGTTTCCGTTTGAATCAATTGCCTCTTGTCCTTTCACTGCATTTCACCAATGAGAAGAATCTGGCTGCATCATTTTTTATCTGGTACTTACAGAAGTTGGTAAGTGCCTCCCCCTCTCCCAGGACATCTTTGTTACAAGTTAAAAATTCCCAGTCCTTTCAGCCTGTCCTTATATGACAGTTTCTCAATCCTTTAATCATTTTAGTGGCCCCGTGTGTGTACACTTTCTTCTGCAATGTTTTTGCTTTTATCCCTCACAGCAGCTGTCAATTTTTTATCTGAACTTTTGAAGAGAAAGGTGGTGTTCTCAGTCAATAAATCATTTCTGTGGCCAAAAATCGTTTGAGGCATTGTTTTCAGACAATCTGCATCTCTATTAATTTTAGACTATTTTCAAAAATGATTGACCCTTAAGTAAAAAGTCTCTATGAATTATTTATTTCTGTACTTTCAAAGAAAGTTGAGCTGGACTATTGGAAAGTTGTAAATAATTAAAAAATTCATCTAAGTGTAGAATTCACATAATTTCTGTTGTAGGACTCAAAAATGCACTAGAAGTTTCTGATGTATTACTTGTGAGATTTATCTATATGAAAAATAATTTATAATTTGAAATTTACATAATCATAAATAATAAATTTTACGTAATAAAAAATAATTTTGTAATTTGTAGTCTCCTGAAGTGTGTATGTTGCTTTCATATATTTATTCACATGCACAATCATGGTCATAACTTATGCTCAAGAAGTACATCACAACAGAAAAGAGCTTCTAATTCAAAACTATTTAGCTAATTGTAAGTTTGTCATTGCATCTCGCAAGGACATTCCTTGGTTTTCAGCTGAAACCTGGATTATCTTTTTGTTTATTTAAGTATGGTGACAGGTTAGTTTTAAAAATATTTGGATTTTTCTTTGAACATCTCACAAGGACCTGAATCGTAAAGTATTCAAGGTCAAACAATTTCCTCCTCCTCAGTTATATTTTCTATAGCTTTTACAGACAGTTTTGCATCAGGTAATTCTACTTTTGCAAGGGCAACTATCATTGTAGATTATGAAAGATACTTTTCAAATTGCAGTTACCAAGCAACCTGTCACTACCTGACAGTTCTTCCCTCTATTTCATAAAGCCTTAGTTATACATTTTTTAACAAAAATAAAATCCCACCAAAATGCTTTGAAAGCAAATTGTTACCAGCATACCGTTTTCAAGTCCAAATTATTTAATTAAAAAAAGCTTAAGTTTATATGCTTAATTTGGAGTAAAGAAAATGGCATACAATACAATTCTGAAATAAATTCTATAATAATGCCATTTAGACTGGCTTTCTTTTTCAAATATTTTAATTCGACTCTGAATTTAAATATTTGAATCTCACAATTGTGTTTTTCTGTAATCAGTATGAGCATTATTTAGCTTTCTTTTCCTTAAATGCCATATATAATCTTTATGTAGATGAACTCTTTTTTTCTTAATGACTGTTAGGAAGCTTTTTATACTGACTTTGTTGGAAGCAGAGCAAGGCTATTTGTCTTGCTGGAAGACAACAGCAACTGATAAAAAATACTGATACTGAATATGGCTGCTCACTTGGAAGGGTAAGAACTAACTAGATGTATTCTGAAAAGTGGGACAGGTGGTAACTTCTCCGGTGCTCACAGTGCAAACACCAATCATGTGGTATATTTTAGGTTATGCTACCAATAAAATCTGAATGTGCTAGTGAACAAAATAGCATATAACCCCTAGTGTCAGGCCTGTAAATGAAGAGAATCCATTAAGGAGTGATCCTCCTGCATTAGTTCTTGCTCTGAAAGGTGAAGCATATCAAGGAGTCCCCCATGGACTTGGGGAAAAACACTGTTGAAGGGACAGTGTTCAAAGGAAGATGAGCATGCAGGATTCCACAGGCAAAGGGAATCCTCTGTGTACTGAGTTCCCGTGCCTTGATATACCTCTTCTTGAAGAGAGAATGAGCCTATGAGACACATCAAATAAATCTACAGTGAGATGCAAGGCTGTTTGACCTCCTGCAATCTCTGTTGCAACAGTGCGCAAAGGCCAGGTGTGAGAATTGAAATGGACCTGCTGTCCACCTTCCTGTGCTCATCTTTTGTCCCTTCTCTTCGAAACCCACTGCAATTGTGCCTTCAAACAGCATGGCTTTCACTGCAAGCAGGCTTCTGAAACTGGCTCTGAAACTGGCTCTTGCTCTGTCATGGGACAAGAAGTGTGGTATGTTCACTGTGCTATGTTCTTCATCTATCTCCTTTGTCTTCTCCACCTCCCAGATCTGTATTTTGGCTTTTCTTTTATCTGAGAGAATATGAGCAATGTGTGGTAGACATCTTGCATATGAGCTCTGTACAGAAGATATTTTCTCATCAGGGCACTATTCTTGCTCTTCTTCAGACTCCTACATACAATTCAGATTTTGTAAAACAATAGAAACATTATAGAGAAGTAGGTCTTCAGTCTTTTGATGTGGATAAGTAGATATGGAGTGAGTAGATATGGATAAAATAAAAATTGGTACCGTATTGAACTTTGGATATGGTTCAAATCAGACTCCTGAGATTAAATAAAAGGCTTCTGCACTTTCATTAAAAAAAAGGAAAAAAAATTCTTCCTCTGAATCCTGATTTTGTCTGAGATCAGAGCATGGGATTTCAAGGGACTGCTGAGCCATATTCCCAATTTGATTCAAATCCAACATGTACTACAACATCTTTAAAAATCCCTCTTTTTGTGGAATTATAAGCCTGTTCTTAAATGTTAGTATATCAGATCCATTTTGAAAACTCTTTAGTCTGCGATTCACTATTAAAGCAAAAAAAGAGAAAAAATTAAATATTAGAAAAATAGAAAAAATAGATTTGTCTTCTTGTTCAATATGAGAAAAATATTCATGATAAAACTGTCAGAATGTGAGGCAGAATGAATTAAAGAAAGCCTTTTGCCTTGCTTTAAAATTGAAAAAGAGTTCATTACCATAAGCTCTGAATTAACAGTATTATTACAATGTTAATTTTGGTCTTATAAAAGGATAGTTTTGGAATTTGACAAAGCAGGAAAACCATGATGAATATAAGTCATTACATTTTGTTCAGGTTAATTACTTTAACCTTACTTGAATCTGTATAAAAAATATAGATAGTTATAACATTTGACACAAAATAGAGAATTATCGAGGAATGTAAGTCAGAAAACATATTAAGTTTTGACCAATGTGATAAATTGTTTTCAAAGGCAGGTTTTGGGTACAAAAAAACCTCTATTCAAGTTTTTTTTTATTGATTCATTCTTTACTATATGTTTTTTGCTTTGATTTGTAACCTGAAACAGGGACTCGCTATTTCCAGCAAAGAGGTATTGGACATTATGGACTATTACAATTGTTTTTTCCAAATTTAACAATCTGAACTGTTAATCCGATTACTTAAACTAACCAGAACACTGCTCCAAAATGCCTGTGTAAACATGGTTGAAGTATTTCCTCTTGAAAGTAAGATTCACATGTTTGGACTGGTTCAATTCTTATGAAAAAGACTGCTGATCTTCAAACTCAATATAAAATAATTTTGTCTAACCAACTTTTCAAAGAACTGACCATTTCTCAATACCTGAGTTCCATGAGAAACATTCCCCATTTGTTTCAACCTCTTGAAATTTGCAATTTTTAGATGATATGCTTTTTGTAGTAAGTCTTAATCAATGTGTCTCATCAACTGAAGAGAGAGAAAAAAGGTGTCTTTTCAAAAAAATTAAGGATCTCAAAATTGGTGTATCTGATTGAGTTCATAATTTCACACAATGTAAATTTCCCGTCAGAAATTTCAGCTCAGAATACTGCACTATGACACAAAATGTATCTTTTCCATCTATCCAACCACTATTAAAACAACACAAAAATCACTTGTGTCCTGGAAACTGACTCTTCTGCAATCAGTGATATGAATGATGGACTGTGTGAATGAGCTGTAACTGCATAGAGTCATCAAGTAATCCCTGATTGCAACTGAAAGATGAAGAAACAATCCAATTAGCTTCAGGTAAGTTACTGTTTGTATGAATGGCTTCTTTAGCCAATAGAGAAAGTTTAGCAGCAGTCTTAGGCCATAGCTTTAGATGTTCCTGTATCAGAACTTATAAATAGAGTGATTATTATAAAAATAAATAATTAAAAAACTTTCAGGAAGAAAATTTATGTGAACCCTCACTGTCGACCAGGCTGACCGTAATAGCAAATATAGCAATATAAATATAAATATAAATAGCTTGAAAACAGAAAGTTTTTAAGTCTGTTAAATTGAAAACATGTTCTAGGAATGTGATTCCACATGATTCCATGCGATTCCATCCTGAGGATGGATTATACATGATATATATATAACATGTATAACTGATGGTGTAACAGTCAGAGCATGCAACAGGAAATGTGCAGAGGATCATTGTTCATCCTATTCCAAATTCACACTGCAGGAACCATAGTGGGATAGCTGTACTTCATGCCTCACTACAGCCATAAGTAGGTGGCATCATTTTTTTGCCAAAAATAACTGAAAGCTGGGGAAGGTTCTCAGCAGGAGCTGGGCAGTGGTGCAGAGTACTGATGTAGCATTAGGAATAGAAGTGCTCTGGTACTGCTAATCTCCAGCATTCAAGAGTCATGACTAAGGCTGCATAGAAATCATGAGATGGCACAAAATAATCAGATACAAACAAACAAGCAAACAGTTTCTAGAAGTGGATGGAATTTTAATTAGCTCCCTGCTTGGGAATCTTTCAGGTTCACTGAGGCCATATATTCTAGCTTATCTTAGCAGCTGCAGAAGCTAGATATACTCTGTGGAATGAAAGCTTATGTTTTTATATAAGCAGAAAATGTCTTGAAGGGTTCAGCCTTAAGCAATACACAAGCACTAAAAAAATTTGCAAGAAATGATAACTTTTTTCCTTACTGTAATATTTCTGTTGTTCAGTATTAAAGAAAATGCTCCAGTTTTTCTCTTTCTTTCCTCACTGTTGATGTTGGCCCTGTGTTCTGCATGATAGCAAGAGAGTCAGGTTTCTTCTGACTCTTGTCAAGGTTCCATAAGCTGCATTTCTCTCAGGGATGGAAGGGTGTGACTCTACCAGTCTATTTCCCTCACACTCCCTGATAGCCCTCAGCTTCTTTACCTCCTCTATAAGCTCTACCTGGTCACACCACATGCAGGTGTCCTCTCTCTTGCCCTCAGATACTAATTCCAGGCTCAAACACTCCCTGCAGCTGAGGAAGTGAAGACCTGGACAGCTGAATGTTTCTGAGTGAACTCCATCTGCATCACCATGCTCCTTCCAGTGATGGCTTTCAACTGTGTGGAAATTATCCTTGGGTATGTTCTAGCTGGGCAGGTGAAAACTCCCAGGTGAGCGTGCCTCAGGAGCTGGGGGGTGGTTGTGTCCTCCTACATGCTGTATCCATGGGAAGTGCCACACCATGCCCCGACTGCCCGCGCAGGTTGCTCACACTCCCTGGAGTCATTTGCATCTCCCGCGGCTGCTCTGGCAAGGCCCTCAGCATGCCAGCCTTGCTCGTGAGAGCTTCCAGGTCCTGCTGAGTCTCTGCATTTTCTCTCAGGTTTCCCTGACTCCAGGAACCCCTCCTCTAGCTCCTTCAGGTATTTTGTGCCAGAACTTGCCATAGCTGCTGCTGCTGTCACTCTGTGCCTTGTTGACTGACTAATATTAGATTTAAAAAGAGCAATAAAATAATTTTTAAAAAAAGGGTAGTTTGTTTCTCTAGATGCAGATGAAAACATGCCTGTAAACTGCTGAAATGTTACTACTTTCCTGTTTTGGTCTTTTTTGTGTAATTTATCTACACTGATTTGTTAATTTCAAGTGTTCATGTGCTTCAATGTTTATTATTCCCTCTCCCCCTTTGCTAGTCTATTACTAATACTTTGAGTCCTTTTTCAATGTACTACAGCTTATGTAAGTAAGTGTCAGCCTTCTTTCTCCATATTCTGTAAATTTCAGTTCTATAAAGTATACTTAATTTTTTTCAGTGCAAAGATAAATCAAATCTGAGCGCTCTACCACCAGTTTCAGCTCAGGCTATGATTAAGAACCTACTCACTGGCTCTGAAAGTGATCAAGGTGTGGGACAGATCAGCTCGTTTTTCTCATCAACTCTTCTTTACTCCTTGCTCCTCATAATCGCTTTGGCTAGCTACTCACTCATTTCAGATTACAATTCTGTAATTTCAGCTCCTTGGCAGAAATATCATTTTATGGACCATATCTGTGTAGTCCTTTCTTTAAAAGCAACTCACTGCTAATGAAATTTTACTGATCCTGCATTGACTAGAATCTCTCCAAGGTTAAAATATCACTCCTCAACTGTGACAGAGCAGTTGACCAATTTTACATTTTAGAATAGGCATAACAGAAAGGTAACTCTAGTTACTTTCCTTCCTTCCTTCCTTCCTTCCTTCCTTCCGAATTCCGAATTCCGAATTTCGAATTCCTTCCTTCCGAATTCCTTCCTTCTGAATTCCTTCCGAATTCCTTCCGAATTCCTTCCTTCCTTCCGAATTCCTTACTTCCTTCCTTTTTACTTTTTTTCTTCTCTCCTTCTTTCACTCTCTCTCACTGTGTCATGTCTAAGTTTCAGACTCCTGATGAAGAAAACTTATCACTCAGGACCTAATAAGGAGTATTAGCCCCCTCTTGTGGAAAAATACCTTTGATTCTTCAGCCTGTTAATAAGGTGAATGTTACAGAAAGCATACACAACATTACATCATTCAACTAGTGTATCAGTGGAATGCCTGTAGAAAAAATTTAAGCATAATATAGTTTGAAAAGACTACCTGTCAGCAACCATTGTGTATAGAAAGCTAATAGTAACTCACTGCTTGAGTATCTTCTTGTGCGTATGAGCAAGTATACATTTCAGTGGTGATATTTTCAGTCCTTTCCTTAAAAATCTCCTGCTGTGCTTCTGACTGCCTGGAGCAGGTAGAACCAATGGTGGTAATTATCCCTTTGGAGTTCTTTTGGAAAGAATTCTGGTTATAGAATAGATGGCTGGAAAAATTAAAAGGGAACGGGAATAATGTTTTACGAAAATAATGTGATGCTTATTTTGTGTTTGTTATAAAATCTACTGATTAGGTGGAACTAAATTTGACATTTACGGCACTTCTATCAATAATATTAAAGCAAAATTATTTTGATGAAAACTACTGTATTACATTTAAATACACAGTGTAATACCATTTAGTGTAAAGGTATTTTATCTAAGCTTCAGAGGAGTTAAACTAAATATATACTGCAGTTTGCCTGGCCCAAATTAGCAAAGCAGAAAAATCTCATTGCCAGCTCATTCCAACACTGACATTGCAATTAGAGTGTAAGACCTTTCAAAGGTTTACTTGGATCGGTATTTGAGAACACAGCTTGCGATGCTCTGTCTGACAGCCATCCGATATAATAAGGATTTCAGATATCGGAAAACAGCATTCTGGACCTCATATTTTGCAATTAATGTAAGATGCAAGTATCATGCTAAGAGTTTACTTTGTGAGGAGCCCAGTTCTAACTGATGGCATTACATAATTAAGCTTATTTCTCTAAGATGTAGTCTTGCAAAACTCAGTTGAACTGCATCAAATAGTTCATTAAAAAGCACCATGCAAAATGTAACAGATGGCTCCATATTAAATATGTTAATTTAAGTATCTCCTGCCCTGAATGTTTTGTCTTTTGTGGAGTTACAGGAGTACACTCCTATTCAATAATTTGTGAACTGAAAAACTCTTTTAGCCTATTCCTGCAGCGTAAGTCATAATTTTGGTGAACATGACAGAGGTTCCTACTTTGTGTTTCTTTTAGGTTCAGTCAATCTACTCTCAATATCAATATTTATCAGTACGAGTTGTATTCTAAATTTAGTTTCACTGGAGCCTTAACTATTTCATTACTGTTATTTTGTAAATAATATGACTGAGATGATTGGCAAATTATATTTGCTATTGTCATGTTGGTTTCATGTTGACAGCTCAAAGCCATTCTAAAATCAGCTGATGCAGTCAGATTTTTCTCCTTTATAGTGCTTCTACCAGGTTGCAAAGTTACAGAAGTTTTCTTATTATTAATCCCACAGCCTTTTATTTCTGTAAATTTCACTTTTATTTCTGTAAATTTCTGTAAATTTTATTTCACTGTAAATTTCTCACTTGTCTCTAGCTCTAGACTACTACTATTCAAACTCATACTTAATTAAAAAAGGTATTAAGATCTATTTCAAAACAAATAACTTCCTTGTGACTGATGCTTTTTTATATAACATAATTTATTCTGATTTCTCTTGGCTGAGTTATTTACTAAGCTCAGCATTCACCTACTAATCTCTATTTACAATACTTAGTTTGTAATACCTTTTTATTCTGACTAAATTGCTGACATTACAGATACAGAATCTTATTTCAATAGAACTATACACTGCACAATGAGAGAAGTTCCCCTGAGATGTACTACTGAAAAACTCCATTGAACTGAAAGAAATACTTCATAAACAGAGCAGAAAAAAAATGAAGCCAAATTAAGACTACAAGAGAGGACTGATAAGGATTATGTGATAGAACAACAATTTGATGAGGATTTCTGTTTTATTTTCAGCTTGCAAATATATTGTATATCAAAGTACATCTCTGTTTATAGTAGAACACGGGCAATTTGATATATGTACACAGAAGAACACACTTCCCCTCATAAATATGAATTTTGATCTCATATTAGCAATGACCTACACATTCTGTTGCATATGGAATAAGATCTCCAAAGTCTCATGTCTCTTTCCATCTTGGCTTTGAGCCTTTTCCTTTTTTTCTTTTTTTTTCCCCCTTTTCGCTCTTTTTCTTCTTTATTTTTTTTTCCTTTTAATTTCCCTTTCCATTATTTTTTTTCCCTCCTACTAAAAAAATTGATTAGGCAAATACCTGATATTTTTAGTTGAGGGAAGTGAAATTGGAAACTTAAATGGTGTTTATTAATGTGCATAGGCCTGGGTTCTTACTTTGTTTTGGAAAGTCTAGCATTTAGGAAGATAAGCATTTCATTAGATTTTTTTATTATTGTTCACCTGTTCGTGTGTTTTACAGAGTTCGTTTCTATGGCTACAACCTGTAAAGAGAAAATCTTCCCCAGCAGAGGACACGAGGCATTACCTCACACTGCAGAAAAGTGCCCGTGCGCTCCCTCCAGTGGGCAAAGTTAAAGCTGCTAAAGCATTGCCGGATTTTCCTAAGAAATTACACACACACAAAAAAATGAACAAACCCAGCACTAACCTATAAGCAAAGCTGGACAGGTAATTGGACATACTTTCATGTATTCAAATAAATAAATATTAATTTTTAAGTATTAATACTCATCTAAGTGTAGGAAACAGAATTATTTTCACAGACAAACTATTTAGGATTAAGAGGTAATTGAGAAAATGTATAAAACCCCTTACTCTGAGAAATAATAGACATTCTGATGTCTACATACAAAAATTACTTTTTTTTAATTCTGCTTTTACTCCTCATTAGAAGAATATTTTACTGAGGAAAGCTTAAAGAAGAAATAATTTTTTAAAAAATAATATTTTAATATGGACCTGAAGACAATATTGTACTATATTTGGTTTACATCTAAAACAAGGTTTGGAAGAACCATAATACTATTTCCAAGAATGGAATAGGGATTCACTCTAGAGGTTACCTTACAAATAAAAGAAATATGTATAATGTTCCATGACTAAAAATTATAACAGTAAACCAATTATTTCAATTATTCTTGCATGCTCTTATTGTTTGGAGTTACCTTATATGACAGTGATATTACAAATCTACTCCAAAATCTTCCACACAGATGGATAATTTGGCATGTCTGAAGGTATGACACTTACTTTCATTGTATTTTTACAGCTACCTATACCATGCATGAATATTCAGTATCTCAAAGCTGTTATCAGCCACTGCAGTTTACATGAAATTGTTTCTTTCTGGTCTCTTAACTCTAATTCTGTTTTCCCCAAACAGTAAATGCAGCCAAACAAATCTCTTATATTCCTTGCCATTTTTTGTTTATTGGCAGAGCTACTGAGTTATTTAAAAAATAAATAAAGCCCTGAATCATAAAAATAAATGAGATGAGAAAGTAGGAAAGCATACTAAAAGTCTCATTGGTAAAACAGGTGAATTAAAAAATTTTATGGAAATGTATCCCTTGTTTACCTAGAAATCTTCAAATATGGTGCATTGTCCCTTCTTGATAAACACCCTGAAGAGAATCCAAGGAAATGCTGCTGTGGTGTTTTCTGTGGTAGGACTGCACAATTGAATTGTGAAACAATCACTTTTAGATGGATAGGTTTCCGGCTGGGAAAATTACTTTGAGTGACAATCCAGCCAATGTCAAGTATGAGGATATGAATTGCCTCCTATTCTATTGCTATGAGCCATAATATAATGTAGGTTATATTATTTGCAATAAATGAGTATCTTTTGTAGCACATGCAGACTGCTTGTCATTTTTTCCTGCAATGAAGTCATGGCTTTCAGGAGACCAATGGATTACACTGCTATGCCTTAAGAAGGGCACAGAATAAGTAGAGTAAAAAAAGTTATTGCTTATCATTTGTTTTGCCAGAAGTAGAAATCATCCTACTGAAGAGAATACGTAGATTTTTCACGCAATAGTAATTGTTTACACTATTGGAACATGAAACTCATTACTAGTGGATGAACCCAATAGTACTGTTGAATAAGAAAATGGATTTATTTCCTTATTTTGAAATGGAATCTGTACTCAGTCAGTGTCTATATAACAAGGTGGTCCAAAAGAAGAAAGCAGTGCTCCTACTGGGAAACTAAAAATAAGCATTTTTAAGCACTAAAAATATAGTTTATCTTGCATTTAACATTAATATTTCATCTTGCCCATTGTAATATCATGCAGTAGCAAACAAAAGGACAGAGCCCTTTCTGTGACTTACATAGCAGAGACTTATCACGTCACTTTTTCTTTTCCAGTTTGCTGTTTTCCAGTTATTTTAAATTTGTTTTTTCAAATAAATGTAGATCCCCTCCATTTACTCTTGCCTCTTAGTTAACCTACTTAGGACCAGAAGTTCTCATCTGACTTTAGTTTATGGAGGCTAAAAAAGAAGTAACAGTAAAGAGATATCTTTAGCATACCTGTTCATAAGTCAGATAAAAAAGCAACAGAGGAGGTAAGGAATGTGGCCAACTTAGAACCGTAGAACAGAAAAGATAACCATTACAGGTAAAAGTCTTGGGAATGATCTTTTTCATATGAAAATTGAGTGGAGGGACATAAATATGGACAAAAGCCAGTATTTGTTTTGAAGACTGTCATCTAGCAGAAGTTTGTTTTTTATGAAACAAGGTTTCTTCTACAAGAAGAGACAGATAAAAGACATATGCCCTTTCTAACTCTGTAAGGGAAGAGAAGTACTATGTTCTGAACTTTCTTTTTGGAGAGGTTTCTCCAGTGAGACGATGTCTGGTAACTGTAGATGCTCTCCTCTGCCCCCTGCCCAGCTCCAAATCCACGTGTGTACACACACAGGTGCACACATGCCCCAGTGTCAGTAAGACTACTTTCACCTTGCTGGTCTGGGATGCATTTCACTCATTCTCTGCTTCCTATCTTCATCTGCTCTCTTTGTCACAGAATCAGAGAATGGGTCAGGGTGCAACAGAGCACAGCGGATCATCTGCTCCAACTTCCCTGCTCAAGCAGTGTCATCCTAGAGCACACGGCACAGGACTGAGGCCAGACAGTACCTGAATATCTCCAGTGAGGAGACTCCACAACCTCCCTGCACAACCTGTTCCAGTGCTCAGTCATCTGAACAGTATAGCTATTTCTCATGTTTAGGTGGAACCTCCTGTGCATCACCTTCTGCCAATTTCCTCTTTTTCTTCTCAAAGAGCCTGTGGAATAACAATTCCTGGAGATTTTCAGAACTTTTCTTGACAAGACTCTGAGCAAACTGATCTTATGTCAAAATTAGTTCTGCTTTCAACAAATAATTGGACTAGATGACCTCCAGACATGCCTTCCAACTTACTTCATTGCATGTATCTTTTGTTTGAGATGCACTTTTGCTTAAATGAAACTATACATATCAATTTACTATATGATTCTAGGTAATTCAACAGAATCACCTGCCCCATTCTGCTCAATTCTTCCCTTGTGGGAACTGATTTTTATTTCTGAATATAAGCCCAAGCAGGAATGGTTGTCTTATAGTAAAAGAAAATAAGCAAGAGGTTTGGTGCAAGAGATCATCTTCAACCACTGTTCATAGTCTGTTCAGAATAAGAGGAGCACGGAAATGGCAAAGAAAAGAAACTGACCGGGCATATAAGTCACCCTTAGATCATTTCACTTTTATCTATTACCCATGTTCATCTTTGTATCTTACTGTTCCCTGGTTTTGGGGAAATTGTGACATGAATTTTCATTCAGCTAGGAATGAAATTGCATTTAAGTGCATTTTTCAGATACAAATTCATTAAATACGGGAGACAGCATGGAACAACCTTTCATGAAAAGTCACAGAAGAAAAAGAGTCCCTGTCATTTTAAAGTGGAATAGATTATAGATGTGACTGCCTTAGAGAGTGGGGGAATGGGCTTGGTATTCAGCCTTGTGGCTTAGTCTTTCTCTATAAAGACAATGAGAGTTTTGAAACTAATTTTAATGAAAATGAAGCGCATCCATAACGAAGTTTTCCCCTTCTCAATTAAAATCCTCATTGAAACCCTTGTTGCTGTTTCATTCCTAACATGTTGCGTCTGATGCAATGCAGCAGTGATCCATGCTGCCATCTAGTGCCTACAGGGGAAAGCAGTGGCCTGCTGAATTTAGGGTTTTCATGGACGCTGAAAAGAATAGCAAGTTTTGCTCTTTACTACTGTGACGGCTTTCTCATTGCCTCAGTTTTAGCCCTGAAATTAAAATTATGGAAAATTGTCTTTTATAAGGGAGTATCCTGTCAGGAATGAGTACAAGTGTGCTCGGGAAGGAGTCGGGGACAAGGGATGGGGAAGTGGGAGAGATAGGGAAGAGCAAAACAAGTGATAAAAAAGGCTGCAGGCAATAACCAGAGGAAAAAAAAAATACACTGATTACAGTGGCAGTTATCTTACTGCTCAGAGAATCAGAACAAGTGCAGTGGAGTGGCCATCTCAACCAGAATAAACACAGCAAGAGGTATAAGTGGAGAGTGTCGTGACCTTGAGAATAGAAAAGGCATAAAGAGAAAAGATGAGGGAGAATTGTTTGTGCACTCACTGAAGGGTTCGTGATTTAGCTGTCAACTTAATATTGGCTAAATAATACAAATAATTCATATTTTACAATTAGTGTTTTAATAAATATGCGTACATTTATACAACTAAAATTAACTGAAGTCCTTAAAGACTGCTCAGTCAATTAGTCTCACATCTGTAAAATGATTCCCCAAAAAGAGTCAAAAACTCAACCATGGAAAAAGGCATTAATGTGAGAGACCATTGGAAATAACTATATGGTGTGTAGAAAGGGTCTTGCAAAGCATGCTGCATATCAATGTAAACATATCGTAACTCACTATATTTAGTTCAAATAAACTTAAGAAAAAGACTTTGAATTCTGATGGCAAAATAGAAACATGGGTTCATGATTATTTTCCCTCTCTTCTAAACAGTTGAAAAGAAGAGCATTCAAAAAAAAAAAAAAAAAAAAAAAAAAAAAAAGGCTATGCATTTGCATGTACATTTTGATTTGAAATACAATTTTAAAGGACTTTTGTCCTTCCCCAAAATTAAGAGCATAATTTTGATAAAACGATCTTTCAATATACACCTGTACAATCCCTCTGGGCAATTTGCTGTTAACTAAAATTATTACTTAAATATTAGCAGTGTTTTTATGAACTGTCCTTACAAAATTGAAGAATGATGTTGATATTAATTAAAATTCTTCCTTGAATTGTAAAATTAAAACCATGCCTAAATTTTTTAATACTTAGATCTACAAATATACTTGTAATTCCTTCTTTTACTGAAACTAAAATTATATACAGACAAAAAAAATATGGCATCCTAAGCAGTTTCAGAATATTCAAAAATTTTTAATTTCCCTTCACAGACAGGCAGCAGACAGGCACATGCACATAGAGACTTATCTGAAGTTCTCAGGCAAAATAGAAAAAACCTACATTGGAAAAGCCAATATTTCTTTCAGAATGCAATTATACAGTGACAAAAATATATCATTGTCAATCATCTAGATAGGACTTTAAAATACCGGTCTGAGGTTTTATATACTGTATATACTGCTTCAAATAAGCAGAAGAATATACTTCAACCTTGCTTCACTGATATAAAATATTTGGGTCTACCAAACTGAAATTGATTTCAAATGTACCTACTGAGCTTTAAATGCTATATAAAGTTTAGCAGTATTCACAGAGAAATAAAAGAAATAAAGACATATTTTCCTTAGAAGCTTTAAGAATTACAGCGATGACATTTGGGAAACTTCTTTTTTCTTTGCATATTTTGGGAATATATCAACAAATAACTCAAATATATTTGATGAAATTTTCTTACCTATGTGATTTTTCAGGAGATGTCATGTATTCTGTATCTGCTTTTTGTGTTGGAGAAATGGGTCACAACTGTTTTAAGCTTTCCCCTCTAAAGGCAATTGCTGTTTTATGAAACTGTGTAGATCTCAATAGGAGCTACAAAACCTATAAAAGTATAAGCTTGATTATAGTGTGACACGTCATGGATCAGAATGGTGAAAGCCAAAGAGGGTGCTGGCTGTCACCGGGAACAGTGAGTAGTTCTGTAGCATAATGAAAAAGCTGATGATGGCTTAGTCTATGGAAAGCATTTAGTGTGCAGCAGACGCAGTTGTCATTTTCCATCCTCTGAGTTCATGTTTGTATTAAGAGCCTTGGTACAACCGGTTGGATGCATAACAAGTGTCTGGAAAAACCAGGCAGCAAAATAACATATTTTCAGGCCCCTTCTTTTTGTGAGAAGTGTTGTTTACAGAAACAGTAACTATTTCTGAGATCACCAGAGATTCATTATTGTTGTGTCACTGTTCTTCCTTCTGACCCTTTTTATCCTCCTTGCTCAGATGACCTTTTCTGGTTTTGAGAAGCACCTGAATGCCAAGACATGTCTAGCTGAGACTAATTTAATTCATTATGGATATAATTGTGATTTATCTTTCTGCATTTATCCTACCACAAAATAACAATTCAAACAAAACCTTCTAACTATTGCCCCCATATTAGCAAAATTAGTTACTGAGTAAATATTGGCACCAATCACTGCTAAAAAGTCAGAGTGCAATCAAATCCCCATGACTCTCCTCCTACCAACTGTTGGCATTCAAAATCATCAGCTGAAACATAAATATATTTAGCTTTCCATGTTGAACAACATTGTCATGAAAGTCTTGACAATGAATTTGTAATTAGCAAAGAGTTTTAAGAGACATAAAGAAAAGGTCATATGAATAATTTGCTCATAATCTGTGTTAGAACAATCAAAAATAATTTTATTCTTTGGAACAATTTTTTTGCCTGTCTTTGGACCTCTTCATCTCTTTCTGTTCCTTCCCCCCTCTTTTCTTTCTAGAAATCATTTTACTAGCACAAATATATTGAAACAGGAAGTTTCATATATGTATTGTAAAAAGCTTGAAGACTTTCCAACTGCACTTGTATGCATGCATAGACACTTCAGAGTCAAATGTATGTCTCATGCTCTATGCCTTGCTGTACAACTCATCTGGGGCCTGATGCTCTCAGCATTACTTGAAATTTAGCCATTGTTCTCACCCCTATAGGGAGCAGTCACATCTTTAATCAAGGAATTAAAATGTGTATTTCTTCCAGCTAATTGCTAGTGAATGAGTTAGAGATCAAGAATAATTCACAAACCTTATTCCACAGATAATGATAAATTCTAAAAAATTGTAGACAGATCACATATAATTCCTGAGCGGAAAAAGAACCGAAACAAATCAGTGAACCAATTTGTTATGATTAATTTCTCCTCTTTCTAACACATCTGAAATTTGTTACCAAATGTAATTAAGCAACATTCAGATACATCCACAGTAAAGACTATATCCAGTATCCAAAAGGTATCTTTAGTAATGGTCACATATAACATCCATATCTTACAGTGTTGGAGGATTCAATACACCCCAGTAAACTGTAGTCCTTGGCATAGTGAAGATATTTGCTAAACTTTTCTGCTTCTTAAAGTTACTTGCATTGTCAAGGTAACAAGATAATGATCTGATGTGTATGACAGAAAGCTCGGGATGTAGCCCACTGTCTCAGTGTAGCAGACTACCTTTCAGTAGCTTCAGTTTGCTAGTCAGGCTAAAAATGCATAACATGACTGCAGCATTGTTTCTGAATAAAATGACAGCAAAATTTGGAAAAGGCTTACAGACTAATTTCGAACAACTATGTTAAGCTGAAGTGAGACTCCTTTTCTTTCTAAAAGTTCCCAATGGACAGAATACACTTTGAATTCCATGGTCATCTCACAGACCTTTGCATAGTAAGACATTTTTCACACAAGATGTTCGGCTATTTGAATACAATTCAAAAAGAGGCTTATGCTTCAAAGAGCAGGAAAGCTGACATAAGCTTTAGAGAAAATACCAAAATCTCTTATCTTTCCATATTTGTCATATGTTCTAATCCTCACAAGAGTGGTCTCCGCAATAATAGGAAAAAAATCCTAAAGATTGGCTTGACAGAATAACAAAGGCATTATACATAAATGGTGGTTAGGGAACAGTTCTGGGGGGTTTAAGATTTCTAAATTATAAATGCTCATTTATATTAAAATGTACATGAATTTCCAATGGGAATGTCTCCTAACACATAAAAGTCCCACTTCTGAGGACAGATTTATTCTCTAGCATATATGAACAAGAAATTGCCCCCTGGGTATCTACCAGGGCAAGGACAGAGGATTACTCTGTCCAACAATATTTTTTATTGCTTTTTGTATTAGATACTATTTTTATGGCAAAATATATACTTTATGTATGCATAATACTAAACTGGCTGGTCCTCCTTCCAAATTTTGTCTTTCCAAAGAAATGACCAGTGACAACTTTGTAAAAGCAGTTCTAGGGAGATATTTCATACTATTTCTATAGTTTGCCCATATGTGTGATGGCTTACACACCGTGATTAAACTCTAGAATTTTTTCCTTCCTATTACCAGAATTAGTTTACTTTCCACATTAAAACACTAATACTGTAAAATAGACTTGTATTTTCCTAAGATAACCTATGATTTATTTTAATGGAAACATTTGAAAGTATCAGTTTTGAAAACTCTTCCTTTGAAAAACCACACTATTAAAATACTAATTATACAAGCTTACTTGAACTCCACCTCATTCTCATGCTAATTTCCATCACAGAGCACTTTTCATATGTGTCACTGATTCATAAAGAACTGCTCCTTTAATACAACATAAATAAATATAACTCCTTGAGGTACTCTCCAAAACAGACATCTCTACCTTAACACCTTCCCTCTAAATCCTAGAATTATGCTGCCTTGAGACTTACTTGCAGAGTCAGCTGAGAAGCCCTGGGAAATTCATTATCTCTGGGAGAAAGTAAGGTATGTACTTTCTTTTCCCAGCATCATTCTTACTTGCCTTTGCCTTTCTCTGTGAATAAAGAGGATGCAGTTATTCATCCAGTGAAGGAATGAGTCAGTGGTAGAACTGAAGTAAATGTAACTTTTATGTTTCCATACTTTTGTATTTAGCTACAAAAAGGAAAATTTTAATGCAACATTGTTTAGATAAAATTTCATACTTAGCAGATGTACTTCACCATAGATTTTGAGATAATTGCAGGAAGTATTTTAAAGCTAATAATATCCATTACCATTACTATTATTATTTCTAAAATGAAAATAAAAGTATTGTGTAATCAGAATAGATACTAAATACATATTGCACATAAATTTTCATGGGCTAGGATCTACTGTATAGAACACTAATAGAAGCAACAGGAAAAGGACACAGGAAGGATGCATGTTACTACGCTCCATCACTTATTCAACAATTAACACTAATACTTTTCCAGCAATTTTTCTCTCTTTTTTTAAGAATAGATTGTTATCCATTATATGAAATATGTTTTCCTATGAATTTTCTTTTCATAAGTAACATCTCACTAACATACCACAAAGAGGTGCTCTAAACCCACAGTAGCTATTGAGAGCAACTCTACCAAGAAGAGATAGAACTGCTGCAAGCTCGCCCCAAGGTAGGGGTTTGTGATTTTAGTACTCTGTTTTTTAAGTAAAAATATTTCTCATGGCAGTGGTTGCAATAAAACTTGTGTCCAGCAGTCAACTTAAAATAATGAGATTTATAGCTGTCACCACATTAACAAGTCAGGAGAGATTTATTTCATGGAATAGATTTAGGCAGAATACTCAGCTATTGATCATATAATTTTTCATAAATAATCTATTCAGTTGAATAGAATGTCTTTTTTTCCCCTGAAGTAATAACTATGTAATGAGTGACTTGTTTGACATAATTTTACAGAGGTTTCTGTCCTGACAACTGTGGTGCATGTGTTTAAATACCATTTTTGTGAATTGTTCTGTTGTCATGTTGTATATGTAAAGATGAATATATATACAAGTGTTCACACAATCAGGACTGAAAAAAAAAATTCCCCAGAGATCTAATTTCTAAATCTTCCTTTAATCCAATTGAAATTAGTTTTGTAATCCCAGATTAGTTTTAATAATTTTTCTGAATCCCATCACTGTTCTGACTGTCAGAGAGGAAAAGTGTGGCAGAGGCAGAGAACCCTGAACACTGCATTATTCCTCATCTCTATCACTTCATACTAAAACAAATGGGGATGAAACTTGATTGCAGTCTCTGCAAGAAGTATATGGCTTTGACCTATTCAATCAAAAGAAGAGTCATCTGCTGTAATAGCATCACCTGTGGGGTCTTCAGGTAGGTCTACAATTATGTGGAGGCCACTGGAGGTTAAAAATCTGCAATTCCAATTCTTGAAAACTGGACGTATACATATCACTGAAGGAGTATTTTTTCCATTTTGAGGGGGAATCTGGATCTGAATAGAGCTGAAATATTGTAGTTCTAGTTTATTTGAAAATACTTCTTGAACAGCTCTATTTTTAGCCATTATTTATTTCTGAATGCAATTTAGAAAGTGATGTACATAATACAGAGTATGTGCCCTTCTGATCTGTCTTCATTTTCTCTTATGTAAAATAAAGTTTGTCTATATATTGGATAATTAACAGTTGTCCCTACAGACCTCTTTATTTATGAAGAGATATATTTCATTCTCAAGACACTTGAATTTCAACTTCAAAATGTAGCTCTGTATTTGTATTCAAATGTGAAAATATTTGGATGCTTTGGAACATTCAATTTGAAAGTCTTCAAAGGTGATTAGCACCTTTTTCCATTTTATTTATAGTGTAAAGAAGCAATTCTGTATCTTGAAAGTGTGCTGTCTGTGGTAATCAATATTTATAAATAAGAAAGAAAGAAAGAAAGAAAGAAAGAAAGAAAGAAAGAAAGAAAGAAAGAAAGAAAGAAAGAAAGAGAGACTTCCAAAATGGTGTTCCTGACAATATGATGTATATTTAATAAATGATTTTTCAAACAGGTATGAGTTTTATTTCAGCAGGCACTACCAATCTATAATTGAAATATCATTTGTGCTAATCAAAGTCTGCGTAGTGGTATAATTGTTTTGAAAGCTACACAGCACTGGAATGTACAAATTGTTTTGTGTCTGCTACATAAGTAGGAAATTTAATCTGGATTCTTGAATCTAAAATATACAGGCTTACTGTACAGTATCCGGCTAAACACAGGCTAGATGAAGCACCATTGTTTAAAGACAAAACCAGTAATATTAGAGATATGGAAGCAAATTTTGTAATTAAAGTAAAATAAACATCAACCTTAGATATATTTTTCAGACTGTACATATGCCTCAAGTATATGAATGATCATACCATATTCAAAGTCTTGCCTTGGTATGTTCACTGGGTCTCTTTTTAAGGGCTTATTAAGTATTTTATTCTATTATCTTTTCTGTCTAGATGCTTGCTAATTGAAGGATTTTTACAGGCTCTCCGACTATAGAAATCTTAGGCTGCATTGCCTGAAGTTGCATTGAGCAGAGCCTCATCAGCATTCAGCACCACAATCATAGCGTAAAGCCTGGAAGAAGTGGGAAAAATTGCCTACTGAAACATAAGAAGAGAAGATGAAAAGAGGCCAGCAAGAAGAAAGAAAAGCTCCTCATTTCTGTTCTGAAGCTTCTTTTTCTAATGGATCCCCCTCCCTAGCAGTGTTGCGAATGGCAGATGATGTGTTCTGCAAATAGATCAGCAATGTCACTTCTAAAATTGCACTTTTTGGCATTCAGGTGTTAAAGCCAGTCAGCTGGTAGCCAGGCTTTATCCAAGGCTGTATTACAGAAAAAGAGTATATGTTAGATCATCTAACAGCAATTACAGTAAAACATCTCTGGCTTGAGACAGAATCAGTGTTACTGTTGCTTCCTGCAGTGAATTCTGTCGCTATCGTATTTGCTTCCTTTTTCACTCCCAGGTGTCAGATATACTTGGCTAAGATTATTTTGCTGGGTTGAATTAGTTCTGCAACTTCTTCAGACACTAAAGTGACTGCTATCTCTCTAACCATTCTCAAACATTGAGATCAGTGAAAAATTGCAAAGATATATATCAGATTGTATTTTAAAAGGTATTGCAAAAGTCATTAAATAAATGATGAGATATCCATTGTTGGATTTGCTCTAGTCACAGATGTAATATTTTTCTTCTTTCCTTTTTTTCCTTTTGCCATAATAATCACTGCAGCAAGTTGTAAATGCAATGAACCCCCATGCTATCTATGATGGAGAGAACACAGAAATTGATTTATCATATTGATTTATGATATTGTACTGTGCAAAGTTCAGGTGCAGTCATAAAATTTTGCTAGTTTCAGAAGTCCCTAGAAAGAAAAAAAGGAAGGAAGGAAGAAAGGAAGAGTAAAGAGAATCAAAGGAAGAAAGAATAGGAAGTACAAAAAAAATAATATTCCCCTTCTCACATGTAAAAAGTACAAGGGAAATTTGCATGTACACAGATATTATAATGTAATATTTAGTTGTTATTTGCAGTTTGTATAATTCTTGTGCATCACATTAATTACCTAATATATTGGTATGCTACTGTTAATGCCATTTATTGTTTATTCCCTGTGTAATTCTGTGTGGTTTGTGTATTAATGTTCTGTCACAGCTTAAGTCTTGTGCGGCTTCATGAATTTTTTTCACAGGCTATTCAAAGAACTGAGAAATACTATTAGGATAACCTGTGATTTTTTCATGAGGTCTTTCCCCATGATGTCTTTAAAGGGCTTCAAGAACAGGGGAACAGAGCTACTGTTTTGGGAGAAATATGGGGCAATGGTTGAAGAACAGATGATACTGTTACAAGTTGACTGATTACGTGGAGATGTTGGGTGGTGGTGTGAAGCCTTGCAGCTGCAGCAGGGAGAGACTGAGTAAATGCAGGAAGAAAATGGTTTGTTAAGGAAAGTGGGAGAAAGGATTAATAAAAATATTTTTATAAAACAAGGAAACAAATTAGGAGTTTTTTAGGCTTTTTCTGCTCTAGCCTCTCCCCTGTCCTTTGGATCAAATCATTGCCTTGGTTTCCTAGGTATGAGGACATCTTTGTGCTCTTGATGGCAGAGTCATGAAGGCAGAGTTCCCTTGCTCCTACTGATGTCTTCATTCCATCAAGGTCTGACTTTACTGAGAAGGCAAAGAACAACCTCATTAATGCAGAAAACCTGTTTTTCATATTTTTAGGAAAAGCATACCAGAATGCTCTGATTTCTCATTCTTTCAGCAAGTGTAAAAAACTACAGGGATCCATAGGTCAGGTCCTCACTAGGGAAAGTGATTGCCTGCACTCTTCCTGTCCTAGGTTACAGTGTAAGATGTAACCAAAAGTATGTATTCTATTCTCATTTTCACAAGCTGTTAAAGCAGGTGGGGCAGTGCTCGTTATCTCCTACCATGACTCATCCCTGATAACTCCCTCAGGGGGGACTTATCAATGGGCAATCAAGGACCCACCGCATGACTCATAGAATTACATCAGCCCATTGTGAGATGCTCCGCCCAGGGGGAGGGGCCAAGCATTCCCACCTGGATATAATCCAGGGTTTGGAACAGCACAAGCAGTTCTTACCTACTGGATTCCCAGAGGATGAGAGCTATATAACCACCCCTGGACCTTCAAAGGAAGACCAGACCTTTCTACAGGATGACTGCTTCAACAGAAATACTTCAAAGAGGTTTGCAACCACCCCTTCATTGGACTGCTACCACCACCCTGACCAACAGGGTGTCAGGTCGTATCCTGACTATGTCAGGTTAAGCCAGTGTTTCTGCATTATTGCCTTGTTATATATACTAGTAAAGAACTGTTATTCCTATTTCTCATATAATTGCCTGAAAGCCCCTTAATTTCAAAATTATAATAATTCAGAGGGAAGGGGGTTACATTTTTTGTTCCAAGGGAGGCTCCTGCCTTCCTTAGCAGATGCCTGTCTTTCAAACCAAGACACTTCCAAAAAATCCAAAGGAGGTACATGCAATATTGCAGGAGAATGAATTAAATTTTTTTTCTCTTAGTTCCCTAATGTGTTTAAAAAATCACCTCTGCTCTAGCAGCAGTAATAAAGACTTATACCAAGGAAAAGATCAAGCTTTATGCTGGAGCTTAGTGATTTTTACTTTGTGATTTTCTGCTTTCATTTAAATAACTGATGCAAACAGCATAATTTTTCTATTTCCAGTTCATCCTTGCCCTTTCATGATCAAAATCTAATTTTTAGTTTTGGCCCAGGCTCTAGACACTCACACTTTAAAGAATGAAAATTATCGTAGTCATAATGCTGTCAAATTTTCAACTGAAAGCATACAGGAAACATTTTCTTCTTCTTTTCCTTTCAATAATAATTTTTCTCATCTCTATCTGAACCAGAGACCTGCTTTTTTTGATAAATGTAAATAATGAACAGAAATTTCCACTTGGTCTGTGTTCATTTCATCCGTTGCAACAGCTCTCTCTTGGCAGAGGGACAGAAGAAAGGAACACACAGAGAATTATGAGAAGCAAGAGTAAAACAAATTTAGGCAAAAAAAAAATCAGGTTTACTCTAAAACATAAAAAAATTGAAACAATTTTGTTACTCTTGAAAAGTGGATGACCTTTGGTTCCATATTCTGTGTCATGGGGTTTGGTTTGTTATTTTTATGGAAGCATTATTTTCTCAGATACTGATAAATCATTTCTGTAATTTTTAAATCAAGTAAAATCAAACAACCATCTGACCAACTAGCAGAATGTGATTGTCCCAGTTAGTTTGATTTCATATTTCAACACCTGTCCTTCATTTAAATATTTGTCTTTTCATTTTCTGTAAAAAATCATATGCAATAATTTTTAAAACTAGTTTAAGTTAGCTATTGGATAAAAAAAGGACTAAACTGTAAGTTCAAGAAGGTTTGGAGCTAATATTTTGAGTTTTGCATAGGTTTAACAACTGATGGATTGACCATGACTTCCTGTGTGGCTTGCAGTCTTCTATACATGGGACAACCACACGTGTTGAGGATCTATAAGTCAGACTCTATGAGGCATTGATCCTGGAATGAAATTTCAGTCTAGGAGCCATATGCAATGAGTACTGTTCATATTTAAAGTGGATAAAAATGAAATCTAAACCAGAGTTTAATTCACGTGGAAGCTGCATTTTACTTATGGGTAACAGTAATTCTTCGATCAGCAATGACATGTCCTTCCTTATGAGGTTATTTTCTGAGTAGTTGAATGTTACAAGATGATCCCTCCCCTAACCAAACCAGATGCTGATTTTTCACACTGTTATGTTAAGTAGCTTATTTCTGCTTAACCAAGATCCACTAAAGAAATTTATTAGATCTACATGCATCATTTGATAGGGCAGAAATTAAATGCCAGCAGTAGAACACTCCCTTATGAACAATGTTTCACAGTCTGCATCAGCATGTGCTTTCATTAGATGTTTAGCATCTCTCTCCCTGTATGTGCTTATTTAACAAGTTACAGCCATCCTATGACAAAGTCTTAAACTCATCCAGATTTTCCTATGAATTTTAAAATATGTTTATTGCTAAACATATTTATATCAAGATGTGGCCTGCTGAATTACTGAAGATGACACATTTTCACTAACCTGTGAATCTAACAAGATAATGACATCACTTACCAAAATTTCCACTCTGTATTCAGAACAAGTTTATCCCTCAAGTAATTTGAGTTAACTGAGGTGATAGTCATGATAATATGTTCTTTATAAAGCCTTTCCAGTTACTTGAATCAGTATACTGGATATGGGATCAGTGTTTTTATCTAGCTTAGATAAAGAGGTAGAGTTAATCATTCAATCTCTTTTCAAATCATTGATGCCTCTACTAGAGCTGACTACTACCATCCTGAATCCTCCAGGACTACGATTAAGTTACATTATTCCTTCCTGAATATATCAGTCCAGTAATGTAGACAGGATGTTGAAGTCCAATCCAATATGATGAAGCCATATTTTAATGCGTAAGTTGGGCCTACAAAACAACATTCTTTACAGATCAAGAAAGTGTGACTTTCTACATGAATTTTCTATTCTGATTCTTCTTTTTTTTTTTTTTTTACACTTTACACACACTTTTACACAATAATGTACTTTAGTAACTTCCAGGAAAGTACTAAACAACAGGACTAACATCTGTTTCTTGGTAAAAGTGCTATTCCTGCTGCTAAGTGAGTTTGTTGTTTCAGTTTCTTTCTCTACCATAGTGTAATACCATTGATATGATTCAGTGTCTCTCTGAAAGCAATTTTTTTTCTTTTTTATTTTTTGTGTATATGAATTAGGAACTTCATACTTCTCAACTTACATTTCTAAGCAAAAAAAGAGAAAATTGCATGGCTGTGTGCCAGGTGCTGATACCTGATGAGGCACCATTTCAACTCAAAATAGGGTCTATAGTCTGTTAATCTGAACTTAATACATACTGTGACTGAGTCCTGAGTCAGCAGCACCTTTTTTATAAAGCAAAGTAGTGTGGCAACCAGTTTTTGTATGTTGCAAAACATTCTAACAGTTTTAATAACTTCTACAGTAAAAAACAAGCTCTCTTCAATTTTTGTAAATGAATGGAGAAAGACACGTGAAGAAGGAGAGAGAGTGTAAGGACCTAAATTTTCCATTCCTGTCGAGTCTTGCCTTAATAAGTTCCTGATGATCTCTTTGCAGTACAGGTATAGTCTGAGAAGCTGCTCTTGGCTTTGAAGGTATAAGCATACTGCACTGTGTACGGTATACACGTGACTTCAAATGCAGTAGCAGATCATAAAAGGCAAGTGGCAATGCAGACTTGTATCTGAGGAGGGGGCTGAACTCTCACAATAACTCAAGTATACTTGAAATTTAGATCACTGCTGTGAGATAAGATGAATGGTCAGGTTGTAAAAACAAGTGGGATAACTTTATTGAAGAAATAATAGGAATATGAAGTTGCAAGGCATTATAAAACTAAAAGTTTTGAATACTTGTTCTGCTTTGACTTGATTATGTCTTCTGTTGAGACAATCAAGGCCTGTTGAACTGGACCACAGCCAGAAAATGCTTGTATTGATGGTGTGCACAATAAATGCTATTTTTTCTCAACTAAGACTGAAACGTCTTTTTGATTAAATGAACAGAATCTAGGATCTTATCTATTGATGATTTAAGTTAATGTGTTTTGATGAGGAAACAGGATAAGCAAAGTAAAGAGAATACTCCAAGTAATCTCCATTCCATTAAGATAAGATGTCATTGCTTCACTCCATTTTGTTATTTGCTTAGGTAAGTTTTTTTGATATTAAAGGTTAATATACAGAGCAGATAAATTATGCGTCAGCACTTCATGAAGTGGGAAAGGATTATGAGTGATAATGCACAAAATGTAGAAATTAAGAATTCCAAAAGCCAGTTAACAATCTGCATTTTTTTTTTTTTTTGAAACTGTACTGTTTACATGTTTTTAGAGGCTTTTTTTGGTCTTACTCCTTTTTTATTTTTTAAATCCTATGTGTCATACATACATGAGATTATTTCTCATTCTTACATGTTCTGACTACTAACTAATATACTGGGAAACAACGGAGAGTAGATTTTCAGAAAACCCCAGAACCTGTGTAAATCTGGGCAGAGTTTGTCTCTCCTGAATGCAGAGATCTGGAGGAGAAATTCTGACTTGGTACAGAATGACTGACTCTTAAGTGTCAGGAACAGTACAACTGGGGCGAAGCTTTGGATGAGCCATTTCGCTTTTCAGAAGGGTCAATTAAATGCTGGGGAGAGTACAGCAACTAAGCTGCTGCAACAATCAGGCTGGCACATTTTCAGTGACAGTGCTATCTACCTCTACACTGCATTGCAGTAAAGAATGTAAACTTTTAACTTGACATGTGCTTAAAAGGGCTATGAGCAAGTTGAGAGTTTTTTAAACAAAGAGAATTTCCCTTCATTTCACTAGCTGCAATGCTTGATGCTGTCCCCGTAATGCAAAGTTGGTGTAGGAACTGCTCTGACTGGGTTTAGGTCAACTAGCTTATCTCTGTTGGGAAAAATAGAGAATGACTGCATTCATTGTCAAGCTCAGACAGGGAAGAAACTGGAAGTTCGGTACTTCATGTACTTGCCAAACGATGCCATCATTTAGTATTGTACATTGCCCAGGGTTTACTTTCTGGGTGATTTAATTTTCCCTTACTTAAGAGAATTTCTATGGAAAAGATTGTGGGATAAACTTTGCAGAGCTACTCTCAGTTCATACCTTTCCTCTTGGAAAATGTTTGATGTCATAAATCAGTAATATGCAGCAGAGGAGCTTGGGGAATAATATATATATTTGTACTGACCACAATACTGCTATAATTTTCTACAGGCTGATGCAAGAGGCAATTTATTTTAGGTTGAATTAGCTAACACTTCATTTTACTCAAAATTCAAAGAGTACTTTTTCCACCAAGGGTAACAAAATTCAGTATCCTGTCTGTTTTTTAAGTTCAAGATATTTCTTTTCCCCAAGGAGTTATGTATAGAAAAAGCTACAAACTAGCTACGTGTAAAAGATTAAGAATGAAACACATATAAATAAAGAACCATCATCCCAATTTAGGGTTTGCCCCTCTCTTTTGATTCTTTGCTTAATTTACAGTTCCATTAAATTTGAAATATATGAATGTATGACTAACAACACAACTTTCACCTCTTACTTTGGATAATTATTTAGCACTGTACATTTCAAATTAATAATTATTAAAATTGTTAGTGTGGAAGCCCGAAATTTAGAATGAGAGAGAAAAAGATCTTACTGTAGCCAAGATGATCTGAGCAATGTAATTGTATTGTCATTGATATTAGCCTGTACCATCCCGTTCACCTGAAACTCGGGTATGGCATGGCCTCTAGGATTTTTTGTTAAGCATTAAAACTCAAAGCACAAGTCCTTAACACCATTTCTTAAAATATTCAGCCTCTCTACTTAACTTTGAAATCCAAGTATTTGCATCCCAAAAAATTTTGTCATTAGTGAGGCTCTAGGAACGGTTCCTTTTCCCTCATGACATATGTAAGAAATAGGCATCTCAACAGAAAATGACTTGAAGTAGCAGCCAAAGTAAAAAATTAATTCCAGGTATCCAAGCCAAAAGCTATCTGCAGGTTGATGGATATGGCATTATATATGAAATGTCAGCAGATCCTGATTTAGGATAAAGCTGAATATATGCCAGAAAAACAAATATTTTTTAATTAATCACACATACTTGTCTGATAATTAAAATAGAGTTATGGTCGAGGGATTACAGAAACACTAAATGAAAAAAAAGGATACTTTTAAGACATCCAAACTGGGCTGTTGGCCTCTACCCAACTGGAGTTTTACTGTGACATTGGATAAAGTTTGTTAGGAAAAAAAAAGGAGGAAAAAAACTGGAAGAAAAGAAGGGGTCTGTGTCTTGGTGCAATAATGGGAGACACTGGAAGAATGATTAGGATAATACAAACCCGTAAAGTAAAGAGGGGTTTAGGAACTGGGAAAGAATGAGGATAACTGAATTTAAAACTTCTGTTTGATTTTATTTGGTGTCTCAGTCAAAAGTCTTTTAAGGATTCCAGATTCCTTGATCTGATATGTTTCGTAATTCAAGAGACCTGATGGTCTACACCAGTTCTTGTTAATTCATGATAAACATGAACCCAGGTTGAGAACAAAGAATTAAAAATATGGCATATAGTGAATGCAGATGCTCTTTATTTCCTGACTTTTACGGAGCATAGAAAATGTCCCTTTTTAAAATATAAACAAACGTCACCAGTGTCTCCCTCCTCCCACTCCTGCTAAAACCAGAAGATTAATTTAACTATTAACATATTAATTCACTATGATACCAGAGATTGCCTACAGAAAAAAAACCCCAAACCCTATTTTTTTTTCTTAAAAAAAAATTGAGAAGATTAATTAGGTTATTATTTAAACTCAGCTCAGTCATCCTGGAATATTCAAATTCACTGCTCAAGGACAAATCTTTTATTAGTCGTTTTTTTACTTTTCTCAAGTTCTTAATTCAGAGGGAACTGTGTAGGTAATGGTTGTTCATGCAGATATATTCAGAGACAACAAATATTTTCTGTATACCAGTGGCTGCATAATGAGATTTTTGTCCTCTGCAGTGTAACTTGATACCAAGATCTGCCAATTTGTCACTTGGTATGATCTTGTTTTGAGATCATTTGTTACACTTCTCTCATTCCCTTGAAATCAACATGATAGGTTTGATACATATGAAATATTTATACAATTTAATAATTTCAAGAAGCTTTTCTGTTTGTTATTACTGCTGAACATTTTTAGGTACAGTTCTGTTTTACGCTGAATTTTGAGCATAACCCATCAGATGCAATAGTTTATATCTGTGAGAAATTAGACTCATGAACATTTATTTTCTGAACATTGTCATAACTAGATTACTGTAAAGTAACTTCTAATTTACACTAATTTATATTTAAGTCAGCTCATTTGCCTTGCACAATTCATTAGGGACAGCATAGAAATTAAGTCTGAATACTGATCTGAAAATTCTTATAATCAGTTTTTTTATTTTTCAAGTCTGCTATTTTGCCAATATTTGGAAATTAGCATCAAATAATATTTCTTTAAAAAAGGAGAAAACCAGAGTTCTTCACAGGCTCCCATGACCATTCATTCTGGACTAGATTCCTGTATGAGCCACTTTTCCTGGAGTCATTGGATTCTGCTCAATAATATAGTTCTTAAACAAAAGTATTAACACATTTTCTTTTTCCTTGCCTGTTTTTAATCAAAAGAAAATTTTTTTACAAGATTTTAGCTTAACAACCAGAGTCTCCACTCTGTGTAGAAATGTCAGAAAACCAAATTACATTTGTAGCTTTTTTAGTCCCACAACAATATTTGAAGAATCATTAACAAAAAGAACAGCTTATGGAATATCCTCAGGATGGGCTAATGCATCCACAATATGGTTTGCTCACATATTAAAAAAAAAAAAAAGGAGGAATAAAAAAATGGTCAAATTTGTGTATCTACAATACACATTCCTATTTAAAAGAGGAATGAAACGTCTTTTTTAGATTACATTCAAATCCATCAACACTTGAGTTGCACTCATTAATTTTGCAAGTGACACCAGACTTGAGAGGGGTGGGGGTAGGAAGTGGACCAGGGCAGGGCTTCTGTTCAGAGGCACCTGACAAGGCTGGAGGAATGGACTGATAGGAACTTCATGAAATTTAGCAAAGGCAAATGCAGAGTCCTATGCCTGCAAAGAAAGACCCTGTTGAGACAATGCAGGCAGGAGACTGACTGGCTGGGGCACAGTTCTGTGAAAAAGACCTTGGGGCCCTCAGGAAGGAGGTGACCAGAACATGAACCAACATAATTTCCTGGCAACAGAGAAGGTTATCAGTATCTGAGGCTGCATTCATTGCAGCAGAACCAATACTTAGGGGAAAGTTATTGTCCCCCTATACATGGCACTTATTAGCCCACACTTAGTTACTGTGTGCAGTTTGGGTCTCAGTTTACAAGAAAACTTAAGTACAATTTACAGGAAAAAAACTGGTAAACTCCAGAGAACCACCAAGATAATTGGGGTATGGAGCACATGGCCTGTGAGGAGCAGCAGAGGGAACTGGGGTTGCTTAGCAGGAAAAGAGGCGGCTTGAGAGGGACCTGATAGCAGCCGAACATCTGAGGAGGAGATTGAGCAGAAGGCTGAACTTAGGCAGAATTTTTTTCCAGTAGGAGAACCATAGCATGAAACCAATGAATTTTTACAGTATGGTTTGTCTAATACAATACATATAATACTGGTTATAAAATTATTGTGTTGTAAATCTTTGCTGAGTGTTAGGTAGGTTTAGTGTCTGCGGAGTGCTTGGTTTTTTAATAATTTGGAACATCGAATTTTCCTTTCTAAGAAGTCAATAGCCAAAACAAAATAAGACTGAAGGAAGCCTTAGTGAAACCTTTACATACATATAAAATAGTTTATTATCTTTTTACTTTGGAAGCTTTGAGCAGTCAACTATTTTCCAGCATAGGTATTGATACTTCCAAATACCTGAAAAAAACCCTCTTAAACTATCATAAAAAAAGAGGTTTCTCATACTCACTGTATTTTCATTTAATATTCTTGATGTTAATACATTTTTTCAATAAAATGTAATAATAGTAGATTTCTGTATGACAGGAGCAAATTTTCATTTAAAGTAAGACCATCCATTATAATCAGAGACAGGGTACTTTAACTGAAGATCACTACTGAGTTAAAATAAAAAATAATGAAAGTGTCATCTTTAATAGAAAATGTCATATGAATACATGACAAGTGGTGCATATTCAAAATGTTTTCTATGAGGCATGTATGTAATTTTAGATTTTAGAACTTAAAAAGCTCTTTACCGCTTTTTAGATGGCATGGGACACTACATCTGTACTTTTATTTTTATTTGAGGCATTAGAGCCCATAAAGCTGTTTAACTGTATGTTTTATTCGACAGTAGACAACCACTGAAACAAATATGCATTAAATGCACAAAGAGTAATTATAAATGGAAGTGCGCAGACAGAACACAAAGCTGTAATTGACTCTAAAGATTCCTGCAACATAGAAAATTTAGAAAGGGCTTTGGATTGTCTCTGGGTATCAGTGTGACCCTTGGAGTAAATATCAAAACCTTGGGCTCATTTGGAAAGCAACAATAAAATAAAAAAAAAAAAGATTTGTGGCCCCATTATTTGGTACAGATATGTAAATTAAAAATTGCTGTCTCAAACAGGAAGGCTAACATGGCATTTTATAACTATGTTCTCAGTATTATATATACAGTGAATTTTAGATTATAAAAAGTTTATAGAGCAATGGAAAATAGTACAAATACCTAGTCATCATAAACCTGTGGTGAAACAAAAAAGGATTAAAGGGTTTCTTTTTCTCTGTTAATCATATTATGCTATCCACTACTTATTTATTTCTTGTCATAAAGAAGGATATGAATCACCAAAAATCATAACAATAGTCTTAAAATCTGGTTATTTTCACACTTACATATATACATTTTTTCACATGAATTTCAATGAATGTTCATCACTCAAGCGTTTGGAAGACAAAAATTTATGGTCACACGTGTATTATTCTGTAACAGACTTAAAAATTGTCCCATTAGCTGTAAAATGAACCATCAGTCTCTAGACCTTTTAGAACTTTTATGATACAATTCTGTACACTTACTGCCTTGGAAATTCTCCCTGCAATGTGTAGTACACCCTCACGCTTTTTGCTAAACTGAGAAAGGAAGAAGGAAGAGTGGGATTTGCTATGAATGAATCCATATTCATCAAGAGGAAATTTCTGTGGAGAATTTTTGATGCAGAATAGGCCTAGGCTCATTGGCCTAGGCAGGTCTTAAAGTGCTACAAAAGGCATTTCTCTGCTCTCACAGACCAAAAAGGAAAACTAGGGAATTTACTCCTACTGATGCCTTTTCTTGGTCTTAAAATCAAGAGTCAAACACGGTTAGAAGGGAAAAAGGGATTTTACCTTGGTATTTATTTTAAGGATCCTTAGGTGCACCACATCTGAGTCGAATGCACCGCAATGCACACCGCAATTCACACCCCCAAAAGATTGGGTATAACGTTATAGGTCTTACTAATTAGCATATCTATCAAAAATTCCCCAATGAGAGGCTTGAATGAGCCCCCCCTCCCCAGGGAACCTTCCCCTGGATGGTTCTATCTTAGTTTACAAAATGTGTTCTGGAGAGGACCTTGGGGTCTGGGGCACACTATCCTCTACCTACGAAGCTTCTAAAATGTTTAGTCTCCTAGCTGAACAAACAAGTCCAAGAATGTAGGCAAAAAGCACTAAGAATACAGAAGTCGTAAATAGGTATAACAGGGGTATAAAAGAAAAGGCAAAAAATCATCATGGCATCACTACCAGCCTGCAGTCCAGTTTGTGAAAACTATATAAGTTCTCACTGAATCACGTGTGGAAATGCTATTTATGACTGTACATTATAGTTTTTGTGGGCTTGGAATAGAAAATGGATTCTGGAATGAAAAGAAGAAATTAAAAACTCAAACAATTAATTCTTTCCTACCCAGTATCCTCTTGTGATTTTTGTGTCAGGGTACACAATAGAGCGAGATTTAAATGGTTTATCATTAGAGCAACAATTAATTTTAAAAAATCCAGGGGAAATTTTAGAATTAAACCTATCAGAAGTGACATGCTAGTCACCAAAAATTAAGTATTTAAAGAATTTGGTCTTAGGGAACAATTTGGGCTTTATGCATCATGAGGTACATAACAATAAGAAAGAGAGACAACATTTGTTGTTAAAACTGCCAAGAGACTTAACGATTAACCTTAGGAATCTGCGAAAATATTAATAGAGTTGAATGCAGTGTGAAGGAGGATCCTATTTCTCTAAGATGCACAAATATCATCTCGAGTTATCCAATAATTTCACCAGTGACTCTGTGCTGTCTTAAACTCTCCCTGGCCTCAGGCTCTTGTAGTTTCTTTGTTTCCATATTGCAATAATGGATTATGTTTTTTAGGTAGTTTTTAAAAAAATAATATTTGCTTTCTAATATCTCAAATGTGTTGTATTTTCCATATGTGTAATATAATCTTATTTTATTGTGGTCACTTGGTGGCTTCCTTGATGTTTAGCAGTACACAATATATATATTGAAAAGGAATAAAGGAGAGTCTAAATTGAATGACTAGTCATTCTGTTGCTACTGGAAAATGATTTAAAAGTATGTTAAGAAAACTTTTTTCTGAGCTGTTAGGAGTAAAACATTTCAAAACTGTATTTTCAAACTTTTTCTAGCAGGTCATTATTGGATTGAGCAAGGGTCTGTGTGAACAGATGTTACGGTAGTTTATTCAAGATCAAGATTCTTTGTCTTCACTTGAGTACAGGGTGAAGCTCCTTTATTTTTGCATGTGCAATGAATACAGATAAAGGAGTTTCGATTTTTTGCTTTCTGCATCAGGAGCTTGATCCAAGGCCAGCTCAGTGGAAATGCTCCTATTGATTTCAGTGGCTTTGGATCAGACTTTCATTCTGTTGTGACTAGATTGAAAACCAATGTATTTATCTCTTTGGAATTCTACTGACGTAGTTTCTTTTAAAGTGTTTTGTTTAATTCTTTTCCTGATGCAATTCAGGTAATTATTCAAATAATTCAACCTACTTCCTATTTAACATATTGTTATCAGCTGTCAAAATAATTAAATACTCAATATAAATTTAAGCAGTTAAACTGACAAAAATGTTGCTGATTAGAATAATGGAAGAAACAGAAAATCAGGAAAAAATTTACAAGAATAATTCAAACCGTTTCATCTGTAAATAATGAGAATTTAATGAAGGTGATATCCAAAAAGGCTCTCACTTCTTACAGTACAAAGTGTTCATTTTTCACATTAATTGTCTTTTTAGTAACATTTTCAGGACATTGAAAATAAAATGTTTATATGAATATAAGTTGTTTTCATGGAACTGGTTCTCTGGTCCTAGAAAAAACAGTTCACTTACGGACTTCTGAAAAGAACAATTCATCAAGTGTCTAATCTGTCAAAAAACAAATTCAAAGATCAGGAGACTCATATCCTATAAACAATAGACTGGCTCTTACAACTGAAAATCTGAAACTCTGAATTCTCATGATGTAGAACATGCCCTTAGGATAAGCTTTGTATAATACCAAGATCCAGAGTCAGCAAAGAAATAACAAATAAGAAAGTGATATTATGGCATTGGTCCACATTATTTGGACATTGTTCTTTCAGATCAAAATAGCACAACTCTTGGGAAAAATTTAAAGCTGATTAGTGATTGAATCCACAGGTAGCACCACCAGTGAAAGAATTGTTCTATCTGCCCTAGACATCTACATTTATTGAGACGAATTATCCCCTAGACGTACTGGGCTCTCTTCATTTACTATAGAAAAGTCTCAATAGATAAATTAAATGGTATGGTCAGCTCTTAGAAAGAGAAATAAGGTAAATTTAGACCCACACTGGATACTGATTCATCTGTGTGAAGTATCTCCCGATAACTTATTTACTAAGCCAAAAGAAAGCAATTATGTATATTTTGATACAAGAAGCTGGAACTATTTGTACCTCTTTGTGAAATATGTGTTTCAGGTGTTTATTCAATGCCTTTAACTTTGGAAGTGTTTCTTCAGTTTATATTAAACTGTATAATAAGGAAAAAATGGGGAGTGGAGAAGATGGGGAAAAAAATTGAGAGCAACAAAAATACCAGGAATTATAGTGTGGAAAAAACTACATGATTTAAGACTTAAAAAATAGGAGAACGATGATACTGTGTAAAACTGAAAAATAGATGGCAGGCTGCTGATGCATAGCTCTGAGCAGCATTCTCAGTTACCTGTCTCTGCTGAGAAAGGTTTATTGCCAGCACATCACTGAAATCTGCAGTTGAGAGTGCCCCAAATGGGCACCCTTAAATGGGAGTTTGGTGCTCAAGCAAGAGCGCAAGATTTATTGAAGGGATTAAGGTAAATTAGGCAAGTGGAACACAAAAAAAAAAGCAGACTTCAGATAATGAAAGTTTTAAGGATCATGAAAATACTTCGGGTCTAGAAACCCACAAAATCAAACATAAGGATGAAAATTTTTTTCTGACATTTTGGGAAACATTAAAAATAATTTGGACCTTATAATAAAAGACATAAGGGTCATTGTAATCAATATTTTTGTTTATGTCATCCAGAGATGTTCACAGATAATAAAAAATATCCACAAGGTTTATGCTGAGAGATATGGAATTATGTACTTCAAGTCTGGAAACCTATGTTGGTGCGTGTCAGCCAACAGTAATGATTTTTGTAAGTATTAAAGGGCTGAGTGGACCTGTCAAAAGAGGATTTTACAAGTAGTGACAAACAAAAATTTAGTGTTGTGTTGCTACATGAAAACTTTTACAGATCAGCAACCAGAATATTTGAGAGTGGGTTGGAAGTGACCTTAAAGATCCAACACCTTGTCATAGCCATGATGCATCCCACTAGATCATGTTGCTCAGGGCTCCATCCAACCCAGCCTTGAACACTTCCAGGGATAGGAGATCCAGCTTTTCTCGGTAATGTGTTTCAGTGCTTCACCACCCTCACAGTAAAGAATTTCTTCCCAATATCTAATTTAAACCTATCCTCCTTCAGTTTAAAGCCTTTCCCCCTTTTCATATCATTAAATGTTGTTGAAGTCACTCCTTCTCTTTTTTATAAGCTTTAAGTACTGCAAGGCTGCAACGAGGTCTCCCCAGAGCCTTTCTTCTCCATGCTGAAATACCCCAGTTCTCTCAGCCTGTCTTCATAGAAGAGGTGTTCCAGCCACCAGATCATCTTAATGGCCCGTTGGACTTGGTTCAACAGGTCCACATTTCTTGTACTAAGGACTCCAGACCTGGACACAGAACACTTGGTGGTGTATCACAAGGACAGGGTAGAGGAGGAGAACCACATTCCTCAGACTGTTTGGCCTTGCTGTTTTTGGTGCAGCCCAGGATGCTGTTGGCCTGTTGGGCCGTGAGTGCAGACTGTTGGCTCACGTCTGGTTTTTCATCTATGAGAACTTCCAACTCCTTCTCCACAGAGCTGCTCTCAATAGGTTCTTGTCCCAGATTCTACATGTCTGGATTGCCCCAACCCTGGTGCAGGACCTTGCACTTTGACTTGTTGAACTTCATGCGGTTCTTATGGGCTCTCAGCCTGTTTGTGGCTGTTTCTCAGACATACTGTTGCACAAGACAGCTTAACAGGGAAGCAAGTGGAAATTTTACTGTCTCAACACAACCTTAATGCCCACAGGGACATATTTTGACCACATATAATTTGCAAAATAGAAACATATTCTTATTTGGGTTTGTGTGGCAAGGTTTGGGTAACCAGAGCTGGTGGTGGATGAACAGATGTGGTTTCTCTGAGAAACTACCAGAAGCTTTCCCTGTGTCTGACAGAGCTAATGCAGCTGGCTC
Organism: Corvus moneduloides; assembly: GCF_009650955.1. Taxonomy (NCBI): domain Eukaryota; kingdom Metazoa; phylum Chordata; class Aves; order Passeriformes; family Corvidae; genus Corvus; species Corvus moneduloides. Next base: position 29,612,125 of record NC_045481.1, on the reverse strand, counting down.
CAAGATGGATCCACCTCTGGTCAAGGCTGAGTCCATCAGCTGCAGCCCATGGAGGTCCATGGGAAAGCAGAGATCCACGTGCAGCCTGTGGAGAACCCCATGTCAGAGCAGGTGGATGTGCCCAGAGGAGGCTATGATTCCATGGAATGTCTGCACTGGAGCAGGGTCTTGAGATGACCTGTGGACCCGTGAAGAGAGGAGCCTACGCTGGTGCAGGTTTGCTGGCAGGACTTGTGATACCATGAGGAACCCACACAGGAGCAGTGTCCTTTTTTTGAAGGACTACAGCCTGTGGAAGAGACCAACTCTGGAGAAGTTAATGAAGAACTGTAGCCCATGGGAAGGATTCACACTGGAGAAGTTAATGGAGGACTGTCTCCTGTTGGAGGGATCCTGGAAAAGTGGAAAGAGTCCTCTCCCTGAGGAGGAAGCAGAGGCAGAAACAATGTGATGAACTGCCAGTAAACCCCCATTCCTTGTCCCTGCTTCACTGCTTGGGAAAGGAGTTAGAGAGTCAAGAATAAAGGTAAGCCGAGTAAGGACTAGCAGGGGGAAGGCATGTTTAACATTTGGTTCTATTTCTCATTATCCTACTCTGATATGATTTGCAAAAAATTCAATTAATTTCCCCAAGTGGAGCCTGGTTTGCTTGTGATGGTAATCAGTGACTGATCTCTTCATGTCCTTGTCTCAACCCATGGACCATTCATCATATTTTTTTCTATCCCTCTGTCCAGTTGAGGAGGGGAGTGATAGGGTAGCTCTCATTGGTATCTGGCATCCAGCCAGGTCAAACCACCACAATATTATTTAAAAAATAAAGGAATACTTGTAACTGAAGCAAACCAGGATTTAATCTCTAATTTTATAGAGGTCTTAATAAAAAACAGATGAAGAAGTTATATTGGTGGACAGGAAAAAATCAGTGAGATCATTATCTTGTCTCATCAAAAGAGTTGAGAGTTATTCAAAAGAAAATTTCTGAAAAAAAACCACTACACCCCTCTTTTGGGAAGAATTACTTAATGACTCTTGAAAGACAATTATGGGGTGATAAATTTGTGTTTTGTTGAAAATAAGGACACAGACACCATACCCTAAACGAACTCTGTTCTCTGACCTAACTATAGACATAAACAGTCTTCAGTATCAAACAGAATACATAATCTCTGAAGGCAATTACAGAAACACATTCTCAAAGCAAAATGTGTCAAAACCAGCTTGACACAGACATATTTTCCCATCTGTCACAGCAAACTCTTATAAATATTGAATAATTAACACACAAAATTGAAGCAATTTTGTTTCAGGAAGCCCCAGCTTACAAGCTGTATGTAGCTGCTTCTTACTTTGTGCTCATGAGAACTTGCTCATGTCTTACACTTATAGGGTGAGGGAAATTCTCTACCTCATTATATAAATTAGCTACTGAAGATACAGAGCCCAGACATACAACTAAACACCAACGTGGTTGGTGTCAGATGTGATTATGTTAGGGATTCATTCCTCTGTGTTTAAATAATAGCTGAAGGAACCCGGAGTAGCCTGGAGCTTTATGGAAAACAAACTACTCTTCTAATGCATGAGAAAGACCGAGAATGCAGTAAGAAGCTGTCAGGGAATCTACATCTATGGAGAAAGGCAACAAAGAATACAGGCTAAGTCAAAGCACACTTTTGAGTCAAAGTTGGTTTTTAAACCCATGTTTTTCTTCGTAGCTTGTGATAGCACAAGCCATTTAAATCCTGAGTTTGTCTTCAGAAAACAGTTTTATCAATATGTGGCTCATGTGTATTGAGTATAAAATCTGTTACACACAAGGAAATGAAAAGTATCGACTACCTAGAATTCTGTGTGGGTGGACTTAGTATCTCCAATACTAATATACTAATAACCAATACTGACTGGTTTAGTGTTTTTATAGTATAAATTGACTTTATTTAAAGCCAAGAAGACATATTATTACTTTTTTTCCATTGCTTTCTTTTCAAACCTAGAAGAAAACAGTAACAATGCCTGATGAGTGAACAAGAAATAATAAAGAAATAGCATGTTCTAAAACTCCTGGGGTTAGTATGTGTTCACTTATGTTCTAAAACTGTTGAGTTTATATAAAATCTGTTTTCCTACTATTTACAGGTGTTTGAAGACCATTGACCTTAATCAGATGGTAAATGTCAACGTTGTCAACACCGATTAAACAATTAAAAATATATTGAACATTTCTGCAGTGTACACCTGAGCAGTTTGATCTGATTTTCCTGCTTCTCCTTTGACTGTCCACACAATTCACCTAATTTCCACTGACTATACAGACAGACAATTTCACCTTCCTTAAATCATTTCTATGCACCTGCTTTTCAGATTTTGTAGCATCAAAATTTTTCCTGAGTAGCTATGAAGTTTAAGTCTTTCCTAAGAAGTTAATTCTTTCCTCAAAACAAATGGAGTCCCTTTACTTGGTTTCTCTACTTTCAGTCTAGGATGTGTTGTTGCAAAGAAAGTGGGAGGAGGGAAGACTGGTTAAAAAGATGGCAGATTTATTGTTGTTTTCAATTAATTTTCACTCATTTAAATCCAAATTTCATTCACTGTTGGATTACTTACACTTTTAATGCAGTATCAGACCTCCTAACTTCAGATTTATTGGTTCTGTATGATCTGGAATAGCAATTGCTACATATTGTCATCACCTACAGTAATTTCTAGAACTGTAACTCTTGAAGTCAGAAGTGACCTTTATGATCTGCCAGTTTAGCATTCTAGATAATAAGGCCCATAGGATGTTAAATAACAAGGCAATAGCTCTTAGTTCAAAGGAAATAACAATTAATCTATTTTAACATGAATTGAATATCTGAGTTTTCTGGGACTCTCTGTGTGGTTCATTATTAGTTACCTTCTCTTTGATTCACCATTCCTACACAAAAAATTCAACATCACAGAATTTGTTGCTCTAACCTGTAAATTGTTGATGCAGACAACTACTGTCTTTTCTTGCAAAATAAATTGGAGATAAAGGAATAATTAAGCATGGAAAAATGAAGCGCTTTTGTGAGCCTTAGCTTTTGGAAGATAAATTCTGACTCTTAGGCAGGACAACTAAGACTAACACCTCAAAAATAGCATTCTTAGAATCCTGTCAACTCTTTTCTCAAGAACTGAGGAGTAGGTAGAGATTTGAAACCCAAATGTGTGAATGAAGCAACGGTGTATCTAGGTATGTTAGGAACTGGGGAATTTGTCTGAAGAAGAAAATTGCACAGGCAGCATAGTCTGAAACTTAATCATAACGTAGTCAGGTAATGAAAATGAAAAGTGTTGTAGACTAACATTTCGAATTAGAAGGGAGATACTGTGAGAAAGCTAAGATATGCAAAAGTACACTTGGCTCAAAGTGATACAACTGCCTGTGTCCTACCTCTGGGGACAGGAACAGGAAGGATATAAAAAATGCTACTGCAGTAGCACTTACTGCAGGTAAATCTAGCATGCGAATGTTCAAATTCGTGAGAGGTAAATATATAAAGAGGACAGGAAGAATATAAAAATAACAGTCCAAAAAGAATGAAATTTACCAACAGATTGAAGACTCTAAAGTTTTTTTTTAAATCAAAGCCCAAGCAAATTTGTCCCACAATTCAAGAAGAAAACAAAATGGTCCAAACACCCTACCCCTAACAAACAAAACACTGAGAAAGTTAAAGAAACTATCACATGAAAAATGCTGACTTTTATGAAATGGAATGTTTGCTTGAATGAAAAGAGGAAAAGAAATTAGAGGGGCTGGGAAAGAATTTGAGGTATGAACAAAGAATGCTCAAATTGATTTTAAAAACCTTTCATATCAACTATCACTTTTGATAACTTCATGTCTGCCTATGACCAGTGAAAAAGCTACAGAAATTCCAATGGCCTATTAAAATTAAATAGGTGATTTTTGAAGAAAATCTCCAACTTTTCTTCAGAGGTTGGAGAAAAGGGCAGCTGGTGCTTTTATGAAAATTTGCCACCCAGCGTGAAGCACTGTATTTTCAGTATCTAGTGTTTATCACAGAAGCAGTACCAGTCATCAATTCCATTGTGCAATAGTCCACTAGGAACCAGAAGTGGTTTGCGCAGGACAGCGGAGACACTGTTATATGTGGCTTTTCTCTTTTCCCACCCAGCTGTGTAAATAGATGTTTTTCCTTTGCAGTGTTTAAGCAGATCAGTGGAAAAGAAACATGAAATAAATCAACCTAATTCTTAAATTTTTTGAGTCAATTGAGGATAGGCAAAAGTGTCTTTATGAACATTGAGTGTTAGTGTTTAGTTCCAAATTAAGATTTTACTAAGAAAAAAAATCTGCTTCAATTGGTTAGAGGTTCCTTCCTTCATTTTAGGTAGGGAAGGAGGAGATCAGCAAAACATTTGGGGACATGGGGAATGCTATACTGTTAAGAGATGAGAGATCTTCCTCTGTGCTACGGCTTATGTACCTCTTTTCTATCAGGCTTTCTGTACCATACCTGCTATGACTTTGCAATAGAATCTAGCTCTTAGTCTTTTGCTAAGGTAAGGTTGCTTCACTAATCCACAGGATCAGTATCTTTCTTTTTCTGCAGGAGATAGGACTAGAAACAGTCTTGGCTTATCAAGTCCAGGCCCCTGCTATCATAGGGAACCACATCATTTAATCCCTTCCTTTAACTTATCTAGTTCCATCTCAGCTAGTGTTTTGCAGCACTAATACTGCTAGAAATATATTCCAGAACCAGGTCACTGTGCTTAAAACCTTTGGTTATTTGAAATTAAATGTATTTATTAATTCTATAAACTCATACCTGCATGTTTTAGAAGGTGGATAAAATAGCAAACTGAGCTAACTGTAATACCCTCATGGCTTTCTCCATAGTAAAGAATGACATACATACAATATTCAGCACGGTATCTTAAAAGCCCACAACGCAATAATAACTTCAGTGAGATATTACAATTAAGATCATCTTTACAATCTCATTTTGAAAATCCATTTAATCTAGTCTTCTTACAGAATATATTAGTCAGTGATTTCTTTTGTTTATGTTTCATATACAATAGGCAGTGATGTGTTAACTATTGGAGCTTCTTTTCAGGTATAGAAAGAGTTTCAGTAAGAAGGCTCATTTCAAGGTTCATTAGGAATATATTTTTGTTGTTGCAAATTACTTAACACTCTCTTCTTTTTAAACATTAGGTGAGGCTTTGGTTCAGCCAGTAAAATATAACTTTTTAAGCTAGAAAGGCAAAAGGAAATCTTTAGTATAATCACTAATGCAGAGAAATGTTAGCCCTAGTCCTTTCCCTTCTCCACAGGCTTTAGAGCTATTTATTTTTAACAATATCTAATGCTGAGTTCACCTTGGAGGCTGGATGAAAAAGAAAGCAGATACTGAGTACATCATGGTAGGGTGAAAAAGCCTATTTTAGTCAAAGGTTGATGGCACTAGACTGTGAAAGTCTGAGTTACTCTGCGACTCACTCTGAGGAATGGACAAGGGCTGTGCTGAAGTACTTCAGCAGTCATTTTTCAGTGCTGTGGCATACAATCAGCTTTTAATTACCCAGGTCGAGATTTCCTGAACAGGAAAAGCTATCACATTCAGAAATTAGTTCCATAAATGCTAACCAAAGCAGGACTCGATACTTCTCAGTCAAACTGTAATTTCTACCTATTTCAAAAAACACACTTTGAAATGTGTCCACAAGAGGAGAAGAAGGATAGAAAACCTTCAGAAATGCTTTACTTTTATTTTATATTTCCCTAAAGCTCAAGGAAGACTTTAAAATCACAAATATTTTTAAAAAACACTCATATATTTTAGAACACAGGGATACAAAAAATCCTGTTGGTGCAATGGCTAATATAATTTGCTGTGGTCATTCACTGAAGGCGTTAAGACTCCAAAGAGCTCAGATATTTAGAAAATCTCAAAAATTATGAAATTTCTGCATAAGATATGTCTAATATTTCTATTTTTATACTTTTCATTCAGGTTTTTTTTTGAAGCTAAACCAGAGTTCTTCCAGCAATATAATTTTAGGGAGACTCCCCCATGCCCATTTTTTCATAAATACCTTGAATTACTCAGGTGTCAGCTGGATATATCTTAATGGGCTTCCACATATAAAAAGAATGGTAAGTTTTTAAATATCTGATTTTATGAAAAAATACCTTCAAAATTACATACCTGCAATTCCAGAAAAATATTTTATAGACTGATACTTGTGAAAAAATAATATTTAGTGAGGGCAATGTTGTCAAGGAAGCATAGTTTTCACTTTCTAAGACATAGCACTGATTCAAGTAATGAAAAGTTTAAAAGGCAATATTAGTGAACATTTTAAAAGATTACTCTGTAGCTGTGCATTTGCTGAACCTGCTCCTTAACCATTAAATGATATGACTAAAATCTGAACTATTCACTGAAAAATTCTTAGAGTAAGCATATTTAAAATTATATCACTGTTTCAACATATTAAGAGAAACAAGCTCTACTAGTAAATTAGTTTATGCAGCAATCATTAAGGGAATTTCCTCTTCTTTCTTACAAAAACTAACCTCTCTATTATCACTGTTGCTGCATATGGAATCACTGTACTGCTCTATGGACTTACGTTCAAAAATACTATTTATTTAACTGCACTGGTGTGATCACTTTGACATTTTTTCATCTTACTCATGAGTGCTGTCTCTTTTCATCTGCATTGTATTGTGTTCCTTTGTTATAGAGTTACGTGTTGCAGAAATTTTTTGCCTCAGCCTGCTACAATGGTGATGAAAATCAGAATATATAACTATAATTAAGGTAGGACACGTACAAAGTCTTATGATTTCATATTACATTAATGTTTCAGGCAATTAAATACTGTAGGCTTTTGTTTATTTTTATAAACATCAATATCTTAATTTTCTATAATTATATGTATCCCCAACTCTCTCACATATGCTCATCTTGAATCTTCTCATCTCATGGATCTGATATTTAAACATGTTTTTTTTGCTAACTTTTAAGACTTCAGATATTCCACTAATACTTGATGTTTATAGACAACACTAATTCAACTGTCTTTGAATAACAGGCCATTTAATTAAAACTAAAAATGACATCTTATTCTGAAATCCTTATCAGGATGAATCTCTTTTAGGCAAAAACCATTAATAATTTCATGTTAGGATAATGCTTGTCACAAGGATACAAGCTTGAATTAACATGCAGTGGTGAGATAAGTATTCAAAGGGAATCTGTTATCACCTGATAACCCACCCAAGAAATTTGGCTGCATGGTAGAAACAAAAGAAATGGAGTAGAGCAGAGAGAAGTGCAACCAGACAACAAGTAACATGTGAAGACTAACCCAAACCTACTTTCTCTTCTGAAGTGTTAATAAATAATTCTAAAATTAATTTCATTCATGAGTTTTACAAATTGCCATTGTGGTCATTTCATTCACATGTGGTGCTTATTCTACATTGCTGACATGGTAATCAAATAACCCACAATCAGTTGTTAGTCATCCTTATTGCACCACTGTGGCCTATTAGAGCTTTGTCACCAAATATTGGACAGTATTAGGATGTTATTTAGTCACTAAGAAAAAGTTTGTGCTGCTTATTTAATTGACAGCTTAAAGCATAAATTTTGTATAGCTGGCTGCTACATACATATAAAAGGCCAAACTTATATTTCATTTCACAGTATTGCCTTTGAATTTATTGGTTTCCTTTGTTGTCCTTGGGGAACCACTTTGAATGCAAGAAACTACAGTTATAATAGTTAGAAAGAAATCAGTGGTTACAGGGGAGGTGATCAAACAGTAAATAAAATAATAATTTATAGCTGTTTTAGCAGTTTGTCTTTATGTGTGCTTGGAATTGCATCTCAATAAAGCCCAAGCTAAGATTTAAAAACACACAGTTTCAAAGGTAACATGCAAAACAACTTGACTCTTTTGCCAGATTCCACCCCGAGGGTAATGACATGCTTCACAATATTGCTTGGCTAGGCTTTTATTTCTGGCAAAAAATATCTTCCACAAAATTGTTCTGTTCTGCAGCATAGCAGCACTAATTTATAATCTATGCTTCAGTAGCAAGAGGCTTTCTGTCTTTTCCTCTCACATTTAACATTTATATTTACTTTATTCCCTCCCCACTTTTATTCTAGTTTCTGTAGCAGCTGCATTTTTAAAAAAACTATAATAAAGATTGTAGCTTAAACAAAGGAATGGAAAAGTAGCACCTGAAGAAAAGTTTTTCTGTGTGTCTGCTGGTGACCTATGGGATATAGTAATACAAAGCTGAGTTCATACACTATATTTTCTACTTGAAGATCTCTTGGCAGCTTGCACAGAGCAGAAAGTGACTGATTTGATTTCATAGATGGGAGGGAAGGGTGGAAGCAGAAGTGAAAAAATTACATACAAGGTGTATACAAGATCAGCACAAAAAAAAAAAAAAAAAAAAAAGCAGGTCTCTTCATTTTCATTAGCTCTGGACCAAAGTGTCTTTGCACGTTATCTTTGCAGTCTTCCTTAAAAGATATCAGTTACATACAGAATCCCCACCAGCTAAGCAGAACAGTGGTAATCCACTAGCAAGGATGAAAGATACGGTAAGGATAACCTGTCCACTAGGAATTGGAATTAGAGACATAATTCAGTACATGTAGACTACTAAACATCTTAATTTGGCAATTATTTTTGGTCTTGTCAGCCTTGCTGAATTAAAAGTAGGAATGAAGCAGCTGGTGACTTCTCCACATACAGTCAATGAGTCATTCATTTCTTGGGTGTACCTTTGCTCCCAAGCTGCTGCATTGTCACCCATGTTCACTCTCCATTGTCACATGCAATACCATCATCTATGATTTTTTTTCTGGGTATTGTCATGAAAAATACAGCTCATCCTCAAGACCAAAGAAGTGATTGTGTGTAAGGTGCATATTACCTAATCTGTAGCAAGGAGGAATCTAAGGTCATGTAGACACTTGCCTCTTCAATGAAGCAGTAGAAGAAATTTATGCTCCCGAGGAGCATTTTCTTTCTTATCAGCATAGCTCTTGCTCTTCCTCCTTTTTTATCACCCTTGTTACAGTTTATTTTACTGCTATTGTATTGCTTGAAAGAGAACTAGTGCACAATTTACACCAAAAAAATTAAAAAACAATAGTAATTTGAGCAGTTTCAGTAGATAAATTACTTTTTCATAACCGACTTTATCTAACTAATTGCAACTCACCACTTATGGATTTGAAAATATTACAAATCCACTTACTCAGAATTATGATCAGATTCAGGTTTTCTCACAGTTCTGTATCTGTGATTCCTGATCTGATACCCGATAGAGAAAAGCAAGCCTCCATTATTGATGTAATTATGTTTTCTTACCTGATTTCATTTGCCACCTTTTTCAAATCTAAGATATACCTTCTCCCTTATGTAATTTTATTAGCATTCTGCATAAAACATACTCTCTGTTACTGCAGATAGCAAAGAGCTATCTTCATGTTACATGAGTTGTCACCTGGGAATTTTTAGTATGATCTGGTTTAGAGATTAAGGGAAGCAGCTTGCTCAATTCTCATCTTGCCTTGTTTTTGTCATTGGCAGTACATCTGCAAACTGAAAACTGTTTCTGTCCTTTTGTCTTAGATGCTTCTGGGCACTAGAATGCTAAAGGCACTTGTTTACAAGGCAGTGAGGATAGGAGCACAAACCCATTTTGATGGATGATCCGGGTTACTCTTCAGACTTCCCTGTTGTTTTATTGATTCACTATACAGAAAGACTAATTCAAGTTTATGTTCTGTGTATTTTCTCTGGTCTCACCAGAATTCTTCACCCTCCTCCAAGATTAAACAAAAACATTTTGTCTTTCTATCTACCAGCACAGTGACACAGTGAAGTAACCATCAACTAATCAATTTTATTGCAAAACTAATTTTTGTTTTAAACAAACATCACCATATTTTGTTGACACAATTAAATGAGTGTTATGCCATATATCTAGCATGCACCCTTGGGAGCAGGTAGAAGCTACAGCAGAAATCATGACATACGTGCCTCTGCATCAAATTAAATATTTTCCCCTTAATCCTAACACCAGCAGCTGTTAGACACTGTAGCTTACTGCATATAGCCTATATAATGAGACAGATGCAGGCAGTTCAAGTTCCTCTTCTGAATGCTGAATAAAGCCCATCTCTCCAAGGCCCCTAAGCATTATTGCTGTTGAAATAGTCCCTCTCCTCAAGCAAATACATTTGGAATTCAGATATCATAAAGACGAAAAACAGCACTGTGTTTTTTCTTACTAGGGAGACAAAAAATAAAGAGGCTTGGTAAATGAAATGCAGGAAACATCTATAGAATTTGGTGCAAAAACCATTTCTTTCTGTTACACTATCCAAAAAGGAGTCAAATTAATCCTTTGCAATAACTACAAAAGTTCTTAGTAAGCCCAAAATTAGAGGCGTCTATTCTCAACCATTGATACAATGTCCTGGAAAAAGTAATTTACTGATTGTGCAAAAGAACAGAACTGTCTGTAGGTGGATGATATAGCTAATTGACCCTTATTAAGAGCAGACAATCTGTTTCAAGGTCCATTTTATTTATCTCCTGTTCCATTGCTTAGCAGGCGGCAAGGTTAAAGGCAATCCTTTCATGCTACCTGACAATGTGAAGACAGCTTTTCCATATTTGAACAATAAAATCCTGTTCAAAGGACTACAGGACCACCAATTAAAATTCTCCAGTGAAAGTAATCTGAAAATATGATCTGTAACTGAGAACAGAAAAAGCTGAAGCAGATCACTACTTGAAGCAATTTGCTGAGTACTTCCTACTGCAATGCATGTTCTTGGACTGGGCTTCATTACAAGCATGGGAAGGGGGTTTTGATTGTGGTTGGGTTTCACGTATTAAAACAGATCATTCTAAATTGGAAGAATAATGTTTTTTTTTTTTTTTGAGCTGGATGAAAATTAGTTGGGTCACTATAACTGAAGTTGCTTGTGCTTGGAGGGCCAAATCCTCTTCTTGCTGTGTAGCCAAGGCAAACAAGTCATTCAACAGTTTGAGGATGAATTGAAAATATTTCTATAGGCCATAGTTTACCTGGAAAACCAGAATATAAATGCTGTGTTATATTTTTGGCATCTTTGCTCTGCAGAAGTAGGATGCTTAGTTCATCCTTAGCTATTTGAAGAAGCATCAGGTTTCCAACACCATTGTGCAAAACTTATTATTCCTTTAAGAGTCTGTTAGTAGACCCTATTGCAATCAGCTCTTACCTTGTAAATGACTGTATTTCTGTAAGTAAACATATTAGACTGTTTGGCTAGCTGCTGTGTATTAATTTAGCTCCATAAAGCAGACTTAATTTGATTTTTAAAGTGTCTATTAATTCTGGAAAGAGAAAGAAAAGTGACAAACAGGATCTACTGTATACTATGTATAGTTTATTCTTTGCATTTTCTTGGTAATAATTCAGTCCTGGCCAGTTTGAGACTCAGTAATTATTTCTTAGATTGTTACAATAAGCACAAGAACCCCACCACCCACATACACTTAAAATGAATCATATAAGTTGCACCCTTGTGTTTTAAATATTCAATGAGTACCAATGAACATATGATTTTATTGCAACCTTGCTTTGTCTTCCTTTTTATCCAAATTGTAAAAGTAAAAAGTGAAGCAACAGCTTATTCAGATAGATACTACTTAATCTACCTCTAAGACACCATTACTTGAAGAACAGGAAAAAATATTTGTGAGGTATAATTACTACATTAATCTAGTATTGGGTAAATTATCTCATACAGGGAGGGAGCTGGTATTGTAAAACGCTGAAGACAGACAAAAATCAAACAAAAATCCCAGAAGCTAAATAACTGGACTGAATCATAAAGAGGGGTAAACACCCATCAAGTGTTCTTCAATAACCTGAAAGAGTGGGAAGAATGCTTGTAAGGGTCACGTGGGGAATGACTGTATTAAAAAATATTGGAATGACATTATGAAATGAAAATTTAGGATTAAAGTAGGAAGAATCACCTTCCAGTGCAAAAATTTTTGCTGAGTTGTCAGCTCTCACTTTCTGGCACTGAAGCAGGATGGAGCAGATCTGAGTGCAAAGGAATGAGAGAGGAAGAGCCATAAAACTATAAATCAGAAGCCTGAGAGTTCTAGGTTCTGTCTTGATTTGCATAACATTGGATTAAAAACTATGGGGACACAAAATATTTGTGGATTAGAGGAAACAGTGATTTTTATTCAGGAACTAATACTTGTTCTGCAAACACAATAAGGCTGTAGCTTTCTGGAGTTCTAGACTGCTTCATTCTAGAGGTAAAACTCAGGAAAACTTTACAAGTAAGCATGAAATAACTGAAAAAAAAGCAAAAACAATTCCTTTAAGAGATTCTTTCTATTTTATGGAAACCTGATGGACTTTGAATTTTTACTCCAAAGCAGAGTAATAGAGGAACAAATCTCATTTAAATAATTGATTAACTGTTTACATTTCATATGGACTTACTAGCAAGTTTTTTTTCCTGTTTGTTCTACAGGTTGTTTACAGTCCATTCATCTCCTGTTTATATCACATACTTACGAATTTAAATAAATTTTTTTTAAATCTATCAATCTTGCATGTCTAATTCCTTACATTCCTCAAAAAAACCCAAACCAAAATCAATTTTGAAGAGGCCTAAACCTTAAAGCACTGGTTCTTTCTGTGATATTAGAAGGATAAAGAACCAAAATTATCACTTTTTTCCTGTATTTGTATTTGTTCTTTATATATAAAAATTTATTTTCAACCTATGTAATAAATAAATAATTCCCAAATCTGACAGCTGGTACCAACCTTTGTTAAAGGTTCTGGATAATTACTGTGTTCTTCACAGAAGTTCTCTTAATCTCCAAGCTAAATTCTGCTTTTTTCCAAAATTATTTCATTTTTTCAACAATTAAAGAGCTGCTATTACTACTTTATTATCTTTCTTCTGCCTCCCTGACAATTTCACTAAACATTAGTCAACCTTGTACATTCAGTGATTTTCCACAGATGTTATGACCTGTGTTTTGTGAAGAAATTCACCTGATCTACATAAGCTGTCACACAGATACACAGGTATTTGAGATACTCACATTCCAGTCAATTAAATTATCCTATTAGTTTTTCAAAAAATCATCCCTCTGATTTTGTTGCCCATTCTGAAGCTGAAGAACGGAAATATCAAAAACCTTAATATCTTTGCTGAGGATGGTTACTTACTGGCAGCAACACCACCCACATTTGTTCAGCATTCGCCTTGACAGCACATCTTACCTTGCTGGGCTTGGTTCTAAATCCCATACAGCAGCAGAAGGGCCCATTTGAACTCTTCCTTTTCCCAGGGACATATTATTTAGCATTTTCTAAAATCCTGTCTTCAGTATTGCACCAGTTAAAATGTTTAATGTTAATCCTTCTTTGAGCAGGACGTTGAACCTGATGATATCCTGAGGCCCATCCTAATGTGCAATTGTGAAATCAGGATCAGAAAGGCCTCATATTCTCTATTTACAAATATTTAGACTATCAAGGCATGCTAGACATAGTTCCGGTACTGCTTACATTTTAAGTATTTTTAATATATGCTGTGATACTACTTGAATAATTCATGCTTCCAAAAAATTAGAGAGGCACACATTACTGTCAATCTGTCTGTGTGCTTCACTGCTGTTCAAAACAAAACCATGTAATTCCCGATTCTATATCCTATCCTGATTTTTCCTTTGATTACATGGGAAAATATTTCATTTATGTTGCTGAAAAAGACATCAGAATCAAACTCACTATTTGTAGAGTATAGTGACATATGAGAAGAGAAATATTAATCCCTAGCCTTGATATGACTGAAACTCTATTTTGGATTAAGTGAAGATTTCACAGTAACCATTTTATAACCTGTATTTGTCACAAAATACCCATGAATTTTTACCGAGAGTATGAACCAAGGTTACTCCTGAGGATGTTATGGCCAAATCACCCAAGTACAGTAAAAAATGTTAATAACAAGGAAGTGAACATTATTACTATCTTACAAAAGCACATTTTTTTGCAAGAATGGGAGGACAGAACAGTTCATATTCTTAAAGACTAATAACTGGGTCTGACCAGTGTAAGCTTAAATCCCACTGTTGCTCCACGCAAAAAGAAACAAAAAGCAAAACTGGTGTCAGTACAAAGAGGTCAGTTTAGTGGAGGAGTTTAGAGTGGTTTAATTCTGTCTGTTGGTATGGGAAAGAGATGAACTCTTCACTTCCTCTCCCTAAATACCCATCTCAAGTATTTTGTTCTTGATCACATATACAATATTCTCTATAGTAAGGACACCATTTCTTGTCCTTCCTTCAGTACATCAGGTCTACAAAGACAAAATAAATACCCTCTCTCAGCATGAGTTACCCTTTTCAGGATCTCCCAAGGACTGAGCATATGCATGTCATGGAATAGGAAGATTAACAAAAAATTTCTTATAGCAGTCTGATAAAGAGCTTCAGGTTTCCAAAAATGTTCCAGGGGATGATTATCATCTCAGAGAATTTCCTCTCATTAGACACAACCCCTCAGCAAACTGCTCCTGTAGTGAAGACTATTTTTCAAACCTCAGGGTAGGGACAATTTTTTTCATTCCCTCCCTCAGGGAATTTGCTGCTCATGAAAGTGCTGGCTCAACAGTCTTGAGGTTGAAGTTGTTATCCACAACATTAATGAATAATGCAACATAGCCTCTAAAACTGTTTCTGTGAAATGAATGGGGTTATTTGGGTCATACCAGAACTGCTAAGCAAATTATATTTTTTATAGGAAATGTTCTTTCTATAGTGAATGCTACTAGGTAGTAGAGTAGGAAAATATATTAATTTGAATTTTTTGTTACACATATGTATCTCTAAGAACAACTTTGCCTCACTGTGATTTGGAAAATATGCGGTGAGACGGTGAATTTGTGACTGTTTTTGAAAGTCAGATTGTTATTAACAGCATTGAGATGAGGAACAGCAGTGGGTTGTTTATTGTTGTCTTTTTGGTATGGATGTTATCTAGAGTGGAACAACACAAATGCTTTCTGCTGTAATTCAAACAGATTATGCAGATATAAACTCAAACAAAAAATTGGCACAGTTGCTATACTATAATGTAGCAGTATATATCTATCTATTTCTAGACTAAGAGTAGTCACTCCTGAAAGGTCTTTTAGGTAAGCAACTCAAGAGAATCCAGTTCAGCATTTTTCATGGTAAGATTATACAAAAGCATATTTACAGGGCTAAAGAAAAAGGAAGAATGGCAACTTTGGTGATGTAGAAAATATTGCATTTTTGTCTGATGGAAATTATGTTGATTGTAAAAATTTATATTCCTTGCTTTCCAAACATTCTGAAACCAAAATTCAAATCTCACCTTAACTAAAATTTACATCTCTTAATTGTGTTTTTTGTCTCCAGCACAATTGAAAGCATGTGGCTTACTTTTTACAGTCCCACTCCCACTCATTTTGACCAAATGAGAGTGTTCTAATGAATGTGAAAATGGAATGGTATCATTTTGGTAAAAATTCATGCATGACATAAGAACATATTTTATCTAAAATTATTTCTCCTATTTTGAATAAAAGGATGTCAAAACTCACTAATATTAGTTTATCTTCTGTAGAGAAATCTACATTTACTGAGTTTAAAATTTCACAGACAACAAAACCCTGAAGGGGTTACAGGGAGAGAAACAATACCCTGATTTCAAAGTAAAAAAAGTACTATTACTCTAAAGATAGATATCACAAAAAATGTAATTAAGAATCAGTATTATGACAAAATAAAGACTTAATGAATTTGCTTTATGCAATTAATCAGAAAATCTCTTCAGAAAGGTCCTGTCTCCCGCTCTTCTTTCAAGAAGAAAAGCAAGAGAAACCCACATACTACTCTCCTTGTTGACCTCTATATGACGTTCTCTAACCAACAGCCTTCAAGCATCATAGATAACTTTAAGGATAGGAAAAAGGTACTGCTTTAGCTAATAAGAATCAGATAATCATTTCAAACACAGATCAGGGTGACTATCACCCCTTTTTTATACTTGTATTCTTTACACAGTAATTAACCTTTGAAACTCATGGATGATATTCATATCTAGTGGACACATGACAACACCTTAGGGCTCCCAGTATTGATTAATATTTTAAGGTATAAAAGACTCTGTCCAGAAAATTAATCTCATCCAACTTCAGATATTACAGTTGTGTGAGATAAACGCACTTGGGATTTCCATCTTTGTCCCATAGTTCTGTAAACTATTTCATGCTCCCTGACTTAGCTTCATTTTAGCTGTAATGCAGTTCTGCGCCACTCAGCCTCTTGACACTCAGAGGGCAGGTCTTAGCAAGCTGGTGCCTCATCTTTAAAGACAATCTACCTTTTCTCTTCACATCACTGAGAAAACTGAAGACTAACACCTCAAATCAGCCGAAGTATATTTTTCCTCTGTTTTGCTACCAAGCCTCGCTTGATCACTTCAACATTTACACTCCCTTTTAACAACACCTCGAATGAACAGCTGGTCTCCATCCGTTCTCTTTCCTGTTGTAGATCAAGGTTTACTTAGGAAACAGTACTGCAGTAGAAGCATAGACTAGCCTTATCAAACTGCAGTGTAAATTAAGGCTTCTCTCTATCTAAGAAAGTATGGCTTGTGTCCAGATGTTATAGTTATCCCAAGTACTATCTCCATCTGAAACCCAGAAACAAGCAAAATCATCTATTTCGATCTTTCCAGAGTAACAGGACTGTTATAATGTCAGCTGAAAAACATAACACTGATGTTTCCATGGACATGAAAAAAATATATGCTGGGACTGGAGGACTGCATATGCTAGGATCAGTAAGCATCAATGGGTATGTTGTGCCCATTGAACAGAATTGTATTTTAAGGAGGGCAGATTCCAGGGTAAGTGCCTTACCTCTCCTTGTACAGCAGTCACATCACAGTCCCTATTTCACTTCCCTAGTTCCCATTGACAAACCTCAAATAGGAGAAAATAGACATTCAGGCTCAACCACAAACATCCTCTGATTACATCTCAGGATAGAGCCTGCTTTTATTTGCCCATAGCAGGAGAATGCTCAAGTCCTTTCTAGCAACTTGCAATATCATAGCTGTAGAAAACAGTTGAGAGATAGTTGATCACTCTTATTTTAGGGCTGTTTATAGAATTCGAAAAATGTAATCCCTGAGAAACTCTGCAACATTAAAAATAAGCTATAAGAGTATTTGAGCTGTTATTGATAGATTTGCATACACTTTCATATCTTGCACCTTCAATAAAATAGTTTCTAGTATATGAGCACCCCTTACCAAATGAAACTCATAGATCCAGACTTTTTGCTGGTAGCATAAGGGGGACAGGGACAGAATTCTTATGGTGAGCAAGAATTTCTTGTACTTAGAATTTCAAAATGGAGAAGAAAGTTGTTGGGGTCCAGTGTACATTATACCCCTGGGGTTGACAGCCTGGGCGTAGGGGCAACTTAGAATAAGTGTGAGGTTTTGAAAAGACCTCTTTGAGAAAGCTCTGATAATTGAACCCAGTAAAGGCTCCCCACAAACAGGTTCATTAATGATGACTCAGTGTGGACCTCCCTCCCCTATATACATGCACACTCAAACCTTTTCACTAGGAAACTTGCCTCTGCAAATGAAAAAAAGTATTGACCCAAATGGTCAGTGACTTCAGGGAAGACTGGGATATACAGGCTCTCTTCATTTGGGTTAGCTGTTGAAGAATGCTAGTAAAATAAAGTGCAACAAGACATGTTCTGCTAGCCAACCCTGCATCAGACTGCTTTGCAGTTGTGCCAGGAGATTGTCCTTTGTCATCTGTTTATGATGTCTGTTGCCAAGAAAAATTGTGTAAGCTGCCTGTTCAACTGCCAGCCTTGACTGTAATTATGGGTTTTCCAGACAGCTGTGATAGAATTTAGATGTTGGCATGATGAAATGAGCTGAAGTGTGACATAGAGAGAGAATAAGCTGGCATACCGATGTCATGCACATGGGAGCATCTTAACTACATAAAAACTTATATGGCTGCTGAATTTGGTGCTTGATAGATTCTAATTTTGACTGAGGCTTGTAGGATGAATTGGATATCAAAACTATGTCTAAGTTCTTCCTGAACATTGAAACATATCTTGTCAATTCTATTTTAAGACATCCTTAATGACGTGTAGAAACCTGAAATGGGAAGCTCACAAAAGATCTGAGCTAATGAGACCCGTGCTAAAGGTCACTAAATATTCCCACCTGGCAAAAGCGATGGTCATATCTAAAACTCTAGAGTCAAAATTTTAACAAGGCCTCATGTATTAAAATTTATATTTAACACTATATATCATACACAACATGGACTGAAGCCAAACATTATCCTGTACTCATATACTCTTGGCTCCTAAAAGGCAAAGAAATGTGTGGCAAAAATTTTGATTGATTGCAGATGACTGGGATATATCTGTCCTTAGAGAAGTATGGAGATCTAGGGAAAGCTAGCTAAATACCCATAATATACTTACAGTAAACATATCCTTTTCTATATCCCCTGAAATGAAAACTCAAATGAAACAAAGATGCATCACTGACCTCTCCTGCTTTAAGCAGATGACTTTAAAGGAGTATGGTCTAGATAGGACAGGCCAGCATTGTCTATCCAACAAAGAAAGGCAAGTGAAAATGCTCCACAAGAGTTAGTGAACTTGTAAACCAGAGTATGCAAAAGTTTATCACATAGCTGATTCTTGTAGCAATGCATAATTTGACATCATTTCAATTTATTATCCATCTGACATATCTATTGTGTCCTTCCTTATTAAATTCTGCTCTACTTGGAAAAATATCTGCCTCTTTGACCTATAATGACATTTCAAAGGCTGAAGAATAATTATTGAAATAAGAGCCTCATAATGACTACCTAATACCTTCCCACACAGAATCTTTTCTTGTGCAGAAAATTCTTCCGCTCTTGGTGGTATCCTTTTAAAATTTTTTTGCTTAGTTTTTTTCCCCCCTTTAAACGCATGAGCACAAAAATGAAATGCACTGCCACAAGTTCTGTAAGTGTATTGCATTATATGAACGCTAGTAGATAAAAGTTACATGAAACTCAGTTACATTTTTGCAGTCAAATAGGTGAATGTTCAAGTCAAAATCCTCCAAAAAAATGAAGAAAGGGTTGAGGAAAACAAGTATTCTTTAATTGCACACACTTGTGTAGGGTGTAAAAAACAAGTCTATTAAATCTGAATTGAATTACACTTACTGTTGAGAGTTCCAGCTAGTAATAATTCAATATCAAGAAAAAGATTTTACTTCAGTCAGTTTCACAAGAAATTATGTGAAAGTTTGGAGAAGCTTATGAACAACCACTGGATATGAACATCTCCCTTTAAAAAATTATGCTAAATACTTCGTAATGTAAACCAATATAATCTGTATTTTGAAATTGATAGTTATTAGTCATTTGTGGTATTATGTTTCTTATTCACTGAAAGAATCTCTCACTCTCCTTTAAGTCTTGTGATCATATTTCACATATTTGAGTTGTTGGTATCATACCTGCTTTTCCTCTGATTTTATAGGTAACTTTCCAGGTCAAAGTTGTCCAAAGTCTTCAGTTTCTAACACATAAATCTCTTTTGCCTTAAAAAGAAGCAAGCTAAAAAGTATATTTATATATAGCTGTCACAACAGAAAAAATAAGAAAATGTAACTCTTTATACACCTCAAAAGTTTAATTATCCCAAGGAATATATGGGTTTAGAAAAATAATTTTTAACAATTTTATTTCTTTGGACATTTGACAACTGCAATTGGCAAGACTGAAAAACCCTTATGCGCATAAGCATATGCTTAAATATTCTTGTTCTTCCTGGTCCCCCTGGATTTGAACACATTATAATGGAGCTTATTAGGAATAAACTTTTAATCATTAACCAAATATTAACTCAAAAACTTCTTCTTTCATAAAAACAGCACATGAAGGTTAGTATTTTGATTTATTTCAGATATCCCTGATTTTGACATCTGGATGCAAATCTGACCTCTAAAGCTAAACAAGAAGGGAAGAATTTCTATATGTCTGAAGTCTCTCTGCACTAAAACAGTAATAACAGTGTGACAGTGAGGAGATTACCAAAAAAATGCAAAGGGAAATAATCTACTAGATGGATTAGTCTATCTTGTTTAAAAGTTATGAAGGAAGTTGCATGTCCCCCAAATTCAAGTACTACACAGAGAATGAAGATGCAGCATTATTTTCTTTTTAACAAAAGTTTCCCCAAAAATTTGTCCTGCTAATTCTGGTGAAGTCAAATTTAAGGGTGAAACTAACCATAGCCACCTACTCTCTAAGGGGCTGGCCACTGAGAATATAGTACCAGATCCTTTTCTTTTTCTCAGATGTGCATAGGGAAATAAGGAGAAGCATGGTTCTGGCTGGATCTACATAAAATTATTCAAAAAATAGTGCTTATGGACTGATAGATGTTAGCTAGAGTTGCAACACTACCCCCACATTCAAAACTTTTCAAAACTCTGTTGAAAAAGACACAAAGTTCTACTCTAAATAAATCAAATATTGACCATTTTCGAGATACAAATTTACTACAGTTTTAAATAAGTCTGGTAGTTTTTATTGGTTCCCTTCAATTCCTAACAGTTTTCATGGTGGCTAACTTTTTTTTATACTATGACCTTCATTAAAATATTTCCCTTTTGACAAGTAGAAGCAATTTATCATCTTCAAGCCCACTCACATGCCTTTTAATTCCATATGCAGCTGGGTATTCTGTGAGCTCCATAGAGCACAGCCTCTCTCACTTGCCCAGGAGCATCATAAAGTAATACAACTTGCCACCCACATAGACATTTCTAATATTAAATAGACTCAAATGCATGCATTATGGAGTCCAAAAACATACTTAAAAATTAAAGAATGCAGGAGATGTCAGGAGATACCTACATATTTCTGTGTAGGTTGAAAAATAAAGGAGTGTGCATAGTTCTGTACTGGCTGTAAAATATGAATTGCATAAATACTTGAGGAAATGGTTCTCAAGTGTTCTCTTTAGATTCAGGAATGACAATCATGGTTAAAGAGTGGTATTTTGCAGCTCAATGAAAAATGTTGGGAGAAGAATCAAACTTGGTTTGCTTGCATGTTGAGAAGCAGGTAGAGTCCCATCCAACAGCTCTGTTCTACAAATACCTCTTTAAAACACTTATAAGTCCATGTGAGGAGTGGTGAGGAGATATGATGCTACAACCGAAGAGTTACATGCAGTAGTAAAAACTGTAAACTCTGGAAACAAGTAGCTTAAAGTAATAACCTGAGCATTGATCACCTCAATCTCTATAACGTAACTTTACAGAAAATTTTGAATTCATCACTATCCCGTTGATAATATAAGTTATGTTCTCCTTTCCAAAAACCTCCTGAATGATCATGAAAGGTCAAACAATTTCCAACTCATGAAACTAGCAATAAATACCCATAAAATGTAGTGTCTCTTCAAACAGTATGATATATTTACTTTATAACCAAAAGTATTAAGAGAAGTTGGAAAGTGGATTTGGAGAACAGGAAATATGTACTTTAGGTATTTTAAATACATCTACAAATCCAGAAGGGTGACCTATGTCATAACAGTAACAAATGTAATATCTTTATTGGGAAGAGAAGGGAGGATGATTCAACAGACTATAGACCAATTACCTTATCTCAATAACATACAAAATTAAGAATACATTTTAAGGGGTGATAACTAGACACACAGAGTAATTTAGAAAACACTGCATGGGTTTACAAATATGCAGTTAACTTGAAATCCATTTTCAAAATTCACTTTCAACAAAAATGTAACATGATATAGTCCATTTCTGGAACACAAAGCCTCAATTTTTAATCATGTTTAATGAGGAAGTAAATAACAAGGATGCTGGTTAAAAATGAAACACTAGATGTTCAATAATGGGAAATAGTGGCAGGAACATTGGCCTGGAGACAGGGTAATAATAATGCTGTTTGAGATGGTTTTGGAAATATTTTCTTACAAATGCAACTGTAATAAGCTAGAATATCAAATTGATAAATGTATGCTTTGCTTGGCCAATAAAAACAAGGTAGTATAGATGATGCCTACAAATTAATTATGTGTTCTACCTAGACAGTGGAGAAAAGTAAGAGATTATTAGTGGACAGAGTAACTGGCAGAACAAGTAGGTATAGCTTGGTTAGGAATTAGAAGCCATATATGCAGAAGTTTATAAATACGTATTCATTATATTGACAGTTCTAACATCCATGAAAAAATCTCTATGATGATTATTGCGACAAAATGAGGTGTTAAACTCTTCAAGCTACTAAAAAGCCATTACTCAAGGAAGCATTATTTGCAGTAGTCTATTACCCAGATCAAAAATAACAGGAGAGCATCGCAGCATGGACCACTGAAATACCTGAGCCATTGCCTTTTTGCCATCAAATCCAATTTAAGCACCCAGTACATTGTATTACAGGGCCATATATCCTTTTTTTTCAGCTGGGTTTAATTCCAATCTACATCCACCTGCTGCACATTAGATGTGCAGAAGTTTATTATTATTATTTGATTAGTAAAAAGAGTAAGTGAGAAAAGGAAGTCTCTTTTAGGTAGAATTATCAGTCCAGAACAACTTTTGAATTCTCCTCAGCACTTTATGGGGTCATCATGATCATAGCTTCTGACCATCAACTCATCAGCAAATTGGAATGAGTTTCTGGCTTTAATGAAATCAAAATTGGAGATTAAGTTCATTTTTCAAGTCAAAATTGTTGCTTTTTCTGAAGAGAATGTTAGGGGTCTGGGTAACTTTCGCATAATAGGTATTGATGTGGTAGCTGAGCCCTACAGAAATGTCTACTTATAGAATCATTTGCAAAAAGGCTGGGTGCAATACCAGTGCAAAGAGGCTTCTCACAATTAATTTTGTTCTGAAATAAGTTTCATAACTCATGAGTGTCATAGAGACAGCTGAAAATCATAACAAGTACCTTTTTTTACTTGAATGGGGAAAACCACCTTTAACCATATCTGTTATGTGAATGCAGCAACACTTTGTGTTCTTTGGCTGTACTGACATACTTTTTCATTCTTCATCTCTTTGACATCAGTACCCGATGTGGCAAGTTTTTGAAGGTTTGCCAGATGGGAAATTGCTCAGAGGGCAATGGAAAAACAGAATCATAGTCCATACCATGGTCTATTCCAGTGCCTGACCTTAGGAAGGTAAGCTCATGCATTGAAAAAACATATCTTAAAAACTGCAACATGCCATATATTTTCAAGTCTAGTTAGATGAAGTGAAGAAGACAACACAAAGAATGAGTTCATTACAAAGAGAAACAGCAAAATATACACCAGATAAAGAGGTTCTCCTGTTTTAAGTTAGGAGAGTTTCGAAGAGGAGCCAATTTTGAACATAAATTTACAAGCACACATAAACCATTTTTCAATTCCCTATGGTAAGGATAATACAAAGTAACCATTTATACACAGTATCACTTCAATATCTTCAGGAAATTGAAAGCACACATATGCACAATCTTGATAGACATACAAATTGAATATTTGCTTTCAGAAGTTAAAGGATCACACGTCCCATACATCTAAGCACAGCCTTTTTCACTCAAAAATTGAAATATATCTGCCAGTGCAATGCTTTTGTTAACTGTGTGAAGATAGATGTGTAAAGATGAAAAAAGAAAGCCATGTAAAGTTGAAAGGAAGAGTCAACAGTAAATTTACTATCTTAAAGGAATGAGACTAACACAAAAAGTTTGTATCTAGATAGGCAAGATGCAAATCCATACAAAGAATTGAGATGCAAAAACTGGATCAACAAAAAAAATTTACACTACACTAAGGCTTGGAATATTCCAGTATTAATCTAATTTGGAAAGTTGAGTAATTACTTTCCCAATTCTCCATACCTGAAGTATTATTGCACTTTATCTTCACCTTTAGAAATGGTTATTGAAATGCCTTGAAACAGAATGGTTGCCTGCCACCCCTTCCATAAACCTACCTATTTTCCTTTATAATTGGTCAGTGGAAATTCACATTGCTAGGGAGGGTTACATTAGAGAAGAAACATTGTTATTAAGATGTATACTTTTTTTGCTTCTTAAGAACTTGGTACAAACTCTATATATAGGCAAAAAGAGTTGCAAAGGATTTACAATTATCACCTCAGTCTCAGAGTCAGGTAGGTCTGTCACAGGTGAAGCTCAGCAATTTGCAGGAACATAAGAAGTGGGCAAAACATCTATTAAGCTGACATTTACTTCAAACGACCTATTTTCTTTTTCAGCAAACCTGGGCTAAAATTCACCAATTTCCATAGAGGTTAAGGCCAAAGGAGATATTTAGGCATCTGCAAATGAAGATCACATATTTTACAGCTATTGAGATCTAATGACTACACAAGATTACATAAAGATAAAAAGATAAACAGGCAAACAAATGTCATATTTAGGTGTTCAACACATTAGTTTATTCTACATTATCTGTTATTGTGCAGTACAGTATTTTAGACATTAATGTATTAATTTTTTAATGTTCCTTTGTTTAGTACAAAAATGTTAATAGCAACACTACACATATTGAAGTAGAATAAAGTTTACTCTAAAGCCTGTAATTTTCATAAATACCAAAGGCTAATTTCTCTCTCCAGCTAATTTAAATGCAGGTCGAATACCATTTGGCAGATAGGAATCTCTAACAGGTACTTATTTCTGATAGTGCACAATTAGAGTAAATACAGAGGAAGTGTAACCCAGTCACCAGAATATTTCTTACATTCAACTGGATCCCCACAATATCAGAAGGTGAGAAAATATTCCTAAGCCTTGTTAATATACTTCTGACAGGTAGTACAGTATCACCTTCTTGACTAATACTGCTTCAAAACAACGTGCCAGGAAGGCTGTTAGTAACAAGGATTACACTGAGTGCAAAAAAAGCCTTGTATGTCTTTTCCAAATCCATTTTCTTTAACATCCATTCATGTCTCTGAACTTTTGTGCTAAAGCTAAGAAAATAACCTAAGGAGGCATTACTTTTCCTATTACAGTTTCTACAGCACTATTATGGTCGTTCCAATTTTCTTCCTTTTGCTGTGGAAAAACAATTTTTTGACCCATCTTAAAAAGTTTTTCTTTTCTTTCCTGAAGAGTGCTATGTAAGACAAAGATATTAATAATAATTTTTTGTTTATCTTGGGTTCCTGTCTTTAATTGGCAACGAGTCTCAAAGCCATAGAAGTGTGAATTGCAATGCAATGTATTACCCCAAACCCATCAGTTTTTATTAATTTATATCTACGCAATACATCTGCAGTTTGGCCAAAGTCATTGCATTCCAATGTTATCCTCTTTTGGAACATGTTTGGGGAAAGATGGGGCAGGGGGGGTGAAGCTTCTTTTTCCTCAAGTGTGGCAGTAGCAAACAATACACAATGGCTACTGAAAGACATTTTCCTTTTCATCTGTTGATTTCATCTCTTTCCTCAGCTACAACTAAATTGTAAAATGGTAGAATAAGCCAAAACTGACTTTTTGCTCACTTTGGACTTAGTTTCTATGTCATAAAATGCTAAAAAGCTCCTGGTTTGCCCCAGAGTGAAAATACTGGTTTTCAAGAAAGTAGTTATCTGTTCAGGATTTGGTTGGAGCATTTTGTTCTCTGGTGGTTGCTTCCAGACCTGTAAGTTTAACCATCAGGATCACTGTCTTTGTCTTGGGGTGACTTTATGATGTTGTATCCCATGTCACCTGCCCTATGCCCAGATGTGAATCTTGTGCCTTTCTGTGTCTTTAAACTGAGCCCAAGAAGGGGGAGAGAAAAAAAACTGAGCGAACTTTTCAAAGCAGTTGTTCAAGGACACAGATACACACTCTTCTGCTGCTGCAGAAAGAAGAGCAGAGGAAGCATCCTTCTTGCTTTTCCCTTTTTCTCTTTTCCTCTGGAGGGAGATGGAGGGTTGAACTTTGTTTTCCCGGGACTTCGTTTTTTTCCCTTCTGGACTGTTTCAACACCAGAACACATCAGGAGAATTTTCCACCAAGGCCCTGGAGGTGGGCCCACACCGACCCAGCTCCAAGGAGGAAGAGAGAGACCACACCTCAGAAGGACTCTGAATCTTTCCAGGCTTCTCTCCACAGTGAGAGATTTCCTTATTCAGCATTATTATTCTTTCCCTGCATGTTTGTTAAATAATTTTTTTTTTTTAAATCTCTTTCACTTTCCTCCGAGGAAAATTTTTTTCCCCCAAACCTGGTGGGGGGCGGATGGTTGTAAACTGCCTTCTATCAGAGGATATTTTCCTCCAAATTTGTCCAAACCAGCACAGACTCCCATCACCAGGCTGCCTCTTCTGAGAGGTGCTTCTTAGCCCAGAATGATCATCAGTCCATTTATTGTTATTGACAAACACTACTATCATTTAAAGTTACTTTCTTTTGTGCAGCACATTAAACATCCAATCTTCTGTACTGTGTACTGACAAGCACTGAAATGAGCTTAATATATTCGAGGAACTTTAGCAGGCTTCCACAGGCACAGACTTAACTGCAGATCAATCATGGCTTAAGCCACCATTTCCCAAAACCCATTAGCCCTACCAGGACCCATATGTACTTCCAGAACATGACATTCCAGGCTGACAAGACCTCTCAGCAAAATCAGTACATTCACCCATACTTTTATACAGCAGTACCATACTGTAATTGATTTCTTCTTCCCTAAAGACTGCCAAAGCCTGCCTCATCTGTTAGAACTATGATATTTTCTGAAAGGTCACTCTCCCTTAAGCAATATGATAAATTATTTTTATTTCATTATTTGCCTTCTGCTCTCCCCCTCCTTGGAAAACTATCCAAACCCATAATTCAGCATGGAGAAATACAGCTATTTCCTCAAACCACTGACTGAAATAGGCATAGAATTGAAGCTCAAACATGGGTGCCCCAGAGTGTTTCTTAGAATTATTTTTCTTTACCCTCATAAGTTTTCCATAGAAGTGTGCCAAGATCAATTAAGCCTTTATCAAAGAGAGCTGCCAAGAATGTAGTCAAGATTAGTTAGCACAAATGAGATGTAGCAAACGTTACCCTTCCAACACCATACAGTGAAAAGCTAATCATCAAGCCCGTGCAGCCAATTCCCCTACCCTGTAGAAAAGGTTTGCAGAGCCTGTTATTAGATGACTCACCTGTCTAAATCCTTGTCATACATACATTTGATACGAAAAACACAATCAATTGTTAAAGACTTCCTTTGAGAGCTAGTGACTGTAACACTGATTTATACACACATGTATGTAGCTATTACATGTATATGTATACCAAGAAAAATTAGAGAGAAACAGAAAATGAAACTCCACAGGATTTTTAAACTCTTGGCCCTCTTCTAAACAAACACAGAGAGAACAATTTCCATCTTTCCTAACATTAAGATGCAAGACTGTTGAGAAATCAAGCCTTTCTTACTACTTTAAAATAAGATAGAAATGGCACAGATTTCACTGGTTTTCTAAACTTCTCCTTTTTCCTTTGTGTGTTTTTCCATCTTCTTCCTATCTTTCAAAATTAGCTTTTTTTTCTGAAAAAGTTGTGAAGGGAAGAGGTTACGTATTAGAAGTAATAAGAAATATTTAATATGATTTTTTTTCCAACCATATATAAAACCAGAAAAACCTGCAAGGAAGCAAGTATAATATCCAATTAAAGTTACTCCACATTAAATCATAAGAAGGAAATGAACAAATGTCTCATGTGATAATTTGCGTTTAACACCAGCATATAGAACTCAGTAAAGATACAAACTCCTTTTTTTAATAATAAGACATTATTACATTTTTTTCCCATCACAGCTGACTTTATATGGAACTTGTAAGAGACTATAAAAGAAATATTATCAGGGTGGATTTGTTCAGTAAAAAAAGTTAAAAAATAGCATTAAAATTCAAAGCAATTGAGAACACTTTAAAACAGACTGCACATTTTCACTGTTTTTTTTTTACATACTTGCTTATAAAAAAAAAAAATCATTCAGAGAAGAAGGGGAAAAGAGGTTAATCAAACTGACATTTCAGCACTCAGTTAGCAATTTGCAATACATAATACCTATAAGTAAAACATAGTTTTGTCAGCAACAATACATATGAGCTAGAGGGTCGTAACAGCAGCCCAGAAGTAGGAGAGAAGTGGGTCAGAGAAACAAGTAAGGGTGACAGAGAAATATGATTCCCAGTGCACATTTCTAACTTTCTGTAGCAGAGAAAAAATTGTGTATCCTCTTGCTAGTGTGAGGGTTTGGAAGAGGAAAATAACTGGTGTACAGTAGCTCCTACTTACCAACAGGATCTAGCACCATACTGCCCTGCATGATCACACTGTCAAAGGCGAAGTGCAACTTACATTGTAGCACAGGAAACACTCTAAAACTAGTCATTGCTCATACACTATGGTAAACAGCTATCCTTCTTTCTGCCTTATCATACTTTCCAAAGAGAGCTTTGTAGGTTACCAAGATTTTAGTATGAGTACCACAGAATTTTACTAACACTTTGTAACGTGTTAACATTTACAAGGCCCATTACAGAACAACAAATGAACAAAGGCAGGCAAGAGCAGATTCAGACTTCTTTTAATGCTTATTTTAAGAAAAAGGATCCTTAACACTGACCAGGAAAGCTCACAAAACAAAACCATAAGACATTACTAAGGAAAAAAAAAAGGCCTCCCATGTTATAACCTTGTACCAGCCATTTCTAGTACACGTGAAACGATACCTTAATTGTGTTCTCTCCAGGAACCAGCACTTCTTAATATTTTCACATTAGATCCTAAAGTAAAAGGTTTGAAAGTTAGGTTTTTATCCTGAACAGAATCAAGCATGGCCTCATGATCACCTGATATCTGACTCTTGATTAGCTACGCATTGGTTTTAATTATCCACCTGCTTTCAATTAAGTACCAGGAAATCCATCCTATTAACAGTACAAACTAATCACCCTTGCACATAAACAGGAGTCCTTTTTCTCTCAGGATACATCTGAAGAATACAAATAGTTAAAATAATTTTTTAAGTTTGTAAATTTCTCGTTAAATATAATAACAAACTACCTGTTTTAAAACCTACAGATAAATTAGTATTATGCACTAAAAATGTACCACATTTTATTGTGACAGTATCTTGAAAGAGATTTGGGTTAGGAACGAAGATTCCATTTTGAAAACTTGTAGTTAGTATGTCATCATGTCCTAAAAATCAAAATCCTGACCCTGCCCTTCCCCAAGGTATGGATGTCTTTGTTCCACAAGCTGCTTTGAAAACATATTCCGTATGGCCACCAGATCATCTTCTATAGCCAGCTGTGTGAGTAGCCCTGATGTTTCTGCAAATGGGTAAAATGATGCTGCACATCTTTATGCAACATTTTAGAATCTAGAAATAAATTACTAGAAAATGGTTTTAAATACTATATAGAAGCATAAAATCCACTTTTCCATGGTTCACAGTTTAGTATTGTCACTAAAATCTGTAACATGGATGGATTTAATTTCATTGTTCTTTCATTTAAATATCTTGACTATTATGCAGAAAGTAAAATAATAATAATAATAATAAATAAAATCCAGTCTGTTTAAAACAACCCCAAAAAAATTTAATTGGCATTATATAGATGTATGTATCTTTATCTAAATAAAGATATATAATGTATGTATCTTTATATTAATAAAAATAAACTACATGCAAAGAATAGCTGTGCATTAGAACCATATTAATATAAAATGAGTTAAAATTTAAATAATAAATGAATTAAATTTTTAAAAATGCGTTTTACATTTGTATTTAAATAGTATAGCTTTATGTTTTCAATAAAAATAAAAGTGGAATAAAAAATCCAGCACCAGTAAATGAAACAACACACAATACAAGGACACTGAACTGTGGAAAAGATGTCAGGTATTTACTGTAATGCTGGTCAAAATGCAAATTGCTATCAGACCGTGTGTAATATAGTCCTAGTCACTGAGACTCCTGTGAAACCATGTTTAGAATTTTATTTCTTCTGGAAAATAACTTCAGGAAAAAAAAAAAAAAGACATGTTATTCATTTTCTACATCCTAAGAATATTTACAGGACAGAGGAGAGAATGACATATAGTGGGAAGGTATTATACCTGATGGTTCTTATATACCAGATGTAAGAAAGCCTGCCATAAGATCTAATTATCAGGAATTGCTTTTTCTGCCCCAAAGCAATCATTTTGATGACAGCCTTCTATGTACTGTAAAACAAAATGGGAAGCCTGTGCTATATAAACTGGCTCAGCGCTTCACTTTTACTTCCTCTGATATCAGTCTCCCTACCTCATTTATTTTCCACACATTAATGGTAGCAGTCACCTTGAGCTGTTGATGCAGAGTAATTTTCACAGAAACCTTGATCAGAAACCATAAATCAGCCTGATGTGCTTTTATGGTCTAATAACATTCTGCCTGCTCCTACAGGCCCTTATGTAAAACTGCATTGCGGAGAATTCCTTGGACTGTTTTTTTCACATGCACTCCTGTATCTGAAAGGCATAAAATACCTACAACATAATAAGATTAATACACTTTGCTTAAAGCTGCAGTCATGAAAACACTCAGGTATCAGCCTGTAAACATGAAAATATTCAAATAATAAACCTGAATTTTTCTCTGTAATTTTTTCTGTGTTTGATTGTTGCTTCCTATATTCGGTTAGAGAAACTAAGTAATCTTCCCCTTCTCTCCCAGATGCAGTGCATCAACAGGCAGAGCACACTGAAGCTGAATGCTTTGTCTAGATTAGAAAACGCTAACCTGTATAGCTGTATCAGCAAATCCACACAGCGAGGGAGACTTCTGAAGGTGAATCTTGTCTGTAAGATTCCATTCTCATTTGTAGATAAGTTAAAGATTTTAAGTGAAGAACTTAGAAAAGAGGGATTGGTTTCAATGTTAAAATCATCATTTTCTCCCCATGAAAAAGACAATTATTACTAACCTTTAACAACGCTTTCCCATTTAACATAAACGTATTATGTAAACCTTAGGGGGTTTACCACATATGTCAAAGTTTTTTTTTCAGGACCTGGTTTGAGAAGATGTAACCTGTTTTAAAGAAATCCTTAGCATTCCTGATATTTCAAACTGGAATTTCAACATTTCTCCCCGTCTTTTTCTGATTAATCTCTCTGTACATCTGTTCCTACCTCTAAGAGAGAATAATTCCTCTCCCTGACCTTGCAAAAATGATGTGGGAACATGAACACACACACAGAGCTATTGTAATATTAATTACATCTCAGTAACACAGGTTTGCATAAATAATAAACATAAAAGCTCTGACATGCACAGATTAGGCTACATATGTATAATTTTTTACTAAGTGCATTGTTCACAATTTTTGCTTTTGCATCACAAATGTTTTTAACAGAGTGGGTTTTTTTTTCTATTACAGTTAATAGTGTAGTTTTTTGCTTTTATGACTAACTTTTCGCAGATTTTATGACGTCCCCCTGTCCAGAAGCACATGCAGCTGATAGCAGCAATCAGTGCACCAACAAATAACCATGATTCGCAGCATCTTTCATGTTAGGACTCAGAGATAAATTCCCAGCACTTAGTAGAAAATGCTCTTAAAAGGCAACTTCATCATTTCAGGACCAGGTATCTTAGTATCTAAAGAGAAAACAGGGCATGAGATGAGTAACCGCTCATCTTTCTCTGATACCCCTCAAGGTATGAACATAAGTGAAATTGTTTTTTTGTTTGCAGAAGGTTTTTGCAAACTCTCTGATTTGTGAAAAGGGTACACAGGGTAGCGAGGAAAAAGCAATGGAAGAAAATGGAGTAAAGAAATATTCCTTTCAGGTTTGCTGAATCATAGCTGTGGATAATGCAGTGATAGCGCTACAAAAGCGTAATTCAGCTTTAAAATGGCATCACCGAGAATGTTCTTTTCCTATCAAAAATAGCTGCATTTACCTGCCATACCAGTTCTACAAAGTTAAAATTGAGGAGAGAATTACCAAAATGAACAGAATGTCACTTAATACTGGAGTAGGAATGGTTACAATATATGGTTATTTTTTATTATAAGCTTCCATAATTTCAAAAAAAATGTAATACTTTGAAATGTTTGTCTACCCATCTTATCTTAAAGAAACATCCTTCTTACCTTGGTACGTGGTGCAGCAGCATGAAAAACAGGAGTTACCCAAGAACAGGGGCCTTCCTACTCTGTGTATATGCCCTTTTTGTTTTACTGATGATTTAATAAAAATTATTATGGGGTATTTTCATATTTATATGGTAATTTATGGGGTATTACCATATTTATATGGTAATTTCTATAATTACGTAGGTTAAATCTAGCTTATCATATAGCCGCCCATTTTGCTGACCATTATGTTGGCTTATGTTGGCTTTATTGCTGAAGTCAAAAGGCATTGGGGTACTGAGAGACCTCTCTGATGGACAAAAATTGAAATGAGAGCAGGAATAATTAGTCTTTCACATTTAAGAAGGCTTTTTTTTCTTGATTGGATACTAAGGCAATCGAAATCTAGAATCTACTAATTTATTGGATTGAAAGGTTCTTAGACTGGCCACCAAGGATTTTTTGATAAAATGTCTGTGACACTGGGTTCTTTTGGCACTAAGGAGTCTATTACTGTGAGGTGTTTGTGACCTTTGTGTTGATACAGAGACACAAATGGTGTAGGTACAATTTGATAGATAGATAAGGTACACCCAAATGTATTATGGGCTATAATTGGATCTGCAAAAGATCTGATTTGAGGTAAAAATATTTTTCAAAATTTTTATCTTGAGGAAATATATATCATTATTATATCCATTGGGCATAACTGTTTTGTGTAAGCCAGGAAAATTGTGAGTGTGAATACCACAAGATATACTTAAGAGTTTGGGGTTTC
Source organism: Corvus moneduloides (assembly GCF_009650955.1). NCBI lineage: Eukaryota > Metazoa > Chordata > Aves > Passeriformes > Corvidae > Corvus > Corvus moneduloides. The sequence goes on along the minus strand of NC_045481.1, from coordinate 29,578,982 downwards.
TTTAATTTTAGTAATTTTTTCAATAACTTTTGAATTCAGCTGAAAGAAATGTATCTTTGTTTTACATAACTACCACAGGCCTGCCCAAACTGGAACTTACCAAACCCAAAAGGATTAATAGGGGTTATATAATTTTAATTTTATCTAATGTTTGGCTGTGATTTTCTTTTATTTTTCTTTTCAACATCATTATAACAGAAGGAATTTTATGCCCTCAACTGTGTGTGTACACATTCATTTTATATACATTCTACAAATATTTTTCTATTGCATTTATCATTGAAGAAACAATGGAAAATGCCAAATATTTTGTTTTATTTTGTGTTATAATCCACATGGAGTGTCTAGTAGTTTGCTTCCTCCACAAAATGTAATCTTCCTTGTGATTGCTCTATCAGTCATCACAGCTGTTGCTTTTGTTTTTACATTTAAGCTCCTATAATTTGCAATGCTCAGTGTTCTGAAGCTGAGAAAATTCTTTCCTCGGTGGTGGTCAGTGCTTCACAGGAACTTAACTTGTCAGGATTCCACACATAGAAAGAAGTGAGTTCTGAACAACAATACTTGCCAAAGTTCTGTCTATTAAATTTTTTGGACTAAACATTCTCTTTTTTCCTTTGCTTAGTACACACCAAAGATTGCCTTTACAGAGGATAGTGGTTTACCATACTGATATTTCCTGTTGTTCATGACTGAAAACAACTGTTCAGATCATCATGTATGTATTCCAAGAAACTGAGTAGTTATTTCTAATACCACATTTATTCTAATGACTACATATTCAGCAACCATTGCTGAGAACAAAGGCTGTGTCATGCTTCTCATTGCAGAGACATATATCAAGCTGCCCCTGTACCTGACCTACTAAAAATATGTTTTTACTAGCTTTACTGAAGTGTTCCCCTTTTTTGATGTTAATTAAAAATGCTGCTGTTTTCCTTGACAAATTTCTTGTCAAGAGTTCAGTCTATTTTTTCCTTATAGCTCAAGGACTGGTTGGCAATTAGTTCTCAAGAATACCTTCACCATCTCTTCACAGAGATGGTCCCATGTAAATAATTCCCTTTTTTGTTCTTCTATTAGTAAAACAAGAATCACTTGTTTTAGTGAGATACAGTAATATACAGCACTGAGATCTTAAACATACGTGGGTGGCTAAAACAGATTTTTGAACTCCTGTGGATGGCACCAGAAGCACATGTGTTGAAAAGGTCTATTAAGACTGCAAACAAGTTATATAATGCATACTTTAGAGATTTTTTGAGAGTAATGTGAATAAAAGCCATTTTTAGAAAAAAAGTGTCAGTCTATCTAGTAAGCAGAAGCTAGGCTGTCTTGCTGATGACAAGACATTTGAGATTTGTTTTCTGGTTTCAGTTAATTTGTACTGAAGTAGTAGAAAATCTAGGTGTATCTCAAATACAGTTCTTTGGTCCTAATTCCTCCAGGATAAAAATCAGACTGTTTGTTAGGCTTCACATCTTGGAGGTAGCTTTCCAGGGGGCTTATACTTGTTGTTTTGCTTCCAAGTCTTGCTTTCTGTCTGGGCTTCACTTTCTATCTAAATGTAACTTCCACTTTATGTACATTTTGAGTTTATTTTATTCCAGTTGTTATCCCTAATCTAGCTAAAATTTTCCTTACTTCCTGAACAGAAGGAAAGGAAAATATTCAAAGGAAATAGTCAGTGATTCATTGTTGCCGACTTCAAAAGTCCAAGAAAATTTTTCTCTGTAACTATTTTACCTCCAGTAATCAGTGCTCTTCCATTCAGTCACTGATCGGCATATAAGCCTGACAAGGAAAGTAGGGAATTCTAGAAGCAGGCATAAAGAACTGATGCGCTTCATTTTAGGTGAAAAAATTTTCATAATATCCAATCTAAACCTTCCCTGGCCTTATTTGAGGCCATTTCTTTTCATTATGTCATTTGTTATGCGGGAGAAGAGGCCAACCCCCACCTCCTACCATCTCCTTTCAGGCAGTTTTAGAGAGCGATAAGGTCCCCTCTGAGCCTCCTTTTCTCCAGGCTGAGAAACCCCAGTTCCCTCAGCTCCTCCTCATCAGACTTGTGCTCCAGACCCTTCACCAGCTCTGTTGCCCTTCCCTAGACATGCTCCAGGACCTCAATGTCCTTCTTGTAGTGAGAGGCCCGGAACCGAACACAGAACTCGAGATGTGGCCTCACCAATGCAGAGTACAGGGGACAGTCACTGCCCTGGTCCTCCTGGCCACGCTACTGCTGATACAGGCCAGGATGTCTCTGGCTGCCTTGGCCACCTGGGCACACACCAGATCATGTTCAGCTGTGTGTCAACTAACACCCCCCCAGGTCCTTTTCTGCCAGGCAGCTTTCCAGACACTCTACCCCAAGACTGTAGTGCTGCATGGGGTTCTTGTGACCAAAATGCAGGACTCGGCACTTTGCTTTATTTTAGTTTTTTAATTTATTTTTTTTAAATTTAAAATTCCTGTAGGCACAATCCACCTGTGCAGCCTGATTTCACCTGTGGGTCAGGGAGGCCACCCCATATGTATCTCTCTGTTTTGCTGGGATAGGTTCTGTTGATGTATTTATATTCTTTTGGGACTGGGAAATCTTTGACACAATGGAAGGACTACCATGTCATCCAGGTATGCTCAGAATGTCATATTGCAAGGCAAGGGTTTCAGTATATACTAATTTCAAAAGCACTGTTCAGTCTTGGCAGGAATTTCCAGACTTGTGCTACAGATCATAAGGGTTTTCCTCATTGTTCCATTTCCAAATATTCTAGACTCCAGTAGAAAGTTGTCAGTTCAGAATATCGGCCTCAGAAGCATGAAGGACAAAAGAGGTGCAGTAGCTATTCAATAACAAAGAAAGAAAGTAGTTTTCTGAACCACTGCATGAATAAAAAGGAAGAAAAAAAAAGAGAAATTGGAAGAGCTTTTAAGAGAATTTCTGAGACAGCGAGAAGGAAACCAGAGGAAAATTAGACCGCAAGTTCAAAAGGCTGCAATGCCACCTGCATGGGTATTTCTTACTGAAGAACCAAAATTAATCTGAACTCTGAACCTTTTGAAGTTCTTGCACCACTCATGCAAATACAGCTCTATTATAGGTGGATAGCAGTTTGGTTTCAGCTAATGCATTCAAAAGTGTTCAACAAAACTGAGACATATTCAAGTATTCTATGTATCTATAATAGCTTGAACTAAATTTGAATGCCTTGGGGCCCCCCCTGTGTATGGTGAAGCTCACAGAATTCTATATCAAATAACCTCTTTTATTTCTTCGAAGTGTCATAATTTATTGGCAAAGTTTTATCTCTTCCCTATTGTGCAGGTCATGCTGTAATTAATCCAAGCACTTTAAAGGTGGGGAACAGACACATTTCAGAAACCTTATTTAGTAGTTTGTCTGGGAAAAGAATATTGTTTTTAATAAGAAGAACAGCAAATGAATTATAAGAATAGTACAGCTGCCTTAAATGCCTTTCTTCTTTCATACAAAACAGAATTTTAGTCATAAAAAGAATAAGTATGCTTCTTACTTCTCTTTTTGAACTGCAACAAAGCATGTCATCTGAGGTTTTTTTTAATTTGGTTTTATTTATTTATTTATTTTTATTTTTAAATCTGGACTCTCTTTGTTATGTCTTTATGAAACTGTAGAAGGAAGGTTTAAAAAAGACTTTGAAATTTTCCACATCTTTCACATCACACTGTTTGAATCAATGGATTAAGGCACATAAAGTCCCAAAACCTTAAATGATATGTAGATCATATTTCACTCCTGTTGCTAGCAAAAGGACTTTCATTTTGCTTATTCAGACTTCCTTCTTCTTTGAAGCAAAATCTACATCCTTTCTAAATGGGCTAAAACAGGAAAAAATCTAGGAAGGGGTTTTGTTTAAGAAGCAACTCTTAGATGCTATATTTGAAGATCTTTCTATATTTAAAAAACAGTTTTCAAAGAGATTTTATGTGATTTTCAGGTGCATTTAAGGGCCTAGATAATTTCACACTTAAAATTCCTGCCTTAATATTCATCTTATTTAATAACTGAAAAGGGTAGGAAGAATACATTTTCAGCTAATAGAAATGAGGAAAACTTGGTCAGTGCAGAGGAAAAGAAATACTGTGCTCCTCAAATATATATACAGATAATAATATCCATTATGATTCTTGTGTTCCTGCAGAGATATACCGCAAGTAGAAATCCATCTACTTAGCATTCAAAATTTTGATACGTTACTCCTCTTCTGCAAAGATTATTTTGGCACCCTCTTCTTTCCATGGGCAGGATGAAGTATTGATATTTGAGGTGAGGACCAACACAAGGCGCTGTGGAAGAGTGGACCAACAGGAATAAGTCATATTCCTTGTACATCTGGAATTCCAGGTGTGCTCTTAAATAAATTTCCAGAGGCTGGAATTCCCACAGACCTTATAACTGGAACATGCTGTAATGTTTCTTGAAGTATCCAGGCCAGAGCTATCTAAATGAGGAAAATCTTTGATAGAGGTATTATTAATGGAGCAAATGACTGACAAGTCAGTAAAGGATACAGTATTTATGCTTGTCTATGTAGCAATTTTCTTCTAATGTTCTCACGTTTCCTTACTGTACTCCTTAGGTGAATATGCAATCACTAGTTATAGAATGTCTCTAGTTAAAGAACAACTTTTACAATAACAAAATTAGATATAACGATTTAATAGTACTACTTGCGAAAGAAGGATTAATAGTACTTCTGCTAAATATGACTTTCTCTATAATTTGATTCTGCCACTGCACAGGATTTTGTTAAAATACTGCTAAATTAATGTAATTTAAATTAAGAAAGCAGCATAAAGACTTGGAATTAAGTTCAGAAGTATAACTAAAGTAATTTGAGAAAAAAATAATGTGAACCATATTTGAATGTATCTTGAATCTTATTCATGGGCTGTCCAAACATGTATGCTACCAGATATTTGTGTATGTGCTCTTCAGACTTTATGCAGTTCATTTTTTCCTACTCGCCAGTACATAGTATGATTAATTGCCTCTATACATTATCACTTATTTAAGGTGTAAAATTAATTATTTTGTATATTATTAAAGAAATAAAAATTAGTGTGTAAATTCTAAGAATCTAGATCTGTAAAACACCATTAATTGGGAATTGGATTGTAGTTACCATAAAAATTTAAATTCTGGTAATTAATTTTTGCTTCGGAAAAAAAAATTTACAAGTTGACTACCTTACTTGTCACTTCACTGTTGAATTCATATAGACACCAAATAAAAAAAATGACTCATTCTTTCTTCCAACTTTTTAACTGACTGTAGAATTGCTGCACTGTATAAAACACCAAGACTTGTATAAAACTTGCACTCTTTGCCTAAGGGGCATCTGTTTGCTACTGCAGTAAAAAATACAGTATTACTAATGAAATATCAGTAAATAAATCATTGGTATATTATATAGTTATATATTTGTTTATATGATTAATAGTCTTAATTCTGTTTCTGATCAGAAATTGTGCAGCTGATCAGGTCCTGATTCATATAGGCTCTTACTCTGGGAGTAAGACATTGGATGTTTTGGATGTCTACTGATTGGTGTGCCATTATGAAGGCAAATGTGAAGATGAGGTAATGTCAGTTTCCCACTGAATTCTGCTTGGGTTTTTGAGGTAAATATTACATCAGTTCCTAATTTCACTCCTTTCTAACTATTTAACTTTCACAATAATTATAATAGGATCATAGAATCATAGAATGGTTTGGGTTGGAAGGGACCTTAAGGATCATCTAGTTTCAACTCCCTCCCACTATGGGCACAGACACTTTTCACTAGACCAGGTGTCTCAAAGTCCATCCAGCCCGGTCTTAAACAGTTTCAGGGATGAGGCATCCACAGCTTCCCTGGGCAACCTGTTCCAGTGTCTCACCACCACCACAGGAAATAATTTCTTCCTAATATTGAATATAAGATACCCTTTTGCCATTTAAGGCTATTCCCCCTTGTCCTATCACTAAATGCCCTTGTAAAAAGTCCCTCTCCATCTTTCCTTTAGCCCCCTTTAGGTAGTGAAAGCCTGCAGTAAGGCCTTTCTGGAGCCTTCTCTTCTCCAGTCAGAACAAACCCAAATCTTATTCCGATATGGGCTTTGATTTGCATACATGTTATTCCAACGGACGATAAAAAAACCCCCAAAATGTCTATATTCAAGTATGGCTATGTTTGTCTTGATTTATTGTTTCTTAGAAGTCTGTAAACAGAGCTGATCTAGCACAAAGTATCCACATGCTCACCATAATACATTGTGTTATCCCAGTTTTATTGCTATGAAATACTCTCTTGAGTGTCATCCCTCATGCCTCTATCATTTCCAAATACAATGTCATGACTTACATAAGACCTGTATAAGAAACTTTGACTGTTGAATTCTGCTGTTTGTTTCAGTATATTTATCATTCTCACAGTCAATATTTGTGGTAGCTGGTGTGAGGTCTGTAGCTCAGACCCAGGAAACCGTAACCAGTCCGGAGAGATGGTCCCGTGACGAACCGTCTTCCCAGGGTCCATGTAGTTTTTCCTCAGCCACCAGAGTGCCTGTGCAGAGAGGCTAACAGCTCTTTAGTGATTCTCAGCTAGTGATTTCAGCTCTTGCTCTGCAAGGCAATCTCCAGGCCAGACCAGGAGGAGAGAGATGGGAGGCTCATATAGCAGTTCCGCATGAGACAGCATTATTAGCCCGCACCCCGTGAAGGGAGGAGACTAGGCACGAGCAGAGGGCTAGATCTTATAGGGTTACAGGGGTCAGCGTGAGAGGGTAAAAGCCAATGGGTTACAAAGGATCTGCATAGGATCTCCAAGAGGATCATGGGTCTGTGTCCTCTCTCACCGTAACTGAAGGTGGCTGCCTTTTCCAGGGGGATTCTGCTGGGAGGTTGTGCAATCTCCCTATCTCAGCAGGCCTCGCTCCAGGGCAGAGGCTGGGCATACCCCACAAATATTCAATATAATTTAGGCAGAAATTCAGTAGGAACTGGAGGATTAGATGGTGTATAATCAGTAAGGGAAAAATGACCACTCATCAATAAATCAGAAAAGTGACCAAAAATTAAAAAACCCCAAACCTCAAACAAGCATATTTTGGAAGAATCACCAAGCCACTGAACCACCTGTAATGAAGTTCACATCTGCCACCCCCACACAGTTTTGGGTGTACACAGCTAGCACTCACACAAAGTCTGGTCCCTTCCAGAATAGGAAAGACTTCTTCAACATCCCTGAGGTAGGGGTGTTGTTCAAAAGTAGCAAACCACTCTTTTCTGACAGGAATACTTCTGATACAGATGAAAAAGTCAGAAATCATAGTAAGGAAAGCAAGTGCTTGCTTGCTTAGAGGTCTTCCTAAGATGAATGTCAGGGAATTTTGATCAGGGTGGTAAGGTTTCTGCCTGTTGCTATGACAACATAAAAAGAATCTAACCGATAGAAACAGGATTGTGTGAGAGAAAGTAAGTCTGTAGGCCATAATTTTCACTGAAATACATGTCAGGCATATTTCAGCACAGCTCTTTGCTTTGCAGACAAGTCCACTGAGGATACAAAAGTGTTTCACACACATTGGGCTGTTTGAACATTTTGTGTGTTTTTTTCTGGCAGACTTTCCATATAACAAAGAAACAGGTATATTTGGACACAGCTATTAAATAGTTACCCTTTGTACTCACATCAGGAAGCATGGACTCATTTGATGTCCTGCATTTGCTATGGTTCCTAGATGTAAACAAAAAAGCTTATATTCCTGAAAATACAGATAGATATTCTTATGCCATAGCTCTCTGTTATCATGTGGTAAGAACAGGATCTACAGCTTTGTAAAAAACCATGATAATTATGCTAAATATACTGTTATGAGCTACTCTGGCACAGAATGAAAAAAACTTGTGTTACCAGCTCCCCTTTGCAAAGTCTTCACCATGTATGTCCAAAAGTACATGCAATCACTTCTATCTCCTCCCCTTGCCGCTGCCTCTCCTGCCTTCCTCTGCAATCCCATACTCTGCAAGTAGATTCAGATTCCTCTGCATCAGCTCCAGATCTTTCTGTAGTGGTGTTGATGAGATAACTAGGCTCTTGGGACTGAGATAATTGTGGCAGGCCTTTCCTATTGCCAGTAGTTCACTTCTCATCATCTGTCCACTGAAGGAACAGCCACACAAACTTCCTCTCTTGCTAAAGGGTGAGCCTGCATTCAAAATGCCAGAGGATCAGATGAGTAATTTTCATCTAAAACGAGGACAGTGCACGTGAAGCTGCGAAAAACAGTAGCAGTAATTTTCATGCCATGTGGCACAAGAAATATATCTGAAATTTTAATGAAATGGTGGGGTCTTGTAACTTCATCAATACGGCCCAATATATGCAGGGAAGTCTGGTTAATGGGACACTGTGTGATTGCTTTTGAAAGTAACAAAGTCAGGGAGGTTTAATTGTTACTGTTGGTATTTACAGGTAGCAGTAGGCAGCATTTTGCAGTTATCCGTGTCAGCATTTTTGATCAGTCTATTGTGCTCACATTGTGACTTTTCAACACATAAAAGAAAACACTTTAGCCATTGGCAGAAACATTTGTGATCTGTGACTATAAGCAGATTATATAGGACATAGGCATACTTGTGTGATGATAAAGATATTGGGGAATTAAATGACAAAGACAAGTTTTTAGACTTCCATTTATAAAATTCAAAACACGATAACATTGTTCTTCTGCATAATTACAAGAGATAAAAATTGATGAACAATGTTGTCATTGATGTGATTGACCAGAGACAACTCAAAACTTAATATTAAATTCTTACTAAACTTGAAAAAACTACAAAGACTCTTATCATGAAAACCATTTTAATTTCTTTGTGCATTCTTTAGTGCCATTGGGAACAGAAAGGAAGAGTGTTAAAGTTAACCCTTTCCTTAACAGTTTTCTTTTAGTCTTTCTGAGTCACTCCTTCATTACTAGTTTGTATACCAAAAATGATGTTTGATTTTGTTTCGACATGAGTGAGTATTGACTTAATTATGCATGGAAGAAGAAATACTTTCTCAGTCAATTTACCTTCTTATGTAAGATTAACTATATGACTTTAAAAAAATTAATCAAAACTCTGTAGGAGTCTTGATCTGAACTAATGAAGCGGCTCATGAGTTTCTAGCAATAGGACTTCATGGCACTTTGATATTTCTGCTGCTCTGTTAGCTTATTTCACATGTTAATTACAAATGTCTAAAACTATTTCAGAATAAACAGCAATGCATTATACAGAAATGTTACCCTTCTCAATATTCTGCAGAAACCCAGATACCAAGGCTATTCATAAATGTTTGTTTATTTGGAAGGGAAGGAAGGACAAAATATGTGCAATGTGACTTCTGTGGATACATGTTTATAGGTATCCCATGCCTTTCAAGCGTTCATTACTCCCCAGATCACCTCCTCTCTTTGTCTCCACTGTTCATTTTCTTTCAGTACAGACTCTTGCAGGGCCAGGGACAGTTCCCCTGTATTACAGCTGGTGACATCCCTCCAGGGCAGTGGCTGGGCATATCCCACACCCCTGCTACAGTGATATTTTTTTGTTTGTTGGTTTGGGTTTTGTAATATACCTCTGTGGGTCATTAACCCCAAAAAACCACATGGGGTTAAGCTTTTAGGATGAGAATTTTTTAACATGTTAGTCAGACTAAGGTCAGTACCAGGGTTATGCTTTTTGATATTAAGTCCTATATTTAATACCCTTTAGAAAGCTGTGTATAGTTTACCTTGCTAAACTGCAATCAAGTGCTTCAGGCGTAATCTGTATGGGAATGAATGTATTGTTCATAAGTTAAAGAGAGTTTTACCAAGCAGAAAATACTGTAGATGCATCTGAGAAAGCCCAGGGACCAGTTCTAATTAATTATTGATAATTTTGAGGTATGTCTGAGTTCAGAGATATCATTGTAACCACTGTCACATAAACATTCTTTGCACACCTGAGGGAATACCATGTCTGGGATAAACAAAACAAAGGTTTTTAATAGCAGGTTGTTTATTCTGTGTAAACAAAACTAAAAAAATCCAGAAAAAAGAGTTACAAACCTCTCGTATGTTAGCATTAATATAATTACCTGTGTTTCTTTCACGACTGTTTACGAATTCTACCTCCTATGCATCGGTAGCTAAACCTTTTCAGGTCATACGGAGTCTTTCGCATGTTTGTGTACTCAGAGCCTGATATAGCCTCACTTCCTACTTTCCTTTTCTTCATTACTCATCCCCTCTGGAATGTTTTTATCTGTGTTTTCCTTCTGCTGTTATTACTTTACCAACAGACTATCTGTATTATGACATTGTCTCTGATCCTGCCCATGTCATGTGAATAGTATAGCTATATAATATTTCCAGAATTTGTGCAATTTGTTTACCATTTTTTGATATTGAACCAGTGGAAATTTTAGCACTGACTTCAAAACCAAAATCCTTGAGGTTGCTCTTTTAAACTCATCAAAACAGAGATATTATAGGCAGGAATGAATATGTAGATCCTAGAACCTAGAGCACCAGTCAATTGAGTTGTTGTTTAATCATTTGCAGAATTGAAAAGGAAGATTCAGCTGCTTTGACATCTTGGCAGAGATCTTCTGGGTCAAAACCTATCTTTTTAAATTCAGTCTTGATTTGATTCAGACCTCTGCAATTTTTCATCAGGAGCCAGAATCTATATCTGGCACTGCTGAAATGTTCTATGACGCTGGCCTCTGCAGGTGAATTATTCAGTATTATTATTTCTTTCTAAAAAATTGGAGTTCATACTCTCTTTTTCCATGGCAGTATAGTAGTAGTATGCCAGGTAGTACTAGTGAGAGGTTGAAACAGTAGCAACGGCCAGGCAAGTAGAACATTCTTTTCATTAGTAGTAATTTTCTCTGCCCACTATATTCCAAATTTGTTCCAAACACCTTAAACTTTTTTATTTTCTGCATCTGTGGGCCAAAATTAAAGTAATATACACTTTTTCTCCAAGGCCTATGAGCTCTACACACTTTAGTAAGACTGCACGTTTCCCACATAAAGTCAAACTTTGCCTGCCCACACTTATTCAACTAGATTTTATAGCAACATTTCCAATTTATTATCTGTCCTGTTTGACATTCTTGATTTTTGCTTTCTTTGATTACTGATTATAAGCAGACCCTGTTTCTACACGTAGTTTCTATACTTATTGTGGAACATTCACTTCCTAAAAAGACAAAAATATCCATAATTTGGAATAAAAGGGTCACACAATAGTTTGATTTCAGTTTCCTTGGATTTTGATTAGGGATTTGTGTAAACTGCCTATGCCTTGGAATGTGAAAGCATTCATTGGTATTCACTTGCATAGCCCACTCTTTCCAGACATCTTTTGTCATGTAATAACCAAAAAAATTGTCTTAGGCTAATTTATTAATGTGGAAATGACAGTTTCAGAAATCATTACAAAAATTTCCTCATATTTTGTATTTTATTAAGTCCTGAATATTTTACACGTAAAAAAAGCAATGGGTGATAAAAATCTTGTTAATATTTATTACACTTTGTAATTCACTAGCAAAACAGAATATGAGATGACATTTTCTCCCCTTATGAAGTATAATTTTGTATGTATTATATTTTTTCTGTAATACATAAAAGTAATGCAGCAACTAGCAAGCTTAGTCTGAAGGTATTGGAGACAATCTGACTTAGAACATTATTTCAATGTCTTACGCAACTTACACTTGTGCAACCTTTCTATTTCTCGTACTCATTTACGAAGCCAGCATTAACTATGTATTCACTGACTGAATCCCTATGTGCAGTTCCCAGTCAGTCATGTTGATGGAGTAAAGGCAATCTTGCATGGTACCTAGTAGAATACACAGAAAGTACTTTAGAAATTATATCTGCTATGGCAAAAATACCTGTTCGTTTACTTCCTAAGGTGACTGTTCTTCATTCTCTTAGATTTCTCACATTTTAGAAAACAATTGGGTTTTTGAATGTAGATCTTTTTCAGATTTGCAAATTGCCAGATAATTCTTTGTTTAAGGTTATGATTCTATAATATTATACTCATTTAAGACTTTTTTTGAACCGTAGGAAGTGTAATTTTTGTTGAGAGGGAAAGACTGAGTTCAATCTATCATTACTATTGTATTTCTCTGTTTTTCTTAATCCCACAGGCATTCTCAAAATTTGCTGCTTTTACTGTAATTTTCATAACTCATTTGGAAGTACTATTAGTAATATCCTAAAAAATAGAAAGGTCACAGTGTCACTTCACAGTAAGTGAACTGATTCTTAGTCCTACTGCCTGTCCTTACTGTACAGAATGGGTATGCATTTGGAGTATTGCACTGGTTTTAACAACCCTCTATTCAGTTTCTCTGTACTAAGAGTTACTAAATAATTTTCTTAATCTAGTGGGAATAAAGAAATGTATTTGCTGATGGCTGTGAATTCTCCTCAAAATGATTTTGGTTGTATCCCATATTTTCTCAGGTCTGCACTGGCTTCTCATTACTGATGACTCTTTGAAGTGAACTCAGGGAATTCCTTCATTGTTCGGATGGACTGTTCCTTAGGTTTGCTTCATTACTGGAGTGCCAGTAGCCATCCTTATTGACAATCTTTCCAATCATCTCTGCTTAAGGTGCAACTTTGCTGTAAAGTGCATTTTACCTGAAGGCTGAGGCACATTTGGAACGGGGATTGAAAACAAGTTTATTCTATAATAGACCTAGAGTATTAACAGAACTGAGGAAAAGAAATTCTGGGAATGAATCTGTCTTCCAAGCAGTCATAAAGCCACTTTTATATGAATGACCCTGTAGAATTCCATTTCTAATGTTGTCACAGACCAGCGTTGCTAGAACCCGGATGAGGAGTCAAGCATCTGTGTAAGTTATAGGAAATTTTATTCCACCTGTCTATGCAGCAGTTAGTTTCATTGCTGAGTTGAATGAAATAAAAAAATTCTGGGCAGACTGGGACCGATGCAGATATATTAGGGTATAATTTTTTGTGCGAGTAAATGTTACAGAGTCAATCTCCTTTTTTAATTGTTTTTATTTCTGAGCCAGGGCTGGCCTTCCTATTGATTATGGGCAGCACTGTCACTTATTCCAAAATAAATCATTGGAATAAAGACAAGGAAGGAAAGAACAAATCATGAGTGTGTTAAATTCAGTTAAGCAGGTGTCAAGTGGCAAGGGTTGTGTGCACTTTTGCCATGTTTTTATGTCATGATTTGCCTGTTCACTGAAAGTTTTACAGCTTCTGCTTGAAAGAGAACTCAGCTATCATCTAGTCTCTTGGCCAGTATTGGAGCAGGAACTCCAAGAGCAGAGGGTCTTGTGAAAAATCAAACTAGCTATTTTGGTTCTTGTGAACATTCTCCACTTTGCCCCTGTAGTGGCAAAACAAGATGGTAGCAGCAGTTCCTCTGTGTTGAGAGTCACAGGTACACAGACTCCACAGCCCAGCTTGAGGGCATAATGGAGTGTGTTCTTTGGGAAGTGTCTTAGTGTACATCTGGGTCTAGACTGCCTGAAACTACATCAGAGGATGTTGACTAGACTTGACATTCTCTCCAGATGAGCACTCCCATGATGTCCAATTATAGTCTCAGACTCTGAGCCAGAAGGGGTGATAAGGGAATTTGGCCTTGAGAATGCCTTTGAGGGTGAATATAAACTACCTGAGTCAATGAGTATGAAACTGGTTTCATCATTTTTTGGTTTTTCAATTTCTGTCAAGGAAAACATGACGAGTGACATTAAATATTGTAGAATACAGTTTACCTGGAACACCTAAAATCAATCCTTCACCAAATTGCTTTTAAAATACCTGTTTCTGCTCATTAATGGGTGAAAGATGACTTCAGTCAGATGCATTTTTAAATTTGATGTCTCTGAAAGATCTGTGTGCAACTCTGAGGATTAAATGTTTATTTTGTAGTCAACAGTTTTTTGTCCCTTAATTTCTCAAATTATGTTTATTTGAATGTGAAAAGTCATTTCCCATTCAGTTTTACTGTTGAATTTCCTGTCATATAGTATTAGTAAAAGCCATTCATTAGCTTTGAATATTATGTAGAAATAGAAGGATAAAGAAAACAAAGACTCTTCTATTCTGCTGAACTGTTAATCTTTTACTTCAAAACATGTAAACTCTCATAGAACAAAACAAACCCTTGGTCACTCAGACCTTAAATATATTATTCCATTATTTCTGCCTTTATATTGCCCCCTTTTGCTTTTAATGACAATTCATCTCTTCAAATAAGCTGAACTGGGAATACTCTGGGAATAAAACTGGGTTAAATGTGAGATTTTTTGGTATTATGCATGTGCTTTAAGAAACTTCATTAAGAAAAAATGAGGATTTTGTAATTTAATATCCACAACCTTCAGTAATTCAGGTTTCTGAATTAATAAGCTTCACTTTATATCCTTGTTGATCAATCCTAATGTATTGAAGAGGAGGCCCATATTTATGCTCAGTTTTCAAACACCCCCTTAAAGTACTTCAGTTTAGTTTCTCAGGAGGATATATAACTTATACTTAGTATCTTTATTCTGGTTTGCACATACATTAGTGGAATTTAGTCAAATCTATATGTGGGTGTTATTGGTAACAAATGCTTTTCTGCTGTAAAGAAACAAAACTGGAGCTTTCATAGATTTAAAATTATGTATTAAAATTTATTGCACTTTAGGGAGTTATGACACCAAGAGGAAGTAAAGATGGCTATCAGACAGGGTTAAATTTAACCGAAAAAAATAACAAAATAGGCAGAATTCAGTGTTGCACAATTTAGCAGAATCATACCCCAAGGTGAATTGACAGGACACTATTCTATGGAGTTTCTCTGTCTAAAAGACCTGATATGTAACGAGAGTGATGTTAAGAACAGAATTTAAATCTGTGGTTTTATGTTAGCATGAGTTAAGTCACTGACACTATGGAAGATAATTGATTAAAGTGTGATTCCTTTAGAGAAAGGCCTTTATTTAAATTCTTAATTGGTGAGGTAGGATTAGAGGAAAGTGAGCTTTCTTCTGCCTGTATATTAATCTTCTATAGAGACAATTGTTTCGACATTTTAAATGGGTGTTTTTTAAGATTTAGGTAGAGAAACAAGATAGTTTTGGATGGGGAGAGAGAAAGTGCAGAAATATAGACCACTGAATATCTTATTAGACCCAGGAAATACTTTAATTACATTGGATGAGTGTAAATGAACACTACAAAGATGTTGAATGCTATGAAACTGTAAATATAATTTGTGGAAGTACAATAAAGATATACAGGGTACAGATGAAATTACAAACTGGAAAAAATATGTCAGATCACTTGATATTTTTACAAAATATCTGCAAATACAATCTGTATAAATGGATGATAAAAGACTGTAACTCTGAATTTTGAATTTTTGTTATTTTTTGAAATAATTCTGCACACCAGGATTTCTATAACTGGCTTTTTCTGGAATGAGTGACCAATTTACCTTTATGCAGCCATTACACTGTTTTTCTGATTTATTTTGATGCAAGAGAACTAAAAGTTTCTTAGCAAAAAGTAGCGTAGCCCATAATTATTCATGGAGGAAGAAAATGCAGAATAGTATGTGTTTTTTAAAAGATCCCACACATTAACTATGATCCCTATTATTGATTCAAAAACTCAGAACTTTCCAGGTTCTTTCTCTGCAAGAGTAATGTTTTCTGGTTTTATATAGGCTTCTCTAAATCTAGTACAAAAACTTAGCATCACACCTAAATTAAAACTTTTATCATTATCACACTTTTTCTAAGTTAATTATTGAACTAATACATTATAATACTACTCTACTACAAGATATTTATAGTACTGTATATTACATAAATTTTCCATATTACTCGACCCACCTTTTACCTATGGTCTGAATGAACTGCGCTGTAAGCCTTGAGTTGTTTTGTTTCATGTTTGTGTCCCAAGGGAAAGGCAACTGTGGGTAGTGTGTAAAATCAAACAAAGTGATACCTACTGTTGTTTCTCTTTCAAGTATTTGCCAGGTATATTGTTGTTTTTGTCACTTTAGAGTGCTTTAAAATTTATTATAATTGCTCAGCTATTGAAAATACTTTGAATTCCTTCATTTTAATCATAATCCAAAATGTGTGAAGATTGATTTTTATACATATATACAAAAACACAAAGACATATTTCTCCCTTTACTGAGCAGGAAAATAAAGAAAAAAAATTAAAGTTCTTAAAAAAAAGGTTAAAAATAATAAGGAGGAATACATATGACTTGTAGTCATTTTCTCTCTCTCTTGCTGGCTGTACACTAGGGAATAGTTGCAAAGAGTAAGAGCCTGAATGTTAAAATACTCAGCTAAGCTCCCCAACAAGCACAAAATTGTAAATCCATGCAAAAGCTGTCTGATGACAAAGATATTGAACTTTAAAAGTCCAAGACCACATCCAATACCTATGAAAATTGCCCATTTACAGGAAATGCTTTTAAATTGGCTTTGTCCATGCCGAATACAGGGAAATGATAGCTGAAGGAGCATAATTATGTTAAAATGATTCAAGAAGGGTGACAGTCTGTCATGAAGCCTAATCAGTACCTTGGCTATATCTATGGGCACAGAATGGTCAGGAACAATCTACTGAACTAGTAGTCCTCAATTATCATCATCTTTGACTTGTTGCCTAAGTACCTGCAGTATTCCAGGGTCAGTGCTTATGCAGTCTGGGTTCCTGTGTGACTAACCATCCTTGAGAACATTGAAATACAATTTTTATTGTCTTTTCACTTCCTCTTTTACAATTTTAGTAGTCAAGCAATACAAAAAAATCTGCCCCAGGATGATCTGATCCATCCTCCTTCACTACTGTTTTAGGTTGCTAGATTTTTCATTTCACACTTTTATTTCATTTATGATTTGCGGCAGTACATCAAAAGAAATACTTCGTTTTTTAGCTGTCTTGGAGGCATGTGAGTATGTATTCTTGGGGCAAGCCTAATTTAAAAAAACCCTTATTCTAATAAGTGTTGTAAAAATACAAATCTGACTTGTATTATTAGGCTTTGTAGATGTGTACTATACATTACACAGTATTTATTTAATGGCTCTAATAAATCTTTTTCCACCACTTCAATAGTTTGCTTCTTCCAACATATTTTTAAAATAACTTCTTGTCCAGTTTCCCTGATAACTTGTTTTTATTTCCATAGGATACAATTTCAATATGGTCATACGATATCTTTTAAAAGAAAAATTTAATCAAGCAGATATTCTACCTATGTTATCTTTTATTTTCTTAGACTCTTATGTACAGGTAAAATAATAATATTCTGCTACACTTTTTGTTTCTTTTTGCTCCCAGTATCATGTGTTTTACTTACATGAACTATTTAAACTGCCAATCTCTCTTATTTTCATATTTCCATTCACAGTATTTGGTTTCACATCCTACACTATAAATTCTCATTTCATCAGCCAAACTGACATTTTAGGGCACAAATATTTATGATGTTTCTTTTAGAACATAATAAGTCTTATAATAACAATAGGCACAGTCAGAACCTCCTGATTACTCTTTTGGTCAATATGAGTACTATTTCTGTTCTTAGCATGCTTCCTTCTTATATATTGGTGTGGGATTGACTTTTGTTGTAGTTTTGTTTACCTCCCTCTACGTATTAAAATTGCATAGGATTCATATCAGTCACTTTCTCAGTCTTCTCCTCAGTTCTTTTTCTCTACAGTTCCTCTTATCATCAGCACCAGCCTCAAACCCCAAAGAGATACAACACCAACTGCTCTCAGAGAGTACATCCATTAGTTCTGTGTCTCAACAGATATGCATGTAATTTAAATAACACCTGTCTGGGATTTATCTTTTGATTTCATTATCTTGTTCCCTTTACTCTCTTCCCTGAAGAATCAAGTGAATGCAACTGAAAACCATCTGAGCCATCATTTTGCTGAGGTGTTCTGTTGTGCTTCATCTGCAGCATCTGGGAATCCTAAAGTGTCATTTGTTGTGGTTTGAAGAGATTAATAGATTTGGAGGGTTTTTTTTTCTCTTCTCAGAACCTTTTCCCACCTAACTTCTGTAGTTCATATCTTTGCCTCTGGCTTGCAGCACAGACTTGTAGTCTCTAGATCCTCTGTAATTAACAGGTGGTTTGTTCTTCTGAGCAAAGAGCACCGAGTCACACAGTATCCTCTTGGTGTTGGTATGCTTTCTGAGTCATCTACTGCTCTTCAGTCTTCAAAACTTGTGTCAAATCTCTAAATAAGCTAATGAGATTGTCAAGAGAAACGTTTTTCAGAAAGCTAATATTACCTAATAAGTTGCAATTAACCAACTGTGAGATTTAATTAAGTGTAAAAAAGATCATAAGTACTTAATACATTCCACCAGGTAAACCATTAAACTGTTACAAGATTGCAGTAAAGCAAAATATTTTTGCAGTGGAAAAAATGATGGTTCTTTTTTTTCCCCCCAGCATTCTTAATTGTGAAAAAAACAAAATTGTATCTCTGGAATGTTGCTTAGGTGACAGCAGGACATGGTCCATCACAACAGCAAGCCTAAATACAGAAGACCTTTATGCTTAATGACTGCATGTCTCACATTTCTAATTCAGGTCCAGGTAGAAAAATTGTAAGGAGGAAGCACTATGGCACTGCTGACAAGGAGAGTGTACACTTATTTGAGCACATGCTAAATCTGTTACAGTTAAGAATCATTTCAGAAAGAGCAATTTGTTCTAAATTTTTTACAAAGGTACTCCAATCATTGCTTGTCCTTTGCCCACTGAAATACTATTCGTTGTGAAACACATTCCTAAGCAAATTCGGATCTGTATAACAGATGACCATATTTCCCTGTGGAATATGTAGCTATATATCGAAGAGAGAAATTTCTCACTAGTCAGGTCCTGTATCTCTAAAAGTAGAAGATTCTTTGGCATGCTAGTCAACTGAATGTTCTGTTATATGACACACATTTAATACTTTTTTTTTTTCTTGTAAGAGGTTACAATTTGCTCTCTGTGTACAGAAATCTAGTACTTATTAATGTACAAAGTATAGCAAATCAATATTGACAGGGGAAGGAAAGCTTTCATGTAAATTAGACCTTTGTGTGACCTGGTTGACCTATGAGTTGAAATTCTCACTCAGCATGTCTTAGGTTTTCTTTTTCTCTCTTTTCTCCCTTTCATGTTCTAGCTACACCTCGGAAATTCTACTCTAGCTACCCCCAGCTGTACAGTGTGACTCAAGATCTACTGCAGACAGGGGTTCATTTCAATACTGCATTCATCTGGGTGATGACATAGGACTTGGATAGAAGGTTATAAATTATGTAAGCAATGGAATGATTTGTTTTAATCTTATTCAGCTTTGTATGTTTTTCTTAAAATATGCCATGAATTAAAAATAGATTTTTTTTTTTAAGAGCATCAGGTAGAAAAAGAGATTTCTGCCTTATTATGCAAAAAAACCTGCATTCAGTGTTAGGGAATCCAAAATTCTTTATCTGAAAAGTCAGAGAGAACTGTCATATGTTCTCTGGACAGCAGGGAAGGCAGACTGTGTGAGGGGTTTAAGAGCCTTTGTATCTCTGTGTCTGCAGAAGAGTCACTGAAAAACTGTTTATGTACAACGCCCACACAGTGCCTGTGAATATGAGGGTTTGGCCAACAGAGGAATTAAGGTCTGATATTTCTCACAGTGATGTGTGGGATGTCTAGAAAAATGAACTCCAGTAAACTGAAATAACAATTCAATAGGATTTTCCATCTCTTCCCTTTATTTTTTCTCGATGTAAAAATAATTAGTTGCAGTAAGGAAAATACAAAAAAAAATTGCTGTTGTTTTGCAATTTGTCCTTATGGATAAGTTTACAAATATAATTAATGCACAGAAATTATTTTTAGGAGGCATACAGTCCATCTTCCTGTAGCTTACCACTGCATCATAGCAATATAGTTTTATATTACATATACATTTTTCATCAGTAGCGTAGCAGCTTTTCAAGTTAGTATATTTAATATGTAAAGAGAACACAATTTTTTAAATTTAAAGAGAACACAACAGTTTAAATAATATTTAAGGTAATAAACTATTTAACAAAAACAAACTTGTAGTTAAAAATCTCAGCTACCTTTTCTTGTATTTAAATGATTTATGTACATAAAAATAATTCTCTTGCACATGCTGCAGCTTGAGGGTCTATCTTTGGGCCAAAGAGGGATACGAAGCCTATAGAGAAAGAAATGGATGACTAAAAAAGACTGTGAAATATAGTTTCTAGACTGTTGAAAATTTCCAAGATTTGGGGCCACGGGAGATCAAATAAAACAGGTAAAAGAAGTGTGGCAAATAGACTGGGTCCCTTTCTGGCTTTGTTTTGGTTGCTGTGCTTTATTGATTTTTTTGATCTCAAAACTTTCTGAATGGGATGGTTTCGAGATATTGAATGCACTTGAGACAGGACAATAAGAGCCTGGCTTGAAACTATTCATCATTCTGATCTTTTATTGTGGTACTCTCTCTTCTGTACTCAAACCCTTAGTGTACAAAGTGTGATAGAAATAGTAAGACATGGGAAAATTAATAGGCTGTTCAAATCCATCAGGTTCCACGGGTCTTATGTAGCAGGCGAAGGAAGAGAAATATGGATAATACTTTGTTCTATTCTTGCAAGGAACACTGAGAATCTATCTTTAGGCTGACAGCAAATATCATCATATAACAGGCCAGAGAAAAAGAATGATTTCTAACAGTGTTTACTTATTTATTTTCATAAATAAGAAACAAAACCAATAAAAGTAATTTTTATTTCCCCTATAAACATATATTAATAGAGATAGAATATTTGTTGTATCATTATGAAGGAGCTGGTTCTTCACACCAGAGATCAGACTGTGTTATTTATGGAATAAATTGGGGATTACCAAAATACAATTAAATTTTGAAAACTGGTATAAAACCAGTTGCTGATGGACTATGGTGTCTTTACCTGCTATAACATCTCTGTTCTTATGAAGACAATTTAGGTGTAAAGAGAGATGGCTGGAAAACCTTTTAAATGTGATCAAAATTTTTACATCTCCCACAATAATCTCCTTGCAAAGTAACTCTGTAATAAGGCACTACTACAAGGAAATTCTACATGTGTATAAAATATTTTCTTTTTTAAATGTAAATGTTATGAATTTTACTACCAGCACAGGGATTTACTGCAATCTGTGTCTGACCTTTCATTGGTACTATAAATGACGTATTAATCATCCTAATGATATACATCTTCTTCAGTTAATGCACATATGAACAGCTGTGCCAAGCAACTCCTAATGGCTACTGAACCGTCAGACTTTATCCAACCTAATGCACGTCTAAGGAAATTGGAATGGAAGCAATGTTTGTAAGCACTTCAGCATATTAGAGCAGTAACTTTACCTTAAAACATTACAGCTTTGAAACATCTGATGAGAACATGAGATTGTCAAGATTAGGTTTTTCATCTAATTTTTTTCCTATTGAAAATTTAACTTCTTTATTAAAGGTCTTTAAGGCAAGTGATGAGCTGCATCCCAGAATTCCAAGGTAATTGGCTTGACAGAGTTGAAAAGAAACTCTTCACGTGTGAGAGACTGGAGAGGATGATTATTGTCTCAAAACAACCAAAGTGTGGTGGCCAGTGAACATACATTACAAGGGACAGAAAGTTCTCAGTAAGACAAGTCCCCAGTACCACAAGAACCACTTTACGTTAGGGTGACCAGAAAGGCTTCTCCCAGGATGCTTGTTCTGTTACATTAATCTATCCCAGTCTGGATTCCCCGGTTGGCTGTCAGCCTCTACCCCTCGTCACTCCCCCAGAGTTCCCCATTGGTCCCCGTTCCCTGGTGCTGCCTTTTCCCCACCCCCGGATAAAAACCCTGAGTTTGCAATTGTTCTCGCGTTTGCCTCTGTAACCTTCAGCAGTGTAGAAGCAATAAATTCTCCTGTTGGAACACACGCAAAGACCCTTCCTGCCTCTTTGTCACCGACAATATTACTGAAGCTAGCCTTGCATTATTTCCTTGCACGTGTGTGACTCCACAGAGCCGGACAGAGCCAGTAATAAAAGTGTGGGTGGGGGCAGGGCATGTTCTGTGAAAAGTGAGACGTGCCCTGCTCCACATGCCACCCCCCTGGAACCTCTATTCCGGCCCAGAGTGTCTGTCAGTCACTGGCACACCTGAAACTCCACCCGGGTGAGAGGGCCCCAGCAGCTGGGATCATGCTAGAATGCAACTAGTGATTATTTTTATAAAGCTTGTTGTTTAACTTCCTGAGAACATCATGTTTCTCCTGTGAGCCTGCGTCAGAGTATAAAAAAAATCTAAGCTCCTTTAGGAAACTTGTCGAGTGAGTCTGGGGCTTTACACCAAGACATCTGACAAGTCATGGCAATAGGTGAAGTCCCAGGTGACTGGAAAAAGGGAAAACTTGCACCCGTTTTTAAAAAGGATAGAAAGAAGGACCCTTGGAACTACTGCCCTGTCAGTCTCACCTCTGTACATGGCAAGGTCATGGAATAGATCCTCCTAGAAGCTGTGCTAAGTCACAGGGAGGACACGGACATGATTTGAGACAGCCAGCACAGCTTCAGCTAGGGCAAGTTCTGCTTTACCAATGTAGTGGCCTTCTAAGAAAGAGGGGGACAGATATATTAGCAAGGCCTTAAGTGATAGAAAAAGGGGTAATGGTTTTAAACTGAAATTCAGACTAGATATAAGGAAGAAGTTTTTTACAATGGGGGTGGTGAAATACTGGAAAAGGTTGCCCAGAGAAGTGGTAGATGTCGAATCCTTCGAAACATTCAAGGTCAGGCTGGATGTGACTCTGAGCAACCTGGTCTAGTTGAAGATGACCCGGCTCATTGCAGAAGGGTTGCATGAGACAGGTTTTAAAGGTCACTTCCAGCTCTAATTATTGGTGAGTTTTTAATGCTATGATTCCATGATTACTTTCATCACAACTTATATACCCCAGTTGTGGGTTGCAATTAGACCACAGACACACTGGCTCTCTCATGGCATGTCTTAGACCTACCAACCAACTTTTGGCCAGATACTGTCTTTGTCATTTTTGAATACCTTTTACTCTGTCGATTTTCAACTTCTCACTGATTTAATAAGTTTATCAGCATAATTAATGCCTTTGTGCATTTTTTTGTATCAATCACGGGGTTAAAAATGAGGCAGCTGGTGGGGCAAACCAAATAGATTTTTACACCTCTATAATAATAACATCATCAGTTATTATTATAGGCTGAAGAGATAAGCACAGACTTCCTCCTTCTGACAGTTTATTACAGTCAGTTTTATGACAACTTCATCCAAAGTGTCAATTTGGTTACGGAGTACCGTTGTAGAATTTTTTAATTAAAAAAAGGTGAATTTCTCTTTTAAACTAGATGTATTATATAAAAAAGGACAATCCCATTCTTTATATAAAGATAATGCATGACAGAAATAGAAATTTGCTTGTCTTCAGAAAAAGCAATTAAGCAGAGTCACAGAATCAATCACAGTATAGTGGAGGCTGGAAAGGACCTCTCCAATTCATCTGATTCCACCCAGTGCTCAAGCAGGTACAGCTAGAACAGGTTGCCCAGAATCACAAGCAGTGAGATTTTTAGTATATGCAGAGATGTAGACTACATAGCCTCTCTGAGCAACCTATTTCAATGTCTGATGACACTCAGATAGGCTAATAACACTAAGATAACTGCATTTAGTTAGGGAGTTGGAAGGACCTTAATGATTGTCTAGTTCCAACTCCCTTGCAATGGACAGTGTTTCTAAAAGAAAATCATGCCAACCTTAAAATCAAGCTAGTTGATTCAAAAATTCAAATATTGCGGTTTTTGTAAGATACTAGGTGAAAAACCTTCTTAAGATCACAGTGCAAAAATATTAATAAAGCATTTTGTATTTGCAAAATACCGAGGAGAAAAGGCAAGCCTCTATTTATATAGCACAGGTTTTTAATTTAGAGGATTTATTGAGCGTGGACTTTGTATCAACTTAGGATGAAATGAGATATTGTACTAAATAAATTTAACTTAGTGCTGAATGTACACTTATATATCATGTTTCTTGCTAAGTATTGGAAGCTATAAGCCCAAAGATAGATGTGTAATGAGCCCATTCAATTTTGACTGTATGAATTTGTAAACCTGGACTTGTTTTTTTCCTAGCATAAGTAGCTGTGCCTTACCCTCTAAAAATGATGTTGAGATGCTTACAGAAAAAACTCACATGTGGTAAATACAAAAATAATAATGGTGATTTTGTTTGTTTGCATAAGATATAGGAGATAAAATCAGTGTCTTTACTGAATCAGCATTTTGATTTCTACAAAATCAAATAGCTAATTAGCCAACAATGAGAGACATCAGTGGTTAATACAGATCAATGCAGGTGTTCTGATTTGCAATTTGAGTTAGAGTCAAAAGGTACAAGCTAATACATTTGGATTTGTCTTAACCAAAAAAATTCAAGTAAGAACAAATATGTGAAAAAGATATCCTGAGATTTCTAAAGAACTAGACAAGACCTTTGATCATACAAACTTCTGATTAATAACATTATTGTTTGGATATTCAAGATATTGTTTTCCTGGGTATGTTCTATCAAACAACCCCCTTTCTCCAATAATTTGATTTAGAATCATAGGATCATAGAATAATTTGGGTTGAAACGAACATTTAAAACACATCCAGTCCCCCCTACCTGCAATGAGCAGGGTCATCTTCATCTACATCAGATAGCTCAGAGCCTCATACAATCTGTTTCTGGGGATGTGGAATCTGCCACATCTCTGGGCCATCTGTATCAGTGTTTCAACACCCTCATCATAAAAAATTTCTTCCTTATATTAGCCTGAGTCAACACCTTTTTAGTTTAAAACCACTGCCCTTTGTCCTATCATTATTAACAAGTCTGTCCCCATCTTTCTTGTACAACCCTCCGAAGCATTGAAGGGCTCCTGTAAGATCTCCCCAGAACCTTCTCCAGACTGAACAACCCCAACTCTCTCAGGGTTTCTTCACAGGAGAGATGTTTCAGTCCCCTGGCCTGTTTTGTGTCCCTCTTCTAAACACACTCCAACACGTCTATGTCTTTTTTTTATTGAGTTCATAAGCAATATAAAGACTTAGATGTGGAGTTTATTTGTCTCAGAATATTTTTCCGGTAAAAGTTGCTGTATTGTAATTCAAAGCTGAAACAATATTGACACAGCAGTCTATTGATAAGATTACAAAATTAGAGCTGTAAGTAAGGACAATTAAAGAAAATTGTACATGGGCAT
The DNA here is from genome assembly GCF_009650955.1 of Corvus moneduloides. Lineage (NCBI taxonomy): Eukaryota > Metazoa > Chordata > Aves > Passeriformes > Corvidae > Corvus > Corvus moneduloides. The sequence goes on along the minus strand of NC_045481.1, from coordinate 29,553,555 downwards.
TCATGAACAGGAAAAGAATACTGAGCTTATTGCAAAATATTGTATTTTGTAGCACTTGAAAAGTTTCAGTATTGCTTATTAAGAAGTAAGCTTACTTAAGTAAGATGTTTTGTTCGTAATTCAGATAAAGTAAGTCTTCATAGTGTGATAGCTCATTAACTATTGCTACCAAATGAAGCAGAACACTCAGAAATATACTTGCTGACTACACAGTTTGTATGACAATGCTTAGCATGTTTTCATCCAGGATGTTTATTCCAAAAAGATCTTGTTGCCTGCTTGCACATCTATTTCCTCTTAAAGTATTTATTCTGCAATAATGCAAATTTACTTGACAATTCAGCTGACTTACAATATTCTGATACCTTTTTCAAGTGACAAAAAAATATCTTTTCTAGTCTAGGAGCTGGCTGAGTGAGCTGCAGGTTTGTATCCCAGTGATTCTTAACAACACAGTTGAGACGAGTCATATATTCAAGGGCTTACATTTTTCTTCCTGACATCTTGCAGTAACACCTACTGAAAAAGAATTACATTATATGGTTCATCTTGTGAAAGCTAAACATTTTATTTCATAAGAAACATGAATACAAAAAAGTATAACAGAAAACAAAATTCATCATGACTCTTTACAGCTAAGTGTAAAAAGTTTTACCCAAGGCCTCAGCCTTTCTTTTGGGAATCTTATCATATTCTTCTTGAATATGGATTAACACAGCTGATAAAATATTCAAAATTACTGTATATATTGGTGTTGTGTTGTTCAGTAAAAAGTAATTAATACACTGTGGAAAAATGTATAAATAATTACGTGATAAAAGAGAGGACATCAGTTTGAAAGATACCATGGCACATTGTCAAGTACTCAACATATAACATTGCGTTGGTTAGAATGTTTTTACTTCATCCTGTTTTGTAGAATCAGTTTATGTGCTGCACATGCAGAAAGACAGAAAAATGCCGCTGGAACTAAGGGATATGGAATTTTCTTAAAGTCTTCTTGCATTTCGCACATGCTTGTAGTTTTTAACTATAAAAGGAAGCTGGGTATATCTTGAGTACTTAAAGTAGCTAATTTTATGATTGACAAGGCTACTTCTATAATTTGAAACACATAACACTACAGTAGATATGAATTCTGGTTTTCAATTTACTTTGAAATACTTCAAAATATAAAAATGCACAATAATCAAAGTTAGAAAACATAACAGGTGTATATCTAGAGGACAGTTTTATCCATTTGGGAAGACACTCTAAAAATGCTCAGGGTTTAAAAATCTGTGGAAATATTTTATTTCATATAAAGATAAATTATAATTTATTAATTATTTAATATTAAGCAGGGTAAATATAATTTTGCCTGCTGATTTTATTATTTTTTTTCTTAGATTTTTCCCATCACTATAGCATCCAGAAACCTGATTAGTTTCATGACATGGTTTGTTTCTTCAATGATTTAGGCATCTAGGTGATCACAATTTTCATTACAGAAGTGGTCTGTTGGGATACATGAAAAAGACAGTCAGTACAATGAATAAGTTGAACATGCCCTCAGTATGTACAAATAGACTGCACATAAAATGTCTGCATTTTTTTACTGAGCTCAGAGCCATCCCATAAGTAAAACAAAGGTTCAAAGGCATAACAATCACCTGCTTGCTACCCTCACATCTAATAAAATCACTCTCTTCCAAAAATTACATCAGACCAAACTATAATCACCTCCTCTCTAACACCAGCTCTTTATAACTCACACAGTATTAATCTCCTAAAGGATAAAACATAGTTTACTATGCCTTTTTTTCTGATTAAGATGGTAAGTTTTCAGCTACCTTCAGGGCTTCTATAAAGTCTGCATTACAATTTAGAAGAAAAGATTGGAAAGGAGTAGCAAAATATATATTCTTTCTCTAAAGAGAGGAAATTAGCCCTCCTTACAAAAAAATGTACTTAGAAACAGCTAAGTAAAAAGAGGAAATCTGCATTTGATACTTAAATGTGCATCTCTTGGTGACAGCCCAACTTTCTTGCAGTTTTCAAGTGCAGCTAGCATCAATGTTAATATGAACATTTTCTACTACTTGCTTTCTTTTGACAATATGGGACTACTTGAAGATTCTTTTCTTTTTTTAATAGCTAAATATTTCTTTCTATGATTGCTGTTATTTCTCTTGTGAGTGTTAAGAACTTTTGCTGTCTCAATAGATTTTGCATCCCTATCATCAATCACTAAAGGTAAAAGAAAAAGAAAACAACATAAGAATGGTTTCTAAATCCCATAGTCCTGCCATCTTTTCACTATTGCCACCATAATCAACTCCATACATACTACTGCTTTGAAGTAGTTGTATCTTACTAAATGTGAGATAACGTTCATCGTATGAGTAAAGGAACTACATGATTATCTGGGTATTTTATAGGTGAAGATCTTTTTTTTTTTGATGGGAAAAAGGACTTAAGAACTTAAAGTAACAATATCTGGCTCACTGATTCTTTCAAAGTAAAGATACCTTGGCTGTCTGAATGCCAGTGATATTTCTACCATTAGAGTAACAAACCAAAACTAAAAGCAACTTTTGGTAGAATCTGGATGATTTACGTTTTCATAGATAACAGAATTTATATGAATACATGGTTGTGTCTTTTGAAAACAAAATACTCTAAACCCATCTGCTTTTCTAAAAATTTTGAGTAAAATATGTTAGAAAATAAATGGTTCTATGTTTGCATCACAAAATCACTTTGTTGCTTATATAGTTTTATACTATATTATATATAGTATATTGTATGTATATTATATATAGTTTTAAAAAACTTTCACAAAGTTTAACATTCTTTCATAGTTTAAAAAAATTTGGGTTTTATCCTAATATATTTATTTTGTCAAAATAACGTTTTGAAAACTTGTCCAAATTCATTCTTGCTGGAATATTAGTTTCAAACCTTTAAAAAACACCCAGATAGTACTTACAATGGCTTCTTTGAGTGGTCACACGGCTGCTTCTACCATGAGCATGTATTTATCTTCACAATGTAGATGTCAGAGAAGAAATCCAAACATTTCATTTAAGTAATGGAAGACTGGCACACAGAGAAGTTATTTAAAGAGAACTGAACCTTTCTATCATACAGCAGTGTCATGACCCAGGAAACATTATTCACATTCTAATTAAAAACTACCATATAACAGCTTGCTGTGCAATGACTGGATAATTGATACTGGTATTGTGGTTTAGTAACCTCATTTTTGATCAGAAGTGATTTTACTCTAAACTGCACATATATAGCTGTATACTACAGTCTTCAATGTTGACCTTCAAGGATGGTCCTTTATTGTCATCACATACACGTATGCAGTATATAAAAATATTGGGGGTTTGTATGCAGGTATTTTTCCAGGTATGCAGTTCATGGGGTTTTTTTCTGTTGTCAATCAATATACATGTAGATATTTTAATACAAATTTCATTGTGTATGCAGGTGGACTGTGCTTTTATCTTAAATGAAAAATTTGCCTATATATATCATGGCGCAATATATTTTATTGGGTGTAAATGGCAAGGCTGTGGTAGAGAGGATTCATTCTGTGGGAGTAGGTCAGGGACTGCTTTGTGCCAGATACAGTTCAGCCTAAGAGCCAAGTGTGTAGTGCCTGTGAAAACATTTGCGAGAGGTCAAAGGAGTAGGAAGGATGGAATGAGGGAATGAAGGAACACCAAAGTCATAAGTGTATGAGATGCTCCATGGAGGACAAGGTATATCCCCAAGGGGTCTGTAGCCTATGGATAAATCCTTGTCAGAGGAGGTAAACCCCTGAAGACACATGGCACAGCCTGTGAAGGATGTATGCCAGAGCATAAAAAATGAACAAGAAGCTAAGTGAGGAAGAGAGAAACTGCTCCACCCCAAGCCTGACCATCTGCACCAGCCATTGTGTCCTTGAGGGGACTGAATGTAACCTGTGGTGATAACAAGTCAGTGACTGAGCTAAAGCTGAGCCCAGCAAGCAGGGAGAAGAGGTGTCTGGCCCTAAGTGATTAAATGTTTGTCTTGTTTCCCAGTAACCTGAATCAGTAAGCAAAAGTTTGTTGCAAATAATTCAACTTAGATTCCTCAAGTCGAGTCTGGTTTTGCTGCAACAGTATCTGGTGAGGGATTTCCCTGAGTTTATTTCAAACAACAAGTTTTCTTACCCCTCTTCCTCCTATTTTTTTCCCCACCCATCCTGCTGGGAGGGGGTGACAAGGAGTAAGCAAGGAGCTGTGTAGATGTTCAGCTGCTAGATGGGGTCAACTACCACATATGTAGAATCAAAGACAAATCATAGGCAACCACAAATAATGACCTTTTCTCTTTTTTTTTTTTTTTTCCAAAAATGGCTAAAGAAGGCAGTCCTTGATTGATACTTTTTCTGTGTTAATGGAGCATGCTTATAAGTGTACTTTTCAGAAACAAAGAAAGCGGTTTAATTTTCTGCATGTTACTGCATAGCATAAGACACTTGCAGTGGCCTTAATAGAATATTAAACTTAAAAATGTATTGAAATATATAATATTTGCTAAATGTAAAAATATTTTAAGGTAAGATCATCCAGAATTATTCACCCCACTCACCATGGTTTTCAACATCTCCTTCTTCATGTCTAATATGCTGCATCACACCTGAAATCAGTTCGCCATTCAGCACATCTTTTATTCTTTTCCATAAGCTTCCTACTTGTTGAGGATGGACAGCAGAGTAAATATATAACAGGTGAGTGAAGATAATAAAATCATTCTTTCTTCCAATGGTCTGTACATCATCATTTTTGCTGATAACTTGCAATGTCTGACCTTTTAAACTGACAGGATGTTCACCACTGAAGCTTTATAAAGATGGCTATCTCATCTCTGAAAAATGGAAGCCAGGCATTCAAGACTGACTTGTATTTGTCTCTGAATCAAACTGTCATTTTTGCTCTGTTAGCATTTGTTATCGAGTCAGGACAAGCAGTTATTCTGTAGGCTAGTTCATGTAACCTTGAATTTTTCAGAAAGTCCTTGAGAGTTAATTCAGTGGGCTTAGGCAACTACAGTTCATGTATATAAGTGAGTTATACAGAATCTTGGCAGCTAGCAGTTGTAATAAACATTTAATTTACAATCCATACAACCGTTTTAACTTTGCAAAGTGCTTCATGTATCCATCTACTTTCACTGATTTATTATAATCCCCGTTTAGCTCAAGTTACATTTATGGGGAATCCTTCATGGCTTAAAAACCAAGACAAAGATATGAACAGTTCATCATTCAGTAGGAATCCTGTTAAGATTTCCAACTGGATTTTAGTCCAGAAATTTAATAAATGGACAATCCTCCTCCCCTCCAAATCAAATAAAAACAAAAAAATGTTGCATCAACATCCCTTTACAAGTGAAATAAATTATATGGCAGAGACCAAGGAACTCACTATATTATTGCAAAAAGAAGAAATTATATCACTGATACTGAAATGAGGTGCCAAAAACATTTCTAAGTAACAAAAGTATCACATACTGTTTTATATATTTGCATAAGTCACTACAAAGTGAACAACTAAATAAATAGTCAACATCAATCTAGAATTCAGAATTTGTAGGGAAATAACCTACATTAGAGATGAAAAACCAGTCTCTGAACAGTCTTTTAATTTTAATAGCAAAAATATTGTACTTTGTTTTAAATTTTTATTTTTCTTTCAGATTTTATCTTTTCTTTTTTTTTTTTTTCCAATGTCTGCCTGTAATTTCAGCACTGATCTTCCATTCCTGTTATGGTAGGCAAAGTTTTCCTAAAAGTTCTTGCAGAGGTGGTAGGGTTTTGAAGCCCTCTTGTGAAAGTGTGCAAACAGCTGAAACGGAATTTCAGAATATACATAGGATACTTCAATTTCCAAAGCATATTACCTTCAAGGATTTGAGTTTAGCAAAATTTTTCTTCCTAAAAAATTGTGATTCACAAATAAATAAAACCACAGCAAGAGTCTAGACAGCTTAAATTTAATTTCCTTTCCTGTGCTCAGAGATTGCAGAAAAATACAGAGATTACCCACAGCATTAAGAAAAAGAATAATTTTGTGTGTCTATTCCCTGGCTACATGTTAAAAAAATTACATCTTGGGTATGATAATCAATGGCATGGTGCAAACACTAAAGTCAGCTTTGCTGCTACTTTTTATACACCTTACACAACAGTACACTAAAATGCAGCTGGCTTTGAGATATTCACATTGACATTCATGTTGATATTCACTTTGTGTCAAACTTCTCTCCTGTAAGCTTTTAAATATTTCAAGACATTGATGATCCAAAAGAAAAACGGAGATAATGGGGCTGGGGGCTCAGGGATTTTATGAGAAGGACAACAGTGATTTAATGCAGAGGACCTTTTCAGCAAATGGTGGGCTATTTCTTCATGAGGAGAAATTCTGGTAAGGAAGAACTTGAAGTAAAGAAAGTTAATACATTACTGGGAATATTGAAAAGTTTGGAAATATATTAATCTTGCTGATTTCTGAGTTTCCTAGATAAAACATGGAAAAGATACGATTTATAAGACTTCAGTATCCTTTTTGAGGAAAGTTAGATACAGTCAGATATTTTTCCTTTACTGTTTGTGAAGTGTAAAGGGAAATTTCTGATACATTATACAGTATTTACAATGGAGAAAGCTTTGAAGCACTTTGGTTTGTGAAACAATAAGAACTGGGCAAAAACTTAATCAATTCAAGTAAGAATTCAAGAAATTTTTCTCATTCCTTTTTTTAAGAAAGAAGATTTTCTAGGAATGGATTTCATACTGTTTAAACTTATTTAATGCATAGATATATTCTTATGTTGTTTTGATGAACTATCCAGTTCTTGCAGGTAAATTGAAAATGGAAATACATGAATTTGTTTATTTACTTGTTATGATTGGCTTGAACAATTAATGATGTTCACAAGTTTTAAGTCGAGATTTTTCTTTGTTTTTGGTTTTACTTTTAACAAACACTTGTCTTTGTCTTGGATTACTTTTAACAAACACTAAATTTCTACTGTTCTATTCATCACTGTTTAGAAAGATGAATTCAGATTCTGGTTCCTTTGTTGAATAGAACGCACCTGCAATAAACAGGATGTCTACACAACCAGAAGAATGGAGATCTCATTTAACTATAACCTAAATATAGGTTTAGAATGGGAAACTTCCTTCAATACAGAAAGTTGTGCTGGTTCTCCCATAGCATGTAGTCTAGTTTGGGATAATAAAATGAAGAAAGTATGATTTTCCTGAAGCTGACACTCTGGAATCTCCTGTCTATGGTACTCTCAGAATGAGAAATTAGGATAAGTACATTTTTTTATAATACAGCATTTTTCAAATGTCTCAGCTGTTTCTTTCTAGAACAATAGATTGTTACACTTCTCAGTCATGGCACATATTCAAGAATCTTAGAGACTGAGATCCCTGAGTCTCATTTCCAGGCATGATTAATAGTTGGAGCTTAAAGAATTATATTATTATTTTATCTAAAGATGCAGGTACAAGGCTGAGATACTTAGGGATTGTAAGTAGAACCATTAGTGAAGGACTACACGTTCTGTTGACTACACCTGAGGGGCTTTTTGTGAGTGACTAAATCAGTAAATGAGTTCTCATTAAATATAACAAGCAGCAAGTGCTGGGAATGAATCAGGTAAAAATAGGTTGGCTATTCTATTTCAGCTAATTGCTCTCCTGACAAACTGTTTATTTGGGCAAGGTCTTGAAAATTATTGCTGTAGCTCCAGCAAAAAGGTATCAAAGGAGGGTTCAGTCCTTGAGTGCTGTACATCAATCCCATTGTGAATTTTAGCATGTAAAATGTCCTCCTTTGCAACATATATAGATTGTACCTCTCATTTCTTCTAAAAACACTTTTGAGACTAATGGGATGAAGAGTCACTTTTACCAGTATGCACTTGCTGTATAAGTGGAGATGTACCCTATTGGGGTTTCTTGTGTTCTGGGACTTCTCCATCTAATCAAAATATTTTAATTAATAATGTATTTCAATTGTGCTCTTTTTATTAGAATGTTTCCAGTCTATTAAATTATTCTATTTCCTATGTTTTTTTTTCTCTGCAGTAGAAAGGTTAGGCACAGAAATAAATAATCTGGTTTAATGTCTTTTTCCACTATCTCTGTGAGTGAAGCAGCTTACAATAACACTGTTGTATTTGTTTATGTTTTATCAGTTTCTCAGTGGTAATTACCTATTGCAATCTGAAGAACTGTAGGCTTTTCTTACTACGTCTCATTTACAATTGTAGTTATTTACATGTTTGCCAGTCAGTTACTAATAGATTATTTAAATATTTATATTTATTCCATGGTGGTGTAATGCATACAGAGGATTCACAAATCATTTTTATCTTCTTCTGATTATACTTCTAAAAAAAAAAAAAAAAGAAAAAAAATATGTTCATTCAATCTGACTTATCCAAGTTCAAAATAATTTAGCTTGGTTTGAAATAGGTAAATATGGCAAATGAAAAGAGTGTTGGAACACTTGGCTATGTTTTAGCACCAGGTTATGATGAATAAAATCAGAAAAGTAAGTCACTGTGGTGAATTGCTTGCATCCATGGACATGATGTCCTACTTTGAAGTCAGATCCCCAATGCATCTTTACTCTTTTCTAAGTGGTTTTGGTTTGTTTCTGTTTTTCAGAAGTAAATGATATATACAAGTGCCATCTTGTTAAAGAAAAAGGTATTCTGCTTTCTTGATCGTTGTTGTACAATCAAAATTTAAACCAATTACCTTATCATTTATATATCTTTAGCATATTTCTCAAACAGAATTTTCCTCTTTAAAATAAGCAAAGGAAAGAAAAATGAATTGCTTTACTCTGGCAAACATTTAAACTCTTAATTGTACTTATTTTTACAACTGTTGTTCCCTTCTACTTCCATATGTCATTAGATGATCCCTATTATTGTTTTTGATGATTTAGCATCCTCTAGCTGTGCCAACTCAAAGTTCTATAGCCAATGATTTTTTTTCCTAAAGTGCACAAGTGTAAAAAAGGTGAAAATTTCTTGATTTGAAATCTTCGTAGCTACATAATGCCTTATGCATCAATTAGCTAGTAACAGTAGCCAAAAGTTCTTTTTACTTAGTATGGTATTCTGATTCTTCTTTTATCCTTTTTGCTCTTTGTCTTTCATGTTGAATAGTCTTCTTTCCATTATAGTTATTAATTTTCATAAAGCTAGAGTAACTAGTATAAAAGTTTTGTGGTTTTTATGAAATTACAGATTATAAAGTCTGATGGGACATTCCTGATCATTTTGTCCCATCTTTTGTACTAGCTTGGTCACAGACCTCCCCCAAGTTAATTCATGTTTGAAAGAAAGCATGCACACATACACACACACACATATATACTCATAATATAAATGTAAATTTTTTTGTTATAAGAACTACCTTATCCTTCTGAGACTTTTTATATTGTCCAAATTATTTATATGATTTATTTGTAATTTGAAGTTATCTAGTCTCAGCTTCCAGTTAATTTTTTACAGATTTTTCAGACATCCTGAAAAGCCTTCTATTATCTAGTAGATATTATTTAGTGCTCTAAACTCAGGTAAAGTGAAAAAAATAACCTAAAATAAAAAAAGAGGAAGTCATTCACAGAAATGTAAGATATATATCTTACATTCTTTAATAATTCTCTAAATGAAGTTACTATGGAATGACAAACTTCACAAAAAAAGAAAAGACTGGAGGACAGTTATAAGTTGAATATCTCAAGTCAACAAATTTCTTTTATTTAATATTATAAAATATGACCTTGGCATGAAAACACAGTGCTGTCATCATGTAAGTTTCTGATGACTGAGGGAGTGATGGGAATAATTGTATTTGCAAAGTATTATAAACAAGAAAACAATGACAGATATATAGAAAAAAATAGGTTTTACAGGATGAAATGTTGAGTCATATAGTTAGAGATTAAAAACATAGAGGTCTTTTTAGAAAGAGAAAGTTCATAGTCTGAAATAACAGAGGAGATTAAATTCCCATGTGGAATCTCTTTCTCTGCTAATGGTAATGTGGCCATGAAATAAAGAAATGAAATCTAACAATCAAGATAGTTCCACCTGACATAGGAAATATTTGTATTACTATACAAACCCTTATAAGACTTCATTAAGAATACCATTTATAATTCTAAACTTCAGTGGTAGAGAAAAGTGGGCACAAATGAATAGAGTTTCAAAGAAAATCTGTAGGATGAAATGCATATTAAAGAACCTGTGCAATAAGATATTTAAATGGCTTTGAATTATTTATGTTAGCAAAGTGAACTCAATTGGAGTAATTATTTTGTCCATAAACATACAACTAATAGGATTAAAATCACTGAAAATCTAAAAGTAGGAATGAGTAAGCCCATGAACGCATATAGACTGAAAAACAGAAGTGGCTTTCCCGCCATTAAGAGGTGATGTTTTTGAATGGCACCAAATTAAAAAAATATGCCCAACTAGTTCTGTGACAGAACCTGATAAATTTATGCAAGTTAACAGAATCGAATATAATAAGGTTATATGTATGATAACCCAGCATTTAATTGTAATCATAATATTTGCTTTAAATATTGTGAAATTTCTTCTTGTTAAACTTCTCTAAGGATTGAGTAGCTACTCTTTGCAGAAACAGTATTTTGTTTGTGTGGGAGCACACTGATGTGGGAGCACAATGATTTTGTGATTCAATAGTAAAAAGTTACTGTTTGTCATTCATATTTCATTTTTCTTCCAGTTGACATGACCCTTTAAAATGCTGAAATGCCTAGTATGTTCTGTCTTCTGATGCAATATGGGCATCAAAAGCCAATGCTACTTCACTTTATACTTGATTTCCTTGAATTTGTTGTCAGAGACACTTGAAGTCAGTGACTTATAAAGGACTAATTAAGATTGCCAAATGTAGACAGCCAGGGGAAATACTTGAGTTAGTCTGTGTATCTCTTTAGGCCTACTGGCCATAGAAATTGTCTTTGAATACTGAGACTTTCCCTCTGCACATAATCTCTTTTGCCCTCAAAATCTCTCCTAACTAGGTTATAATCAGAGATTTGAACATCAGCTAAACCAGCTCATCAGATTCCAGCAATACCGGACAGATGAAATGTGTACTCATGAATTAGTAATTTATAATTGCTATAATTTATTACTCAGGCTCCTGGAAATGAGCTCTTATTTGAATATAGTTCTTCCAACTGGTATCTTGTACTTTTAAAAATAAAATTGCAATTTTAAACTCTTCTTCTATACTTTCATGGAAAAATTCATTACTGATAAACTTCAAGCTCCTGAGTGATCTAAGGCCCAAGATGCCTATGCATACATCTATACAAATTAAATTGAATTACAAAAAAGAAAGGTCATAGTGTGATTTTTATTAACCACTTTTAGGTTTCCCTCTCCTCTCAGTTCTTCTAGAGCTCAGCTTTAGGAAGATTTCAGCACATAGTCCGGGGGCTCGGGGAACCTGATCACACTTTCCATCAAGAGTATAGTATTGATATTGTTGGAGACGTAAATGAATTAGAAAGATCAGGAAATACTTTTACACACATCCACTGAAGAGAAAAATGCTGTCAAAATAGTCCTTTTTATCAAATTCCATAAAATTTCTTTCATACATTCGCAAATTTTCCTTTTATTTAAGATATCTTTACAACTGGACAGTGAAATACCACTAATGTTTGAACTTTTTGGTTATGCTTTACTTTCTCAATAGTGATACACATGAACACCTTTCTAAACTCAAAGCATATGCACAGTCCCTGCTGTGCTTTTTCAGACTAACTTTCCATACATTTAAAATTCTCATGCTATACTTAATTTTCATATCTGAATTTAGAGCTAATCTGAGGTTCTGGACCTTAGGTTTTAAAATTATTTTGCATTAGAAAACTTTGTCAAAAATGATTTCTGGAAATTGCTTTTCCATTAGAAAAGCTGCAATTGTATTCAGCATGATGTCTTCATTCAATCTTCGAGGTTACAGTACCTTCAGAATTAATCAATAGGCACCTGATTCCTAGATGAAGGTTAAAATGATTTTCTGGCAACCCTGGCAGAAAATGTTTGGCAATTCAGTTACTTAAAATTGGTCTGGATTTTTATAAGTAATTAGTCAACAGCTAGCTCTCTAGGAGTGGATCATTCCTTAGGAAGGGAGATGGGAAATTTCCATGTCTCTATTTGAACATGGATATTAGGGGATCCAGATTTTCTGTGAACATTTCCTTTAAATCTAAAATTATGTACCTAGATCACCTTCGTGGAAATAAAAAAACAATGGCCCAATTTCTCGTGACATTAGGAGTTGCTTCACCTGAAAGTCTGTCTCACTTCAGTAAGTGATAATATGCTAGTTGAGATTTGAGACCAACTAGACAGGAATAAAAATGAAATCTTTGAAAAAATGTTTGTTATTTCATATCGTATTATTTTAATAAAAATTGGTAGGAATAGAGGACAAGTTTCAGTATCTTCTTGCTACTATGAAGGCAGAACAGGGAGGTATGTCTCAATAAACGTTATTGATATGTGTTGGGAATAATCTGTTAAACAGATCTGTGAGAACGTAAGATACCTTAAGGTGTAAAAATTGTACATATCCCCAGTCATCCAATATCTTAATGTAAATTATGTGAAGCTGCCAAAGACCACAGTTTCTTGCAAACTATCAAACTTTTTGACACAAGAGGATTGAGGTGGGATTTGTATTCTCAGCATTAAACTGAGTTACCAAGAGGAATATGTAAAGAGGATATTTTATATTCTAAAAGTAAAACTTTGAAAACTTGCTAGGGCTTAAAAGTTAGGTGAAAATATTACCATTCTCACCTCTTTGAACATGGGAAATGGAAATTTTAATATGACTCACACATCATAAAAAGTAAAGTTGAATGTTTGTGATAGACAATCAACTGCATCTTAGCATTCTAGTTTGTGTTTTACAGGTACTGCAAAAACCCTGACCTTTTAAAGACGTGTGGAATATAACTACAAGCGCTCCTTTAAGATACAGGAAGTAGGGGATGAATATTATAAATCAAAATGTAGCAAAATCTTACTAAGTAACAATTAGTAACCAGCAAAGAAATTTGTTTAGCTAAGGGTAACGACTACATGGCAAATCATCTGAGAGGCTCTGTGCTGATTTAGAAAAAAACCATCAGGTTCAGAAATTATAGTTTGGAGGTACTGGGGCAGAAATTCAATAATGAACTTGAAGATTTCAATCCCATCAGTTTAAGGAAAGTATTTCTGATAATCCCCAAATGACATTTCATTAGAGAAATTGTTCATTATGGAAATCTGCTAGAAAATCCAAGAACTGTAAGAGCTTGTATGCCAGGTGACTCATAACTGGCATTTCATCAAGTTCATCCATAGATTTTGTAAAAAGACAAAAGGGATGTGTTACTTGCCTTGAGGTCAGGGTGCAAAAGTTGTATAATTTACAAAGTCTGTGTGTGCTATTTGTTGAAGAGTGATCTCTGTGAGCAGAGTGTTGAAAATCCATATGTTTTGCTGCCTGTCTACCCAACTGTCAATCACTGCATGGAACATGAGACCTTTGTAGACAGCAGCAAAAATAAGAATTGTTTGCAATATTTCAGTGTCATGACTTCACTTAAAAATGTATAAAACAGAATTCTGAACACTAAAAATGAACATTCATGATCCTACCAATCTCTGAGCATGAATCTATCCATTTGGATAAGCATCCAAAGATCTATATCTGTAAAAATATATATACATCTATATAATGTAATATGGTTGTGATATGCTGAACAAATACCTTCACAAAAGTATCCATAACTATGAGTTTGAGTTGCTCATGTAGTTCTACAACGACAAATGTGTGTAATATATTTTTCTTTCTAGTTTGTATTTACTTTTCTATACGAAGTATTGAGTTTCATCATCTATATGGCATGCACAGATCTTGCTTTCCCTGTTCAATTGTCATTATCTCCATCCATAAGTATTCTCACCTTCTTTTTGTTTTCACCCTGCAAAGGAGGGGTGTGGCAAGCAGCTGGGTCAGTGTTTGACTGTCAGCCAAGGTCAATTCACCAACCCTAAAACCACATTATATGTATGTATGTATGTAGGTATGTATGTATGTATGTTTCTTTCTTGCTTGCTTTTTTCCTTTTCATCATTCTAGTAAATAAAGATAAAAGAAACAAAAAAAATCAGTGTTCTTACATGGAATTAAAAGGCAACATTCTCTTTAAAGTCAGATTACTTGCAACAGAAATAAGGCAAATTATTTCGTTAACTTCCCCTTAAGCATATGACAGTGATTCTATATTTAATATCTCTGCTTTACATTTAAGGAATTCACCAAAATTATCTGATTTCTATATGCTGACAGATTCTACCAGAAGTATTGAAATCTCATGAGATATTTCAGGAAAGTTGCCTGCATAAACTGGTATGGATAAAGAAGAAACATTATTAACTTTTCATGAACCTAATGAGATTTTTATATATTTTTTTCAGTTTGGTTGGTTCTTTTCCTTTTTTCCTTGGTGAATGTACTCTCATCCTTTCACAAAAAGTAGACTAGAAAGAGAATTGAATTAAGACAGATAAATGATAATGAGTATTAATAAGAGTAATTGTTTATCTTTCAACCCAACGAGTTAAAGAGAGTAAAAAGTGTGTGTAACATTGCATGGTGGATGGTACATGCAGAGGTAAAATGAAGGACACAGTGGTTTGTTTCAGCAAATTTTGTATGATTGGGCAGTACCACTAGACAATAGAAAGAGAGCTGGCACAGGTTGCTAGTGCAGAAGATTAAGAAGTTTAAAGATTAATGTATTATGTGCTGAATAACATTCATTTAAACACTCTTGCAAAAGTAAAGAACAGATAGTATAGTTTTTGATTTAAAACTTCTCAGAGTATTTGAACAGATGTTTTTTATTCCTTTTGGGAGATTCCAAAAAGACTAAGGTATAAATTAAGTCTGCCAGAAAAGAAGAGATGATGTATAATAGGACTAGAGATGGATAGAAAAAGAGTTTAAACATTTTAACAGATGGAACAGTTCCATGAATATAAATATAAAATAATTAAGATTTTGATGGGTCTTTATCACAGAAGGCCATGTTCATAATAAATTATAAGATATAAAAAGGATTTTTACGGTGAAAAGACAAGCCTGTTTGTATCATTAATGAATGATGAGCAACAGAGACACAACCCCAAATCTCAGTGTGAAGAGTAATGACAACTTTGATAAGTCCATTACACAGGCTTTCCTATACTTTGTAAAATATGTAGAATTAAAAATACAAAGATTTTTCTTTTAAATCCCACAAGAAAAGCCTTTATGTGATTAAAATTTAGCGGTTTGCTGTAATAATTTTGAAATGAAAGAATGAAACTACTTAAAACTGAGAAACAAGTAGATCACAGGCTTAATTAAAACAAATCAGAGTGAAAAGGAATTCAACATTAATTTATTTGAGAGTGCACTTATCGACTCTTCATGAATAATGTATTATTATTTCAGTGAATAGTATCATATATTACACATAGTATGCACAGTATATCCTCTCATTATATGGTAATACAGGAATCCTCCAAGATTTTCTGCCTCAGTATCAATTTCTACAGACATAAAGAACCATTAGGGGCAACTATCAAAAGATTGCTTTACATTTGCTAAAAAGTCGCTCCCTAATAAGATTTTTTTTTAATCAGATATTAGCAAGTAATGCAATTTACAAGGGACAGCATACACTGTGAGAGCAGTCCATGTTGCATCCAAGTGACTCACAAAAGAGCAGAATATCCATCAACAGTTTGTTGGAAAGAAACATAGAAACATCTAAAGAGGTAAAGTTGAACTTTGTTTTTAATCTGGACATGACAGAGTAATAGTAAGGGATAATATCAAATTAAGAGGAATGATATCTGTAATTTACAGATGATAATCTAATTTACATAGTGTCTGCTGAAAATGCCAGAAGAAAGTGAGGCTCACACGCATGTGGATTCTGCAGACTCACCCTTCCAGTCTGCCCTTGCCTTAAATCGTGTTTGCCTGTACTCCCACAGCAGCCCAACTGCTAAAACAGATTTTGCCAATCCTGACTGTTTTGGTGCAGTGTCATTGGACTGCTTACTTTGTAAGAGGTCCTTTTCCAACTGCAAAGGAGTAAAATGGCATGATGTCTTATTCTAGTAAAAAACATGGCTGAATTACATGGCACCAAATGTAGAACCATTGCTCTTTTATGAAACTGCAGTGATTGAAGAGTTATGTACAGTAAAGATGGTGTTCACCAGCACAGACCTTTATACCCGAATATTTGCTAAGTCTAAACAAGTCAACCTAGGCTCTGTCTGTAGTTAAAGGAGAGAAATACGGGTGATTCCTCTCACTTTGAAACACTTTATTACTCTCCAGAGAACATAGGTGTGGCAGCATGCTTGTTGCACCACACGTAACACTGATTAAAACTTCTGTTTAATCCAAAACACCTGCTTCATCTGGGAGACATCAGAGATTTCAGTGAGATAGCATTTTAATAACAATATCGTATTAGTGTGTGAAAAAAATCCAATTTTGTCTTGGTTAAAAAAATGAAAAATTTTAAAATTTAAATGTGCCATATGCTTTCCAGATGTATAAATTATGGTGTCATGTAAAACAGGCTCCAACGAGTTTCAGATCCCTGGGGAATTGTCCTAGTTTCACCTACAAAGGTAGTTTTAGATTAATTTTGATTACGGCTTTTAGATTTTAAATATAAGATTAGTGAGCTAGTATATTATGGATTTTAATTAAAACATATTCTGTCTAAAGAATTTTTCATTCATTCATACTGCCCAGCAAAATCCAAAACAATTGCAAGAAGTTACTCTGGGACTGATTGGATAAGTAAAGGAGGCAATGAGTTGTCCTTCTCTCTTGATAACTTTAGGAAGCTATTGTCAAGAGTTTGTGTGCCTTCTGGCCCCATGAGCTGGAGAGCAGCCACATCTCTACAATCCTTAACTCCTAAGATGGATTCTGTTGTGCTGTGCTCCAAAGTATACATTTATAAATAAGAGCCACTGAAGCTGGTACAAGTTTGGAAGTTCTGAAAAGGTCTTGGTAAATACTCAGGGAAACTATGGTGCCCAATTAACCTTTGGAGGCCAAGAAGTTCTTAGGTGTTTCCATTGCCTACTCAGTCCCAAAGGCTTCTGTTTTCTGTGATGTCCTGCCTGCCGTGTAAGTACTATCAGTCTTTGTTTGAGTGAATTCACAGATTGCTTGAACCCCAGTTTGGCTGAAAGAGGGTATATCTCAAGTAATAAAACCCATGAATATTACCATTCTTTTTGTGTGGGTGATAAAATCAGACATGATATCAGACTTTCTAAAAGTTTTAATTATAGGAACATAGTTTTAAAAATATATATATTTTTTCAGGATTTGAATTTTTAAAAATATTTTATTCTTTGATATGGAATAAAAAATTCTTGATTGTTTAATTTTTATGAAACCAGAAAGCTGTAGCTGATAAAGTATATTAATTAACTCAGTAAAATATAGAAGATATTAAATGCATTAACCAGTGCACATTATAACCACAATATGTTTTAAAATACTATGTAAGCTTTTAGAATATACTTTCTAGCTGCATGCATAATAAAAAATAAAACATAATGCTTCCCATTTTCTAATCTTTCCCCCAAGAGCTCATTTGTAACAGTTAAAGAGAAAAGTGAGATTATAAAAAATAAAAAGGCTTACGCAAATCTAATTGAAACTTTTCATTAGCCTAATGTTATTTTTAGATTGTCTCAAGGCTTCATAATTGAGCCTTTACAGTTGTACAAACAAATAGAAGACCGGTAAGAACCTGAAATTCATTACGTTTACTAATGAAGTCAGCCTGGAAACCTCTTCATTGAATATTGCAGTTTGATTGCCATCATATTCTGATTGGACCCTTGATTTACATTTTAATGAGCATATGTTATTTCAAACGCAAACCACGGTGTTATCAGGGGTATTTCACTAGAACTGACAAGATTAAATGAAAAACATCCAATGTTCTGTTTTATAAAAATATGGAAAGTGCAAGTGCAAGGCAGAAACATCTAATATATTGGAAGAAGCTAATAATAACTGACATTAATTAATTAATTTTAGATTCCTGTGGAAGAACATATTTTAAGCTCCTTTTTGAGAAATTAATTTTTCAAGATTATTGTTTTTACAGTGGACACCCAAATAGCTATCTAGACTTCTCATTGGCCTTGAGATATTTATTGCTTATGAAAAAGAAGAAATATTATAGAAAGAGAAACAAATTTTTAAAATAATTCTGTCTCTAAGTACATGCAAACTGTTTACTCCAGATTAATTCTCTATTTATTTTCTTATTTATTTTCTTATTTATTACTTATTTTCTGTGTATTTTACTTAACCTCTTATTAATTTTATTAATGGATTTTTAAAAGAATATTTCGATCTTTGCTACAGTTTTATTCAGTGGAAGCAAATTTTAAAGAAAAAAATGATATGTCTTCTAACTTATAAATTCATTCATCAACAAATTGAAACATGGAAGTAATTATTTTTGTCCCTTTGCCTATTCTTAATTCTATCACTGAATAGAGTAGCTGTGAGGAAAGACTGGTAGATAAATATGCTGTTGGAGTAAATGCAGAAAACTGTTGAATTCATTGGAGCTTTCCTATACTGAAATAAAATTTAAAACCCCCTAACAACCAACGAGACAAAACCCCAAACACACACAAACAAACACAAAGCCAGCAGAAGTCAGAGCTCTTTTCAGCAAAACTGTAGGAAGCTGTTATGGGCTAGGGCCATTAAGCCAAACGCTCCTGAAAATGAGCAAGTTGGCTGCTCTTATTAAATGGCTGAAACACCACTGCAGTTAGCGAAGCTGCACTGCACTGGACTATTTCCAGTTTGTAACAGTTATAAAAATTGGCTTTAAAGTGCTCATGTATTTTCCAGTGCTCCTGAAAACGAGAGAGGAGAGGTATACATGACAGGAGGAAAGGTTATTTGCATGCAAAAAGTTATTACTCTTGTATTTTGTTATTTTGTTTCTCTTTCAGGTTTTTATACAGTTTGTTTTAAACACAAAGCCAGGAAGTGAATGCATAACTTTCCAAGCAATAGTGGAAACATCTGTTTGGACTTACCTTACAGTTTTCTTTTTTTTGTTTACATAATATACATGGGTTTAACTTACTACTTACTGGACTATATCTGTTTTTCTGCATAAACTACTTCATGTAAATCTGCCCAGATTCTTGATCCAGCTGATAAGATAACCATGATAAAAGCATGACTGTACTAATCAGCATTTTATGGAATATGCTTCACATTTCAGGTCCTTAAATTTATTATTGTAGTCAATCATTCTTCTTTACTGAAAGGCTTTTTCTTCAGCAATCACATTTTTACTCTTTTCATCATGCATATTTTATAGATATTTAGATAATACTACTTAAGACATGACCCACTTTGGTTAAGAAGGGTCCTATGCTTATTTCTTGAATTGTTTATATGTAATTAATTTGAGATATTTCTCTCCCTTCCCTTCTCTTCCCTATATGCTTATGAGAAACAAAATGGGATGAAAACAAAACCAAACCAACCAACCAACCAACCAAAAAAAAAAGAACATAGACAAAAAGATTAAGCAATGCTGCATTGTTGACAAGGACTTGAAACTTGACCTGTTCAAAGAGAAAAGTGCCTCCTCATGAATGGAGATAAATGTCTCTTTTTTCTTTTTCTTTTTTTTTTCCCCCTTAAATATGACCTTGTTCATTGATAAAGTCTGAACAGAAGACTGTGATAGAATGATTAGGGAAGGGTAAAGATATCATCTAGAGAGCATTACTGAATATCTTCTTTTCTTTTTTTACAGTTATGCAAGAGTTTGAAACACCTTGGTGGGGGAGAAGGATATTTTTAGGAACACGGGGTGTTGCCACTGACAATAATCAGGATTTAACAGTGAAGAGAACAATTTTAAAAGGCTTTTGGTTTTACTTATGTCAAACTGTCTTTCAGGGGAAACTAACTACCCAAGTAACTTACCACAGAATTCATTTTCCCCAATTAAGCACCTGAAACGTAGGTTCATGGCATAAAAAGGGTCTCTCAGTCTTTGTCACAATCAAGTGAGACAACTAAACCCCAGTAAAGAGGCTGTCTCACCCCTTATATCTTTGCATAAATTACCCTGTGAAGATTCTCATTTCTTGCAATTGGTCATAAAGAGTTCAAACAAAATTTCAATACCTAGCTACTATTTAGATGGCTAAAGCTACCTGAAACCTGAGAGAAGCACACACGGCACAGCAGGAAGGAGCTAATTCCAGGGCCGACAGAGGTAAAGGTTTGGTTAGCATCTGGACAAAATTTCCCATAGTGGCAGACTGTGGGAAAGGAAGCAAGTGTTAATGGATATGCCATCTCAGTTCATGGGAATGGCTACCATATCCCATGAATATCCAGGAGTTAAACTATATAAAGTAGTACCTGAGAAGACCAACTCTAGGACCCCCACCACCAAAGACCAGGGTGAAGAAGGACCAGCAGGATGCCAAAAGAATCCACGTGGTGGTATCCTTCTACTTAGCCTGTCTTGTCTCCCTGTCTTTCCCCCCACCCCCCACCCTGCCCCGTCCTATTTCTTTCTATCTCTCTACACTTACATTAAATAAAACGTGTTTTGTTGACCTCGGCCTGTGATCTTGTTTGCACCTTTATTCGGACAGAAGCATCTCTTTATAAACAGATCATAACAACATCCTCCTGCACAAGATTTTGGGAAGCATTAATGCAGCTGGAGTTTGGTTTCGGGATTTTGGTTTTGGGAAGGTGAAGGATAGCCAATCTTTGAGTAGATACACCAGCAACTAATAACCCACAACGTGTTTGAATGTAGAGCTCAGTTTTGCTGAAAAATTAGCAGCAAAAAAATCTTTTGCAGTGGAACAAATTTGGCATGTTATAAGTATCTTATTTATCTGCTGTTTCCTTTCACAGGGGACTTTTTTAGGTCCAGCGCTATTCCAGAAATCTATCGCTTTCTTTGCTGCAATAGTCTGGCAGAGCCCCTTCTAGATACCAGGAAAATGAAAAATATCTTAGTCTTTTCCCACTTTTGAAAGGAAAATATTTTTTAAATTTCTCCTGAATTACTCTTAGATCTATTTTAAATTTAAAAGTTCCTGATACATGACAAGATAATCAATGTTTTAAATACATTTCTAAAATGCTGGCTTTTTATCCCTGGAAAAAACACAGCTTCGGTGTATCTTCACTAGTTCAGGTAAGAGGTACATCTTGTTCTCAATTTATTTTGGTGTTTCTGAGAAATACTGCAATGCAGCTGGTAGAAAATTGAAAATTTGTGAGAAGCTGTTCTATTAAATTGTGGATTTAGTTTGACTCAAAACATGGATCAAAACTTAAACAATTTTTATTGTTTCACTTTTCAGTACCAAAACCTTGCAGCTGAGCAAAAATATACTGAAAAATAGGGAGCTGCAAACATTTGATTATTGAGGTTACATACAACCAGGATCAGGAGTGCTTCTGAAACAAAGACTGACCATTTAAAGATTTTCTGTGCAGTGTCTAAAATAATCCTTGTAAGGTCACCCCAGATTATTCTGTATCATTTGTCTATACTTTTTCAGTTAAATTTGACTTTAGGCAAATCAGCTCCTTGCTTAAGGACAATTTTTTTCTTTTTTTTTGCCTAAAACTATACCTTAACTTTTATGCTTTTTGGAGCCATTACCTCCTTCATTACATATAAGATGATTAGACTTTTATAAAACATTACAATATGCCAGTCAGAAACCATGACACTACTCACAAGTAATTTTATAAAAAATATAACACAACTTGTCATATTTTTATAGCAGACATTTCATACATGCAACTTTAAATATTTAAGGATGATCATTTATTCATGCATTCAGCACTGTCTAAGAGACAACAATTTTTGAAAATTTATTACCTTTTCTTTGGTTACAGAATTTTCCATGAAAATTACCATGTATTTTACCATTTTTCTGTTATTTGCAAATAATTTTCAAGTATTTACTAAAAGCTGTTGATTAAATCAAAGAAGAATAATGGTTCTATTCAATTTTCTGCTTTTAACGCATAAATATTCATGGATTTAGTTTAGAACAAGTTGTATGAGATTTTTTCTAATCCTTTACAGGGTGATGTAAATGCTTAATATTTATCTATTCTGGAAAAGGAATGCCAGGAGACAAAGAAAATTCTTGGATGAATAACAACATATGTTTCAATTGTGATTTTATTTTATTGGTATTCATAAAAAGTTTCATAAGTAGCCAGCTGTTGTTTCAGTTCTCACAATTAACTCAACCTTAGTAACACAAGCCAATTATTTTCACTGAAAAAGGGAATTTGTCAATAGGTGTGGTACTATCATTGCATAATCAGTTTTAAGAAATGTATGTATACCAAGCCCTGGCAAAAATGAAAATCTTGCAAAAGAGGTAATTTTTAGTGCTATGTTTATTGCTTGTCTATCCCAATCACAGCCTAACTTCTATGCCCAGGGGAGACATCTTCACTTATGACTTGGCACAGTGTGAACTCAACAGATGGACAGAAGTAGCCAAAAGCCAGTGCTCTATGTACACTTAGGGTGTTTGCCAATGGCAGGATTCTCAAACAGGAATTTTTAAACAGCTGTCAATCCTAAAGCTATAACCCTATATTTAAACTGATACAACACTACTAATTCAGTTTTGAGATATTTCTGCTTCAAAAAATAATAACTGACAAACTGTGCAAGGAAAACTTTTATTTTGGTTTCATTTGTGCTTTCATTTGTGCTTTTATTCTGTGGGGCATATGAGCTGCAACATGGAAACATACATAAGACTTGAGTTTTTGGGCAGTGCTTCCTGGACATCATCTTCTGTTTGATCCTGTGAAAATATCCCTTACTAAACACAGCTGAAAGCTGAAGCTGCTGGGACATGTTTGGAAACCAGGCCAAGATGAATGGTGTCACAAATAGACATATTCATGCAGCAGACAAAGACAGTTTAAATTTCACTGTCCGCTGAGGACGTCAACCTTTCTGAACAGTCTCATTCAACAGGATCAAGACAGATAAAATGCATGGATTATTTCAAATTTCCTGAAGATACTACAAAAAATCTAGCTATTCCTCCCAAATCCTTTTTGTCTTTAGAGTCAAAGGATTGTGTACTGAACCTGATTGGTTCTGTCAAGAAGAGCAGGAATTTTGTATTATCTTTCAACATCTGTGATAAATATTTGATCTGTGACATTCTGGTTCTGGGGAATATCAGCAACAGGGATGCTAACAAAAAAATATTTGGATTGTAAGCAGAGTGCTGCTAAGCATTTTTGGAAGCTGTAAAAGGTGCTTTTCAGAGAAGCACACACTCTCCACAGGAGGCTATAAAATAGTGTAATCAGAGAATGCTGTAACTTTTGTGTCCTATATTCTCATCTTGTTCTTGCTTCCAGTGGTTAGTTACACTTGTCCAGTCACCTATTCTCTTTCTACTGTGATATAATCACTTATGAAATACTGCAATAATTTTAATTACCATTTAAAGGAATTTGTTGAAAATTAACCCTCATTTATACATACTTTGAGGTTCTAGCTGCAAAATGCTAATAGAATAGTGTACTTTAATAAGATAGTGTTCTTTAATAAGAATGAATTCATATTTCTGCTTCCATGGAATGCTTGTCACAA
Source organism: Corvus moneduloides (assembly GCF_009650955.1). Taxonomy (NCBI): domain Eukaryota; kingdom Metazoa; phylum Chordata; class Aves; order Passeriformes; family Corvidae; genus Corvus; species Corvus moneduloides. The sequence goes on along the minus strand of NC_045481.1, from coordinate 29,529,685 downwards.
CATTCTTTATCCATGAGCTATACTGAGAAGTATATATAGACCACCATCTATAAAATAAAATCATGACTGCGTGATACTAAGCTTTCAACACAGAATATTTTAATAAAAAATTAAAAACATTTGAAAACCAGGAAGTTATTAATGCTGAATGTACATTTTATTATTTGTTTTTATTTCTGAGCAACTATTATTCTTCTACAAATGCTTTTTTACATTGTTTTAAATTTCTTTGAAAATCTTTGTGAAATGTCTGGTCTCGGTGACATAGCTGAAAGTAAGAAAGTTATTGGAGACAAAAATTGAAATGCTAATTCTTTTGGGGTACTGGGAGTGGTGGTGGTGTTATTTGCTTGGGTTTTGTTTGGTTGTTTTTTTCCACAGTAGCTTCTTTTTACTTCACAATATTTACTATACAGTGGCCACCGGCAAACACAGTCAGCCACAGGATTTAGCTGATTGTACAAGAACCAGTATGAGAGAGCTTTAGTATATTTTGGGGTCCCTAAACACTTCCAAATTTGCTTTCATACAGTCTAGATAAATAGGAGACAAGCAGTGCTGAAAATGAGCAAACTAGTCCACCAATATGCTCTGCTGCTGCTTTGCATTCTGCTTTGCTGTGTGCTACCAGCTGGGATCTGCTATTCTAAATTTACTACAAATGCTTTGAGCTTGAGCTATGGCTTGTCTATTAGACAAGAATATGGTTGAGAGAAGGCTGATCATGGGACCTGGCAAGCATAAGTCTTCTCACAAACGTGTCTTTATCTCTGTTGCATGGATCTATATTGAAGAAAAGGGTAAAATCAGAAAAATGTGCATCTGGCTTTGGAATCTGGCCTTGAGCATAGGCTTTCTTGAGAAAGCTTAATAAGATGGAAATAACCCTACTTCTTACTATCTATAGAAAATAGAGTCTGATAAAAAAGGGGGCAGCAAAACTACTAATTGTGAATGCATGTGATAAAGAATATCTTAACACAGTTTTAAAAGAGAAATATTATATTTCTAAAAATTTCATTAGGATAAATAATGCCTTGTCTCACTAGAGATCATTTTGAGCACATTATATGAAAAAGTACTTATTTTTCACTCACTTAAAGGTGTTAGTTTTAAACATAATGATGTAAAGCAGCTTCCTTTCCAGGACTCTCCTGAGCATGGAAAAAATAGTACAGGATGTTCTATCTTACATTTTTGGCAAGCTATTTAACTGCTTTTGCTGAATTACATTTTAAAACCTTGACAGTGACTTAAATGGCCATGGATTTCAGCTTTGCTCCTAACATACCATAATGTCATAACTCTCTTCAGCAAGGCAGTGATGAGCAATTTTAAGCAGTGAAATGCACTCTCTGTGTGCATGTAGTCCCTCATCCCTCCTTAATAAGCATGCAGAGACATATATTTTACAAGACACAACAAGCTAGGGGAAAAGCACCCCATTAATCTCCAGCAACTGGAGCAGTTTATTTCGTAATGAAATTTTGTTCTGTCCTTCTAATAAAAACTAGTGCCTGTTTACTGTTACTTTTTAGGTTCAAAAGAAGAGATCTTTGGCAGAACATTTCTCTCTGCTGGTCATGCATTTTCTACATACGCATAACGCCGAAATACTTTTCCTGCAGAAATATACTCAAGAAGGAAACAGCATGCTCTAAATTCATACATTGTTGCCTGCTTTACTTCTCTTGATCAATAAAGGGCAGAAAATTTATTTGTGCAATACGTATATGAAACCCCTTGGTTTATTAACCCTTTTCCATATTCACATTGATAGAGGCAGAATACCTTAAGGCAGCTATTCTAGATTTCTTTTATTTCCTTCCAGCCACACTAATATTACTGATTGATAAGGCCCCCATTAACGACAATAACTGAAATTATGGATCTGCTTTGATTTTCAGTGTTTAGAGAAGTAAATTTTGTGTACACCTTAGGCCCACGAAGTGGTGGTTTTCTTGATCTATTAATAAATCAAAATCATGCCCTACTATCATGAACAATTGTTAAATAAAAGTATCTTAAAAATGGTAATACTGGCCTGAATTCGATGTGTCATCCATTTGGTTCTGCAAGTGTTTCTACATAAAGAAAACCTCCCTTAATTCATAAATTCGTTACCTCACACCTCTCCTGGGGAAGCAGTTGTCTGAAGAAGATTTTGTAGTGGAAGACAGTTCCATATGTACAACTCTACCAGGCCAAGCTCTGCATCTTATTTGTAAACATTTTGTTTGCCTTTTCTGTGGACCCAACAAAGACTGTCTTTAGGTCTTTACCAGCTAGGCAAATAATTTACCAGTCAATTTAATAATTGTATAATAATTAGTGTATAATAACTGTTCAAGGAGCTGCTATAGTACATGTTGAAAGAAAGTTTCTGAGGGAATAGGTGGGACAGAGAGGTGAAAGCTGCAGCTGATACAGTGTTTGGATGGCCTTGTGGTAGAGATATATAATGTTTAAAGGAAAAACAAAAGCAAAAGTACCACAATACAGCCTCTCTTGTTAAAGAACTAAAAGCAGCAGAATGCTCAAGGTTTGTACGGGCTCATTAAAATGTCAGGCCTTTATTACAGGACAGCAAAACTCAGTAAATAATAGAATTAATTCTTAAATACCAGAGAATTTGTTTTGATTATAATCCTGAACCAGAGTATTTAGGGTTTGAGAGAACACTGATGCTATGGAGAACTTTTTCATAGTGTCACAACTTCAGAAACTTCATAAAAATTAGTATAAATGTTTGTATATTTCCTGACAAAGGGCATGCCCTTTTGTTGTTCATTTTTCTCCACTCTGAAATGATTCATATGCTCAAGGTATATGAACACTGTGGCATAATTCAGCTCATGAACTGAATGACATAAATAATACATTCTGAGCAATTTTCAAATAATCCACATTCAAAAAACTTTTCTTCTAAACAATTCAGCTGTTGAATTTCAAAAAAATCAAAGGAAATCAGGATCCATTGCATGCCATTGGCTGGCCAAAACCACAAACATGATTGCAATTATTATTGTTCTTTTAGATAATTAAGCATGTAAAAAATGGATAAAGACTGCAAGATTAATATACCTCTCAACACATCAGAAGTAACCAAAGTCAGCATATTAATCATTAATAAAATTCTGCATATTTTACAGTATTTTTTCTGTGAAGGTAAAATATGGCTTTTTTCATCCTTAGAAAGATTGATTTTAAAATTATACTTCAATTTTTAAAGTTGTGCATACGCAGGCTTTTGGCATGAAATGTAATAGAATTACATTTATTCCATAGTGATAATTCTGGATTAATGTTTTCATTTTTGCAGTGTATAAATGCGCCTAAAGTCAAGCTAACTGAAGCTTTGCAGATGATTTACAATGGAACATTAAGAAAGAGGACTCAACTGTCATTCTGGATTAATTAAACCCTAACATAAAGTGAATTAATTTTGTGATATCTACAATCCTCATTTTGCTTGGAACCAAAACTGAGGAAAAACCCTCATAAATATGAGACTATTTTTTTCTCTCAAATATTCTCTTCTAATCCTGTTTATTTGCTTTAGAATCCCATTAATTCCATCAGAGGCACAGAATTCTGCAGCTGTGTAGGCATTTGCAGAAAAAATAGTGGTCAAACTACATTTTGATATGTTAAAAACAGAATCCATACATCTTCAGAAGTTTGAACTAAAGAGATTAAATTTTACTGTTTCTAAAGTATTTCTGTCACTTCCCAGCAGGTTTTTGAAATTCAAAATATTTTTTTACATGAAGAGTGTAAGACAGTGCTCCTTAAAATATGAAAATCAGTCTTTAACCCAGAACATTTTATCCAAATTCTGTACAAGATGCTGCCCTTTTATCTACATTGCAATAATGTTTACAGGTTTTGTGGAAATAATTGGTGTGACAGAAATTGTTTATTTAGTTCTTACAGTTATTGTACTGCAAGGTAAGGGAATACCCTCACTCCTGAGAGAAACTTCGTAACAAATTGTTAGAATGATCAAAAGAAATAGCAGAAGTTTATAAAAATCTGTAAAAGGAATTTAGAAACAAAGTTACCATAATGAAAAGAAACTTTTTATTTCCTGAACTCAGTGCTGCCTACGCTCTCAGACCATCATGACAGCTGGGTGTTTGAATCATTGAATGGTTTGAGTTGGAAGGGACCTCAAAGATCACCCAGTTCCAAGTCCCTGGATTCCCTGCCACCTGCCACCTTCCACCAGACCAGGTTGCTCAGAGCTCCATCCAACTTGGCCTTGAACACTTCCAGGGCTGGGACACCCACAACTTCTCTGGACAGACTTCCAGCTCCTCACAGTAAAAAATTTTTCCTAACATCTAATCTAAATCTACTCTCCTTCAGTTTAAGGCCTTTCCCCCTTGTTTTACACTAGCCTTGTGAAAAGTCCCTCTCCATCTCTTTTGTAGCCCCCTTTCAGTAGGAAAAGGCTGCTACAATATCTCTCTGAAGCTTTCTGTTCTCCAGGCTGAACACCCCCAACTCTAAGCCTAGCTGCACAGGAGAGGTGCTCCAGCTCTCTGATAATCTCTGTGGCCCTTTGGACTTGCTCCAGTGGGTCCATATCCTTTTGCTGGGGCCTCCAGAGATGGAGGCAGTGGAGTGTCATGAGAGTAGAGCAGAGGGGCAGAATCCCCTCCCTCACCCCGCTGGCCATGCTGCTTTGGATGCAGCCCAGGATATGGTTGGCTTTCCGGGCTGCAAGTGCAGATTGCCAGCTCATGTGCAGCTTTTCATCCACCAGTACCTCCATGTCTTTCTCTTCAGGCATGCTCTATAAATGTATCTACGCACACTGGGAACTAATTTGTGAAGCTCAAACATATTTAGATGTGAAAGATTGTCAAGAGTTCAGCTGAAAGATTTTTTCATACATCCAGTTAACTGTATTTAAACTGTCTAAATTAATTTTCTGCTCAAAATGTACAAAAGTTAAAAGGTACAAAACTACACTCTCTCCTAAGCAGTTAAAAACTCCTGATACCTGGGTATCCTTTCACATAGTGTGCACCAGTTTTTCTGATCCTAGCTGATGATGCAGCATTGCTCACAGTGGGATAATTTTGGGTTTATGGATAAATTTTCCAGATTAAATAGGAAGTGTTTACTGCTACTTGGGAGTACAGAAGATCCTAAACAAGGTTATTTTTGACAATATTATAGGCATATGTGCCTGAAGCTTGAGTTCAGGCAAGTTCACCTTTGTCTTGGCTCTGAGTAACTCGAGCAATTAAATAAAGCCTGATTTTATCAAATGTCTTGCACTGGGTGCCAGTAAACCAGAGATTATATCTGGAGGCACTACAGTTAGGACTGATGATTGCACTTGTGTAAAGACATTGGCACTACATGATTATTCAAGTTTTCATACAGTCATCTGAGAAATACCGCTTTAGTATTTGATTTTGTTACGTAGACTGCATGGAAAAAACCCAAACTGGGTTACATTTAAAATGTAAGTACCAGGTAAATCAAAGAAGAAGAATAATGCAAAATTTAGTTTTCTTTTACAAAGAACTCCCATTGAGATTATTTGAGAATTCTATTCAGCCTAGCTGACCAATCAGTACAGAATCCTTGAGTTTAGTTTATGTCACCACCCTGGCAAGATGCTGGGTCTAGCTGAGAACTTACTGACTTGAATTAACAGAAGAAACCAAGTCAGCCTAAACATATTACAGATTTGTAAAACACTAACTCTGCCAAACACTTACAGTGCTGTCATAGTATATGCATATTCTTTCATGCAACTAGATGATTAAAAGGAAAATATTTGTTCACACTTCATTTACATTTATTAAAGTGCTTGTGTAGTTACCCATTCAAGGAAAGAATATATTCAGGACAAATAAGTTAAATTTCAGAAATTAATAGGTAAAAGTAATTATTCTTGAAACTAATGAACTTCAAGGAAATTTGCACCAAAAGTCTATATTAATTTATCTCTAGAAATACTTATTTGAAGAGCATTAATAAATCATGACCTTGAGGCAGTAGGGCAAATTCAAATGGATTTACCTTGAATAAAAAGAAAATTAAATTTAAATGACATGGAGCTTATTTGTTAGCTACTACCTTTCCAGAAAAGTGTTCAAGATAGTATTCAATGTAGTGAAGCATCACCTGGAATGTCACGTAGAAACATGGTTCCTCACATTTAAGAAAGGAATTTGTAACAAATGACAATTGAATGATCAAAGAAACCATCTTAGATCTGTTTTATACCAAAGGAGACTAAAATAATTTTGTGTGTTTGCCCCATAGTAGTTATGGCTGCTTTTTTATAAAAATATGTTTGTTGTGTAATCACCATGGGGGGAGAAGAAGTGCTTAAGTAAAAGGAAAAAAAAAAGCAGGGACAAAACCAAAAGCATATGGATTAAATATAATGAAAAAAATGGGTTATGGTAATCTCCTCCTGTGCAAGATATCCTGTGTTTCCTGCAAAATGGGATTTAAGTTCACTGATTCCTTTGACTTTCATGTATTCCCCCTCTGTGCCATTGGTTGCCGGTTTGACGGAGTAGAAAGCTCATGACCCCTTGAGCTAAACTAAACTCTACCTATGCCCAGTTTGTATAAATCCCATGTCAGAGAATGTAGACACATGACCGAGGTCTCGTCTGAGTTTTCTCTGGAGCTTATGAGAGTCATCACTTCTGTAAATAAACAATATTATGGCAGATATGATCCCAGGAATGACAACATTTATATCTCCAGAGGAAGATGCAGAAGGAATATCTTACAAGGAAGGTACCTAATGTACTGCTGTCAAACAGTAAAAAATCAGTGTATTTTTTTCCAGAAATAAAAAGTCACTTTCCTATGCACCACTTCAGTATAATACAGTACTGATCCTACAGTCATATTACAGAGAGTGGAATCTCAGAGCTGTTACTAACATCAGCAAATTCCTTTACATTTTTCCATATTATTCTTTGCTACTCATATAATTCTCAAAATGTAAGACTCCATTGTTCTGTCAGATAGAATGGAATACCTAAAATAGCAAGTGGCTTGTATGTTGATAACAGAAGTGCTTTAAATCCTAAATTTTTCTGTGATTCTGTGGAGGTGATGGAGTCACCATCCCTAGAGGCGTTCAGCAAACAACTGCACTTGGCAGTTTGTGCCATGGTGGTAATTGGTCAAAGGTTGGACTCATTGATCTTAGGGGTCTTTTCAACCTAAGGGATTCTGTGATTCTATGATATCCTTTACTATTACATAAACTGGCCTCGACAAAAAGATAAAGCCTTGTATATTAATCTTTGTATATTTTGATATCTCATACAGGTCAGGTCATCAGCCTACAACTCACTGCTCTTCCATCAGCTGGATCTCCTGGCCTTTAGCAAGGTACAGATACATTTATCTGCCGAAGAGTGCTCAGCTGCTGCATGACACAGCTATACGAGACAGCAGGTGGTGGTGCTGAGTTTTAGTAATCACAGTAGAAGCCTAGAGTTGAAGTTCTGAGGAAGTATTGCTTTACTTAGGATTGAAATAATTTAGTTTACGCTACTGAAGATGAAAGAAGAGTTAGAGGTGGTTTAGACCAAGGGTCTCATCACTGTATTATGTCTCCGAGAGTGACCTCTCACTATTATTATCGGGTGTCCACAGAAGGAACTGAGCAGCAGCTGCTGCTGCAGAAGCTGTTCATCTGCCCTGTAAACAGTTCCTGAGACACATCTGTAAAAGTCAAGCCAGATAATTTGTCTCTCCAGATTGCAAATTTCAGCCAAACATTATCAACGCCATCTGCAGGTGTTAATAATGTGTTAGTAATATGCTTGAGCCCTTTCTACATTTGTAGAAGAATATTTTGAAAAAATTTCTTACTAAATGAAAACACAATTCTTTAGGAGAATTCAGAACCATGTTTTCAATCTGACAGTTTTAGTTATACAGTGAACATATCAAATTACAGTAAGACTGTCCCAGAATGAAATTTATGTAGTCTAACTTATGGTGTAACAAGCAAAGTATACCAGATCACATAAAACCTGCAGCAGTTGGTGCTGATGAAGACACATGATCAATATCATATGCTTAAAATAACTTCTTTCTTAAGGGCAGGATAGCAATTTATCTTGAAGCTTGGATCAAAACCCACAGATCTAAGTGTCACGATGTTGTTTACACAAGGGGAAATTATGTCTCATCACTTCTTCAGTCCAGAAACTTTCCTTTATTAATGGAAAAGGATTGTGTGAAGAGATGGAAGGAAGGAAGGAATTTGGAAGGAAGGAAGGAAGGAAGGAAGGAAGGAAGGAAGGAAGGAAGGAAGGAAGGAATTTGGAAGGAAGGAAGGAAGGAAGGAAGGAAGGAAGGAAGGAAGGAAGGAAGGAAGGAAGGAATTTGGAAGGAAGGAAGGAAGGAAGTTAGTTTCTCCAAAACAGCATAATAATTGTCTGAGAGGTAACAAAGGAAGTCCTGCTACATATCTTATCTGATAATTCAAATTCCAAGCATAACTGAGCCTTTTTCATTAGGTTACATTTGGATTGTCATTTGTGGGTTTTTAAAATTTTCTAAATTTCTACATGATATTTGTAGTGTTTATTAAAAATAAGCAACTACCATAAAATCAAGGGCCTAATTTCCAGTGAGCACCTATATGTGTATATGTACATATGTATACATGCACCTATATGTTACATGCTATAATACCTTGGGATTACATTTTTCTAGAGTTAGAACAGATGCACACATTTCATTTTATGTTCTAGTTCACACATTTTATCTATTTTAGAAAAATATCTCAAAATATAGAATCCCTGGAGACTCTTTAAAGCCTAATTTCTTGGAGTGAAAGGCGGAAATGTAACTTTCTAACTAGCTTATTTTGGCTCAGGGTTTTTTTGAAGCAGATGTTACAAATGACTAGACGTGTCTGTTCTGGGTCTCAGTGAAGAAATTATTCACCACAGCAGACATAGTCCTTTCAATTTTACTGCCAGTTATGAGCTTGTGAGTAACACAACACAGTGCCCTGATTAGTTTTTGTTTTCACTCCCTAATGATTATTGGTAGGACTGGAGCAGAATGATAAGGATATTCTTCCTGATAAATCTGATTTTGAAAGACAGCTCACTTTCTATTTCTTTGTTCACTTGGTTTTGTTAAATTAATCTAGCTATTAACTCCATCAGACCTTATAAGAACTCATCTGCCTTGCCCTTTATTTTCTTCAGAATGCTTTATTTCTCACAGATCTTTTGTAACACTATTTTGACTGAGGTCTGAAATACATGAGGAAAACTCAGTGTTATGGAGGGAGCAATTAATATGTATAAATAGATTTTTTCCCTTTCTGTGCATCTTGTGTACCTTTAAAATCTGAATATAAGCTATATTCTGAAGATTTTTTCCTTCATTTTAATTGGGAACCGAAAATCTAAGAACCAGTTGTTTGAATTTTTTTTTTTTTGGTGACACTTGTTTTTAAGTATACTGAAGTCTGTGTCCTGTTCCTACTGAAATGTATAGCATATACTGCATGTAAACAAGTCAATTTCCTCTGAGAGCCTCCTAGTTCTTCGTAGCCTCTATTTCTAATTTCATATAAAATACCCAATAAGCAACAAATTATTAACAAGTATGACCTTGAAGATGTCCCTTTGAGTCTGAGCAAAGAGGTGAGTGAGTGCAGAGGAGTAATTATTTAACGGCTAGAGATTTTAATTTGCCCAAGATCATGTGACAGAGCCAATGGCTGAGCTTGTGGGTACAGTTCTGATCTTATCTAAGGTGATAAAATTTGATTTATCTAATCTACTCCCGTGCAACCAGGGCTTCAGCCCTGACTGATGACAATGTAGATTAATTACAAGGCAGCCCAGTGAACTAGTGAATGATGGTGTTTCAATAATTTTCTTCAATCAGAAATTTTTTATATCATGCCCTAATACTGTTTGAAAAAAGATGTAGCAACCACCATGGTGCTCATTATAATAGTGATTGCCAGGTTGGTGTTCTACCACCTTCACAAACAAGATGTTCCACACAGAGTTTTGTATGAAATTTGTGCCCTTATATAACTGAAAATAAAATGTCTTTAAAAATTATTTAGTCTGTCAATGTCAATATCTACATGATTTAGACTACAAAATTCTTTAGACTATTGCAGAATACTCCCTTTTTGCTTTACAGTTACATATTATTAAATATATTTTAATAAATAATAAATTAAAATGCTCTCTGCTTCAGGATAAATATTTTTATTCATTTTCAGAATGAGTTTTCAGGCCTGAACAGACTTAAATTTGAGAAACCAGTTACATAAATAAATATGTAAATGTCTCACTCCTAGGAAAATTAAAAATTGTTCTGTTTAATCATTTCTATGTCTCTGTTTTCGTTCTGAATGGCAAAGTGAATGAAATTGTATTATAAGCACTCCTGAAATCCCTGCTTGTATTGTAAAACACCCATTTTCTTGTACTTTTGATGCAATGAAAGGGAACATGCCAGCAGTGACTCCAGCATATTTTATTTTGAAGAGGAATTATCACTATTAAGTACCTTCTAACATTATCTTTTGAATCACAGGTTTGTTTATGGTCTCGGAAACTGTGGGTATAAAAGGGTATAAAAGGTTGTGTACAAAAGCACCACATTTAAAAATATTCTGACATAATTTTATTCTCCTCTCCTCCCTATAGAATAAAAAAACACTTTATGAGTGATAATTTTTTAGCTGTTTTCCAAACTGAGCTAATCTGTGGTACATTCTGGGAAAATGAGTTTTGTACTGGTTACAGGCCTTCATCATGGTGCACTATTAAGAAAGTCAATATTTGTGTAATGGTCTTGGTTCCTTTAACTGGATCATTACATTCTGATAAAAAGACTTTGTTATGAGACCTTAATTTTGGGACCATCAGAGTTTCCTGAAGAACAGCAATAGAATGGACACTTTTAGTTGCTAGTAAAACTGAATCCCCAGAGAAGGCTTTTTCACTTCAGAAAATATCCATATTTTGTGTAGCAGCAACTCTACCTTTAAAGCTTAGAAAGGCACATAGAAATTATTTTGTTGTTATATCTTGCAGAAAAGACAGAATTTCTTCATTTTTCTTTAAATTTTCTTAGGTAGCTGAGGATACATTTGTAAGTATTAAAAGATGTCTTTCTCAATGTGTCTTTCCTTGGATTGCTGTGCTGCAATTTGCTTTATTTTAACCATGGAGAAAACGGCAATGTTTGCCAGCTCACTGTGTGTTTGTTTCCATTCTTGTTTGCTAAATAGTCATTAAGAACAAAAATTAGTTCTGAAAGCCCAAATGTTTATAAAACTGATGGGCAAAAAGCTAAACAAAATGATGCCTTATTTTCCCTAGCAACAGTCATGCATGATAATAAATGTCACAATGGTTTTTAAAAAAGATGGCTCATGTTTAGGTTTAGTTATCAAAATCCACAGCATATAGGCTGACAGCTTTTGAAATACATAAACTATTTCTGTCTTTTTTGTTTCCATAGCAACTGAGTGCTCAAAGCTTTAGTTTTGCACTTGAGGAAGAAAAAAACACCCTCTCAGAGTAGGATCTGGAATAGTCTGGAACAAAAGAATAATGGGGGAAATGGAAAATTAAGCAACTACACTGACATCACCACCCTCTCCCTCAAAATAACCCAAAAACCAACCAATCCCAAACAAGCTTAGCACAAAGCTTTTCTCCTTCACTTTGATGTTATGGTGTTTTTTTAGTTGATGGGTGCTTTGCCTTGGACATTTATGTAATCAAAGGCTCGCCCATTTCATTGTGTAGTGCTTCAGGAGAGTAAAATGTTCACAGTGACACTTATTTAGGTGATCACTTTGTTCACCTTGAAATGGAATTTCACTATAAACACAAGCTTAATAGATACTCTATATCTTCCTGCATAAAGAATATTGCTATTCAGAAATGTGTCATTGGGAGTCTGTCACTGTTTCAGGTTTTGATTTATTTTGCTTAAAAACCTGCTTTAAGGAGGAATGCTGTTTGTTTCAAAATATTTTGGTAAGATTTTCCACGAGGGAGACTATTTTACCAAATTGAAAGGGATATTTATGCATACATAGAAGTATATTTATTTAAGTTGCAAAACATTCATCGGGAACAGAATTGAAAGAGAAACAAGGTAATGGGAGTTATATTTTGTGGATAGTATATGACTAGGAAGATGCTACAGTTTAAAGGTTTTCCAAGCATACCAATTTTGCTGTTTATTTTCTGAAAAAAAGAAGAGTAAAGGTAAGAGAATGTGCCTGGACTATTCATCCCCAGCAAGAAGAAGTAGAAATGCACATTCAACAAATGAGGAAACTTGATTGCTTTCAAGCATTCATGGAAATGGATTTAATGTTTTCCATCTATACAAATATGCAGATCTCACCTTAGTCTTACTCGCTAATTTGTCGAGTACGTATAATATTAATGAGAGAAGGTATTACTGCTACAGAAAATATACAAACAGATTTTAAGTGCAGTGAAATTTGTTTGATCACACTATTCTGTACCATTTCTCTTATAAAATTAACTTGCATGTAATAATCCTTCCTTCTGTGACAAGAGGTGTAACTGGAATAGATCTATTGTCAAAAGACATCATACTGATTTCAAACTGAGCTGTTCTTGAGTTATATTAAGAAAATTGAAGGCATTAAAGATATGTATAACATGATTTTAAGTTCCAAAGATTTCACTTGTCAAAAACATAGCTTCTAGAGCTAGAATTAAATTTTAACTACCTGCATACAACACTGTGTACAGTACATAAAAAGCCAATTTTAAATGGGCTACAGTGGCAGTACATTCCCTTTAGAATATTAACACAGAGTTTTATCAAGGAGGCATCATCTTTAATGCATAATGATTAGCCAAAACAGCTTCTAAAGAGCCATTCCAATCTGCTGGTTAAAGGCCATATAAAATGGCATATGCATGAATACAGTCTGGAATGGCTTCCTGGTGTCTGTTTTGCTGTGTCAAATAAATACATAAAATATTCCTTTTAATAGCTAAAATACATACTGGTTCAGTAGACCATGAAGACATCCTATAGCACATGTAATATGTGCCCTTAGAGGAGAGTAAGCCTTCTGAAGTACTCACTGCTCTGGTTTGAATGAGGCACTCATGTTTTTTATGTATATAACAGCCTTTTGTAGATACGTCTTTGTGATAAATTTCAACCTTCCATCCTATATATTCTACTGTTATGGTCAGTAAACCTTAGCTTTGGTTTAGCTCAGTGTGAAAGCTGCAACTACTTCTATTGTCTTATTTTTAGCTGCTCTACATTTGCAGCTGAGAAGGGAATGGCATCAATCAAGAATTGCCAGATACTATAAGAAGGAAAATGAGAATTTCATGCACAATATGAAAAATTTGAAAAGAAAAATACAGTTAAACTGGTTAATATATCATTAAAAGCAACTTCATCTGCAGCAAAAGTTGAATATTTTGTGAGCTTTCTAAATTTTTAATGTTATCTACACAGAAATATGTCCTGAAAAATCCATATTTACTATATGTTTGAAAAATAAAACTGTTATTTGAGTCCTGGAGTCATAAAATAATTTGAGTTCAAAGGGCCCTTGAAAATCATCTAGTTACAACATCGAGTTGAGTGCAAGGATACCTTCAGCCAGACCAGGTTGCTCAAATCCCCATCCAACCTGGCCTTGAGCACCTCCATGGATTGGTCATCCACAACCTTACTGGGCAACCTGTGCGAGTGCTTCGCCACCCTCACAGGAGAGAATTGTCTTCTCATATCCAACTAAATACACTCTCTTTCTATTTGAACCCACTCTCACTTCCCACTTATGATGAAATTTACAGAATCTTAAGTTCTAAGTTACAAAAACTGCTTCTGAATTAATTAGGTACCAAAGCTGCTGATTTTCAGAAGTACCTAAACAAGATAGCCATGTTCTGAAAATCTTTATGGCAGCTGATCAGTGTAACTAGTTGCCTAATAATTGTAAAATCTGACCTTAGATATGTGGGTACTAAAAAAAATCCATTACCCTTTACAAGATTGATGTCAAGGTCTTCCAAAATATTTCTGCACAGAACTCCAGAAAAATTGTTTACTTAGAGCTTAAATATTGTCTAAGAGATGATTTTCAGCCATTTTGGAAGCATTTTTTCATAAAATTAACATAGTATGTGCATCCAAACTTTCTGTTAAGTGGCATATACAATACATATTGTTCTGAGTCAGTTTTGTACAGTGAGTTTTAAATTAACTAATAGACAGATTTAGTGAGAAAGGACAACAGTATGTAGTGACTGATTAAGGTTTAAAAGTCCTGTCTTCTTTCTATCTCCTATATTGTTGTAAGAAACTTTAGAAAAAACAAAAAGTTTTGGCAAGAGATCACTGATGTTGAATTTTTATCCTGCCCAGATACATGGCTCTGGGAATCTGTGGGCACAGTTCTGACCTTGTTAAATAATGAATAGATTTTACATAAATGCACTCTTTTCAAATCTTTCTCTGTTGTACTCTCCGGTACTCTTATCTCAGTGCTTCATGGCATCACTGTTTCCTACAGCATGTCAAGAAATGAGGTTGATCCAAAATAATATTTCTTCCATAACACAAAACCCAAGCAATGATTCTTGAGATAACTTCATATCATATCATATCATAGCTTTTTGCAATAAGGAGCCTTTGGTACAGAAAGAAGTTGCTGTGACTCCCCTCAGTGCACTTCAGCACGGAGTATTATCAGAAGGTTTTATTTCTGTGTACTTTATGTTTCTGTCTTTTGCATCAGAATAGGCAAACCAAAAGTCTTAAGTACTGTTAGCTTGTATAACTCAAGAGGAAATTATGAAGAAATCCCTTGTCACCAAAACCACCTCTTGAAGTAATAGGGTGGATTTATGGCTCTCTGTAATCGTGGTCAAATTTAGGTTTTGGACCTAAACCTGCCGTTGTAAAAATTTTTCTTGTGTTATTGTCATGTATTATTTCAATATGTTAATGTACTGTCTGTAGATGGAAATATATTCTCTCTCAAGTCTTCTGAAAAGCAAATTTTCTTCTATTTTATTTTCCAGTTTTCCAATTCTCTTCTATATTTTTTTTCAAGAGAAGCAGATATTTAAATCTATTTTGTTTTTGAGTCCTTAGATTTCTCCAGAACCTTGCAATGATGCTTAAATGAAATGTTCTGGAAGAATTCAAGAAGTTCTTCCACACATTTTCTTGAGTACAGATAAGCTTGTGGCTGCTGTATACAGAGAATAAGATGAAAGTCCTTAAGGTATCTTAGTTTTGAAGAAGCAAACAGGTCAAATCTTCTCTTCTCTTCTAACTCTTGCTCCCATGCATGTGGATTGTCATAAAACATGATGATGTCTGTATATGGTTCAATGTCAGAAATTACTTCTGTTTTAACACATGGAATATTTACTATGTCAATAAAATACAAATAACAATAATATATTTTAAATATATGTTGTATTGATATTGTCTTTCATTTTCTTTAAGATTTTAGCACTTTTCAAAACCTACATAGGAAGTTATGGTGTGTAATGGAGGAGAAATAGTGCACCTTTATTAATAATATAATTAGTGTTCCACAGGATCAAATTATGACAGGATGTAAATATAATGTAAAGAATGTAAATATAATGTATAGAATATAATTGCAACAAGTAGAATACACAACATCTAAATTGAAATATAATTGTTTCAGCATCAATAATCCAGACAGAAAATGGCAGATCATTCAGTTTTACTTTGGCTGGGAAACAGATAAATCACTGAATCTTTATTTCTGCTTGCCTTTTACTGAAACATATTATTAAATTGCAGCTAGGAATGAATTTGAATATACTCTATGGTTTTATTGTATTTTAAATCATACCACCTTTTTGCCTTTTGTTAGTGGCAAACATTCAGGGAAGTATCTCAGGTTTTTCTCTTTTCTTATTGTCATCTTTAAGCACTTAACAAACATGAAGCAATTTCTTTTGTTAATTTTCAGACTGCATTTTCCACTGTTTAATGTTTGAAACAAAACTTTAGGTGCAATGGAAGAATTCAAAGCACGAAATGGCTCTGCTCTTGTTAAATCCAATGACTGACCACAAGATGTCTTGAAACAGCAAGCTAAATAAACTCTAATAAATGACCACTGCATAGATGTAGTACCTAAATGGACCACAGATGTAAACAAAAATAAGGAAACGAGCTCCATGCCCCTCCTTTTCCCTCTCTCAGTAAAACATTTCTTTCTTCATAGAATCTATCTACAAAGCACAAACACACAACAGAAATAACTTTAAGCCTTTTACACCAGCTTGAAATGGCACTAAACTCTTATTTTACTCTCTTCTTTAGTCATTTTTATGACATTTTCCCAGTGTAATTTCTCGAGTCACCAGTAGCTGTTCTGCAGTCTTCATTAGATATTCAGAGTTTAGAGCAATCAGAGATTATAGGGCAAAAACATGTCAATGTTTGCATGGTTATAAAGTATTGGGAGATTTTTAAGGACCTGTATGCATACAAGAACCTTAAGATTAAAAATGTTCATGCTGGTCCATTTCTTTAACAAAGAATAAATGTCTGTGTACACCATCATCATTTTTACATTCCTGTGGAGTGTGGGACCTCTGACCCCACAGAAGAGAACTAAAAAATAATGACACCAAGAAGCAAAGGAACAGCTGCAGGGTGCATTTTCATTCTTAGTCTTAGGGATGGAATGGAACATCCTTTTACAGTTTAAAACAGAAGGTGTGAAATAGGTGACAGAAACGAGGGTACAAGGAAATGGACAACCACTGAAGAGTGAAAATAGTATAGAAATTGTACTATGTATGTCATATAAAAATATATAAATTATGAATACCACCAAGGCTAAGAGAATCTCCAAATCAGAAGAAATATGTAGGTAAATTTACATTTACCCATTTTATCCTCTTGCCTCTGTGCTCATTCTGAAATATGCGAATATCTCCCTCTAATTGCTAATACAGATTAAGGATCTGAAATGATCCTATATTAGAGTATATAGAATGGTGGTGTTATTTCAAGTACTACAATTCAGAAGGTTTCACTTATGCTATTGTATGGAATCCTTGAGTTTGTCAGTATTGCATAACAAGCATACTAAATTACCTCTCACACAGATTTTTGCCAGGATGCGAAGGTGTATCTTTTATTGTAAACGAAACTATCAGGGATGGTAGTTTGATAGCAGTGTCAGTCATAGTATAAAATTCCAAAGCAAAATGTCACTGAAACTTTGGGTGTAAGATAGAAACTGAGTTACACAAATGGAACACTGCTTTTGAGTGCTACAAGCTTTTCAGAAGAGAGGATGGCAAGAACGGGCAGAGATGCTGTTAAGGTCTAGTGGAAGGTGTCCATGCCCACAGCAGCAGGGCTGGAACTGAATGATCTTTAAGGTCCCTTCCAACCTAAGTTGCTATGATTCTATGAGCTTAGGCAATATTTGAGCTGGTTTCTCATCTATTTCAGAAAGATGACAATTAAAAGTGTGTAAAAATACTGGTCATTAGTCTTTGGTACAATCTTTTCCACTTGGCACTCAAATTTTCTCTATGTACCTGTTTGACATTAACAGTTGAATATTACTAGAGAAGAAAAAAATGTGGAAATCACTCAGCAATAAAAGGTAAAGATAGCAAATGTCATTGAGTTAGATTTGTACAGCAAATCACCCAAAGGAAAGCAGATTAAAACTCATCTTGTTTCTTTGTTAGTTTGTTTGTTTGTGTTTTGTCACAGAATCACAGAATGCATGAAGCTTGAAAGGACCAGTGGAGGTCATCTGGTCCAACATCTCTGCTCAAGAAGGGTTACCTAAAGTAGAATGCCCAGGACCGTATCCAGATGACTTTTAAAATATCCGAGGATGGAGAATCCCCAACAACTCTTGGCAACCTGTTCCAGTGATTAAAATTAGTGAGCTGTTGAGCCTTGTATATTGTTGAAATTGTTTGAAAGTGCTGGATGCACCCAAAGATCTAAGTCTTTGTGAAAAAAGCCTCCTATACTTATTTTACTGTAATGTTCTATTGTATTTTATGTGTTTGGAGAGCTCTCACGAATTCAGATCCATTCAGCGTCTGATCATATAAACAGCGTTTCTTTGTGTGTTTCTGTGTTACTAATGAAGCTTTTCAAACAACATCCTTCTTCTACTATGTGACATTAGTGTACAGAAGGAAGCTGGAAGACATATTGAAAAATTGCTTCTCATGTCTCACTGAAAGATGTCACAGTGTGTTGACTGCGCATGAATGTTAAACACAGCATTCTCAAACTTGGTAACTCATAAGCACTCCTGAGAAAGAGAGTGCTGCTTCTAACAATGTGCAACAGCACTGGTCTTAGTCAGGTATGGATTACACAATTTTGTGACATGAATGTGATTCATCTCTTGAATTGATTATTTTTAATCATTTCTAATAGAATTCTGAATTTTCTACAATTTTTTCTTTTTAAAAATTTTTTTTATTTTTATATTTCATTGACTTGAGCACTTAAGAAAATCAAAGCAAAAAAACTTTTTGGACCATAGATAGATTGCAGAAGCATTGACAATGACTAAATTCAGATTTATTCTGAAAGAGATATGCTGCAATCAGGACTGTTTACTATCCCACCTAGGTTTAAACAAGTGGATTTTCAAATGGCTTTTCATTTTAAGTAGACACAGGAGAGCAGGGAAAATGTGAGAAGGGACAGATGGTTAGTTTATTCTTGTAAAAGATAGAGAAGTTATATTTATTGAGAGAGTACACTGTTCAGATTCACAGAGAGAGTATGCCCTCAATTTCACTGCACTATACCAGTGTTCATTCAACTGATGAAGTTCTCAACTCAAAGGGCAGTGTACACTTTGTTCTAAGTTCCTGCTGGAATAGAAAAGCTGACAGGGGGAAACTTGCACAAAGGATATTGTGCTGTTAAAGTTTGTTCAAAGCGACAGTTGTCAGATCTCTTTGAAATGAAATTGAAAAGGAAAAACCAATTTTCTTTGAGGACAAAGTTCAGCTCATTTGTTGTTCCTTACCTGTCTAATTTCCTTCCCTGTAAAAGAAATTTTGACTAAGTCTATTTGAAAATGTAGTTTATCCTAGTACAGGCATAGCTCAGGAAGTTTATTTCCAGTTAACATTATATTGGTAGACAGTAAGTAAAAATTAATTTATTTCTGTTTAGAATAATAGAAATACCAAATTTTGCTGAAATAATTGGATTTTTAAGATAGGCAACATGGTTTTTAATGGATTTTTCATTCACTTCTTTACTAGTGAATAAACAGTCAGATTTAAGATATTTCAGGAGTAAGTTGAGCTCCTAGAAAACATAAGCTATTTTGGAAAATATTAACTACCAAAACCAGATAACCAGTAAATTCAAATCCACTAAATATTTTTAAAGATATTCAATATATTTTCTCTATATATATTAATTTGACTTCAGCTAAGGTTACAATAAAATATATAATAAAATAAAATGTTTATTAATTATAATCTACTGTATATATGATTATAATTATGAAAATATAAGTCAATAAAAACACCACCTGCTTTATGAAAGGATTGAATATTTGGATACACTAGATATTTGGATACATTGAAAATAATTCAAAATGTACAGTGTTTATGTGTTGGAGGATTTGGCTAGCTAGCACTCTGCAGAATATTTCTATTTGTCCTTGTTTTTCATGGAAGGGGTTTATCTGCTGTGGTACTTGAAAACACATAACATACAAATATAAAAATGGTATATTTGATCTCAGGACCAGATTCTTGAAATTTATTTATTACCTACTTCAAGAACAACATGTCTCTGTCAGTGTATATTTATCACAGCCCCTTATCCCACTTCTAGGTAAATAGGATGCCTTTATTCAAGAAAGACTAACTCAATCCATATATCCATTGACAAAATTTTTTGAAAGGGCAGTGACTAAATTAGTTTGGAAAAGTCCTTCTTTAGGTGATGATTATGCAAGTCAATATTCCTTCTCGATTATGGTCAAGTCAACCACCTGTTTTACGACAGATGTATATTACCCTGTATCAGACTTCCAGTTTTAACATTATCATTCAACCCTGTCCTGAGTCAATCTGCTCTGAGCTGTTTCAATCAATACCTGATCAGCATGATCACCTAGTGGATCTAGGGAGTTGTCTACACTACAGCTTAAAATGTAATTAATAATGCTATAATAAATGAAATCCAATTATCTAACTGAAATGAAATTTGTTGTTGTGGGACTAATTCAGTAAGGTTTGAGCTGTGGAGAGATGATACTCAAAAGGATCATGGAATGATGTCTATGAGTGGATAAGCTTGCTTTTCTGTCTCAACATAGTTTGTATGCAGACAATTGTTTTACAGTATCTGAAGGTAGGGACTTGATTCAGATATATTTTTACCCAGCTTTTACGATAAATGCTTTTACACTGGTATTTTTTCTATAGAGACTAATCCCTAAATTTTGTAATGCAGCTCATCTCCCACAGCTGAAGTGTGATGCAATTGCAAGTTTACAGATAGACATCTGAAGCACAGAAGTAAATGCTGCTTTGCCTGAAATCAAACACAAGTGTTACTCAGTGTAACACTAGGGAGCACACCCGAAATTGGACTTCCCCCTTTCTTTTTCTTTTTTATTTTTTTTAATACATAACAGATAATGAGAGCAAGCAATCTTTAAAGATTTACTCTTTACAGCCTAAAAAGATAAGCTGACTAACCGTAAGTACAGATAAAAGAAACCGAACATATATGTTGGAATGTTCACAATATGTGTAACACACATATTGATAACATAGCCACAGGGATGACAAAACAATATTATCATCTGTGTGAAATAGTTGAACTTGCTTTAGTCAAGAGCTGCATTCAGAAACTGTGGTTATTCAGGAGTAGGAATATGCAACATTGGCTTCCCATCAGTTTTCAAAACAAGTGCCTTTTCCTTCAGCCCTGGAAAACTATCTCCAGAATCATTGCCTAGAGGAATTCTTTTGTTCGGTTTTATGATAATGATAATGGTCTGGCATCATTAGGAGAGAAAACTGTTCCCTTTAAAAGGTGATAACAAATCCTGGAGGGAAAACAGAATGCACATATTCATCCCAAAATCTTAGGATGTTGGTTCCACCTGCTCCTGGGAGAGGCGTGTGTTGAGTCATGTGCATTGATGGAAAAACACAGTTTAATTTTTATTAAAGGTACATTTTATTTTGGTTACATGCTGCTGAGACCTGAGTTTTTTTATATTTTTTCATTTTTTTCTAGCCTGTCCTGCAGCTAAGTGTATTAAAAGCCTGCTTTACTGCCAGAAGCAGAAAGTGATGTTTGGCTCAACCTCTTTCCAATGGGTGAATCACAGCCAGTTCACATCATGGTTTGCATTGCTGGAAAAACATCAACAGACTGGCATAACAGAAGTAGGTTAAGCTTCTGTTTAGTTTGCAGATTGGCAAACAGATGAGGATCACTGGTATTTCAATTATCGGTGAGTCGATGGCTTCTTCTAGGTACAAAAGAAACAGAAATATGTTCAGTCCTGGAAAACCTCAATGGTAGTGTAACATTTGCTCTCAATTATTCCCTGTATGACAGGATTTCTGATGGAAATGGAGTTCAGAAAATATCAACGTACTATGATTATGTTGCTGTAACCTGTCAGGTAGTCATAAGGGCTGGAGAAAGTCGTGCTGTTTCAACCACAGAACAATTTTCTACTTGTTAGAAACAATATGTACTTTTAGAGAGAAGAGACTTATATGCACATTTATAATGAGGACTTTGAAGAGATGCATTTTTGTGGCTAAATCTGTGCAATTAAATTTCAGGCAAGGATGTGGTTTGAACCTGAGTTTGCCAGAATTAATCTGCTACCCTGACAGTAAAGGAAAACAAAAGCCAGCAAAACTCCTTGCTTGATCCACAAATCTTACCTGGGGGGGGGTGGGGGAAGGTCGACCAAAGGTTACAGGAAAAACATTATTTGCTATGATAGGCTTACATGGTTATGCCTACCTGGTTTCAACTGACAGAAAGAGCTGGTGCATTTCTCCATTCATGTTTAATATTTTAAACATGAATTTGTTTCAGCTGTAAGTCACCTAATAGCTAGGCTTCTTGTCAAGGAATGGATGACACAGGGCTGTGATGTGATAAAGCTGAAGATGGCTTGTCTCAGAAGAAAGGAGGGGAGTAGCCTAGGAAGGTAAAGACTGAGTGTGAGCATACCTGTGGGACTTCAGGATGCTGCTGATTTGACGATAGGCTGAAAAAGAGCAGCTATGTTTGTGTTTACAGGTGATTATGTCAACAAGATTGAAAAGAAGGTGGGGGGATGAAATTAAACTGGTTGTTGACATATATGTCCTGGATAAAACAAAAAAAGTAACTTGTATTTCCATTAAATCTCGAATTTCAGTGAAGTACCAATGGAACAGGATTATTTGGGCTTCTTTTGCAAGGCGGGATTATATTTCTTAGCCTACATAAAATAGTAATTTATAAAAGAGTCTTTTATCACCTTTAACACTAAATGATATCACCTAATGACATAAGTTAAGATTTCTGTATGTTAAGCACATCAATATTTTAAATTCAAGCTTAAGCATGCCTTTTTCTTTTTCATTTTCCACTCAAGATTAACAACCTGCCAGAATTTGTTTTATTGCATGGTATTTCAGTTTTGTCTAAAATGCTTTCCTAGGTTTAAATCTAAGATCTTTTGTGAAATATTTTCTTAACTAGCAGAATTTCCATTGGAAAATTTCTCTTTATTCATGAGATCAGCCATTCAGCATGACATGTTTCAAAGAATTACAAGTATTAGTAATGAATTTACTGAACTATATAAATAATAGTTCATCCAGAAGACTTCAGAATAACTAAGAAACTATTTAAAGGGCCAGGGGAAGCAAACACTCCACTCCTTTCACAAGAAATATTGCATGATGATCTTTTTGGTAAACCCTTCTTTTACTGTTGAAACAATAGAAAAAATACTAAACCATGAAGAGCTAATAAAAAACCTGGAAATTTTTCGTTGATATTTATTGAGCTTACAGGTAGCCTGTCAATACTAGTACTAGTACCTGGAAGGAGAATCTAAAAAAGCAACTAAAGTAGTCTCACAAAAAGATCTTGTCAGTCACTCAGCATTTTAAATTAAATAAAAGAGCTGTTACATGACAGAAAAGAGTTCCAGGTAGTTAAGTGGAGATTTAGACATACGTCTGGATTTCAGATACCAATTTTCTCTGAATTTTTAATGTGAAAATATTAGAGAACACTATAAAGGATGGAAAGTTGAAGAAGCAAGGAGGTATTTATTGGGACACAGAAGATAGTTAAATTAGACATTCTTTAATGGACTAATGATGTGGAAGAGGAAATTCATGAACTAATTACATCATAACTTAATGATAAATTGAGGAGAGGGAGATAGCAAAATATGAGTCAAAGACAGTCTAATAGGTAAAGAAAAAGCTGTGCTTACAAGCAAAGAAAACCCCAAGGAATTAATTCACTAATTCAGGCTCTATCATTTGTAATGATTGCTTAGGAATATAAACACCATAATTCTGAGAATGCCTCCTTTCTTCTTCTTTCCTGCAGCTGTTATTGCTGAGCACAATCTCATGGTCTGAGATATCCCTTTGGACAGTTGGAGTCTGCTTTCCTGTCTGTGTCCCCTTTCATCTTCTCATGCACTCCCAGCCTACTCACTGGTGGGGCCATATGAGAAGCTGAAAAAGCCTTGACCTTGTGCAAGTAATGTTCAGCAACCAATAACACACCACTGTCTTATCAACATCATTTTCATCAGAAATCCAAACCACAGCATCATACCAACAACTGTGAAGAAATTTATCTGTATCCCAGCCCAAACCAGCACATCAAGCAAGCATTTTGAGAACCTGATTTAAAAAAAAGGAAATTTAAAAAAAATTAAACCAGCTACTATTATTACAAATAATAACTAAAATCCCTAATGATTGTTTTTCATAAGGGTTGTTTTTAAATTGGTGCTGTAAACATCTCATGAAGTACCTCACCTTCCTCTTACAATGACTACAACTGGAGTTATAAAAAGGTGGATAAGAGGTAGTGGCTTCAGCTGGAACCTTTAAAAAGCTAAATATCACTGTGATCTTCTCTGTGGTACAGTTAATTTCCTTCACAGTGACTAGTAAAATTCCATGTTTTGAATTTGTGCTGAACACGGTGACAAGAATATAGAGATGTTTTAGTTATTGCTGGGCAGGGCTTACACAGAGCCAAGGCTTTCTCTGCTTTTCACACTGCCATGCTGGCATGGAAGTTGGGGGTACATGGCAGATTGGGACGAGACACAGCCAGGACAGCTGATCTCGACTGACCAAAGGGATATTCCAGACCATAAGAAATCATGCTCAGTATTTATAGTGGGGGACAAAAGGGGAGGAATGTTGGAGTGATGACATCTGTCTTCCCAAATCACCATTACATGTAATAGAGTTCTGCTCTCCTGGAGATGGCTGAACACCTGCCTGCCCATAGGAAGCACTGAATTAATTGTTTGTGTTGTTTTGCTTACATGGGCAGCTTTTTCTTTATCTATTAAACTGTCTTCATCTCAACCCATAAATTTTCTAGATTTCACATTTCCTTTCTCTCTCATCCCACTGGTGGGGGGAGTGAGTGAGCAGCTGCACAGTGCTTGGTTACTGGCTGGGGTTAAACGAAAAATCAAACACCAGAGTTTCTAACACAATATATTTTTGTGGCACCAAAGTAGACAATCAATTACTGGAAAACAGAATAAATCCCTATGAGGAAATAAAACCTGAAATGTTTGTTTTCCCACATATGTAAGACAGACTATTCCTGTCACTTACTCAGGCACCAAAAAAAATATTTAGAAAACCCCTCATATATTAAAACAAACTTATATTGTGTTTTAATGAGTGATGAAGAATGAAATGTTACCATTCTTTACCCCTCTATCAAGTCTATACTTAAAAACTTTTCCCATTGCTTTCACTTTTAATCATTTGCGTTGAGGAAGTTGGCAAGAACTATCAAAACCGAAGCGGTGTAACTTGAAAGCCAACTGCACAAAACAATCAGGGTCTAGCGGGATGTATAATAAAATATGCCAGATTGTGTCATTATAATGCAATTTTGGAAAAATTATACATATTCATTCTTCTCATTTAGCAGCTGAATGACAACAAGCAGGTGAGAACATCTATATGATATATCAAGCAAGACAGTTGCCATTATGAACAAAACATAAATGAGTGTGAGGGAGTTGAAAAATTGAAGGAATGTTCTGTTCATACCTTGCAGGCATTGTTATTCTTTGATAGTGAAATGAAGCTTGCTGTGGAGAGGGGTATGTCTTGTTGTCATTGTAGGTAACATTTCTGTGACAAATTGCAAGAAGTATATATTTCCTAATAAAATTCTCAATAAGTTATTTAAAGGTATTCTTAGTTTAAGGCAACTGCCAGTTTCTTCTCATTTCTTTTGGTATGTACACAATTCTTTTCTTTCTGTAAAATGAAGGCTAGATTCACTAATGAACTCCAAAAACATGACTTTCTGTTGTAATAGTGAAAAATAAAATTATACCATGACATTACTGAATGACAAAATAATCAACTCCTTTCCCTATTTCTAAAATGTGTTTTTGGATTTCAAACTGCTTCTTTGTGTCTGTAAAACAAATAACTAAAAGGTCCTTTCTGAACTCTGATTTTTCCCTTCCTCTCCAAAGTTTTTCAGTGCAATACTGACAGGTTGCTGTCTCTTGTCCTTCAAGCCACAGTCATTCTCTGACAAATTATATCAAAACAGATCTGCCTCTAAAGAATTAAGACTTGTTGCTTCGTACAAGATGATATCAAAAATCATAAATTTACAAAGGTGTGTCAAATATCCTAGAAAAAGCAAAAATATGTTTGATGTTTTGGTCTGGGACATATTTTCAATAACAGATATTCTGTTATTGTGCTTACACAGTTGAAATAACAAGGACAGCATCCAGACCACTGTTTGCTTTTTCTTCTGCAGTAAAACATTAAATTGTAAAATTTTGTTTGGGATTTTTCACATTTCTTCAGGAGAAAAACATTAGATATTAATGGCTGCTTGTCCATGACACCTGAAACATTGCAAGACATCCTCTCCATAGCAGAAAGATTAATGCTGATGTGTGGTAGATTTGAAATATTATGGATAAATCTTGAACAATCTACAAAATCCTATTGGACATGAGAGTATGTATTATTATCATTTAGATGATAAATTATAATCAGTGATCACTGAAACTTAGTCTAATCTTTTTTCCTTCCAATATTAAAAATAATTTGGCATGTGTTTATACATAAACCTATTTATTACATTTTAACACCAATACCAAACTAGCCATTTTAGTGACTGTGAAAGACTGTGAAAGACCTCCATGGACATTTAGTAGAAGAGGCATAAAAAGTAAAAAGCCTTTTTATTTGGCATCAAACACCATTAACTGCATCTTTTCAAAACAGAGGAGTGTGGTGGGATCCATCCTTCAGTAGCCTTTAAAACCTATAGAAGTAGGATTTGAAGAATTTTTTTATTGCAATAATGTCTGAGAATAAATATGACTTTAAGATCTTACTCTCTGTTCTTGACATTATCACCTAAGATTTCTCCCTTCCAAAAAAGATAGTTTTCTCTCTTGATCTACAATTAATTTTCTTTGGGTGGAAACATTTGCTTTTCTTTTCATCTCGTTTCTTATCTTCCTGAATCATAAGTGCAGATAAGTACAATTTCCCCTTCATATTTGTTGTGCCTTTAAGTTTTCATTCTTTACCTTATTGACAGACGATCTTAAGCATCAAATCTGATTGCATACTGACTGTATTTGATCTTTGCTTAAGTGACAATTATAAGATCTGCAAACAGCAGATGGGTAGAAGAATTTGAATTGTTTTGCCATACCAGAGATGTGCTGAGAATTTTGGCAAGCATATGAACTTTTTGAATGGGTAATGAAAACACTGGACATGGGACAAATTAAACAAAATACTGTGAGATAAAACAAGCTACTCAGTCTACTCAGTATGTGTATCTGTGGCAAAGGAAAACAAAAGCAGTACTGAGAGCAACTGCATAGAATTTGGGTCCTGATAGGAATCAGGATATGTATTTCAGGACAATGCTTGTGATGGAATTTCCAGACAGTAAGGCAAATGATTATAAAACTTTTCATAGGTTTATAGAATCATTTAGGTTGAAAAAGATCCTTAATATTAAGTCCAACAATAAACTTAACACTGCCGAGTCCACCACTAATACCTGCATAGAAAATAATTGACATATATCATGTCCTGCCTAACCATTCATATGTAATGGTGCACATCAATACATAATGGAAGTCTGCGGGTAACAAAAATCAGTTTCAAAACTTGATAGCTCAAGTTCAGAAACTGCCTTTGAAAGAAATGTGTTTCTGTGTTCTACATGATGGGCGCAAAAAAAAAATCACCTTGATTTTCTGAAGCATTCAAGAATATACAGGCTACTGCTGTATTCATTTCTATATTTCATTTATATGCTTGCAGCATTTAGTAGATAGAAATATTTTTAATTTATTTTATTCCTTTTAACTGCCACTGATTTTTCATTGTGCTCTCAGTTGACCTCCAGTGTCTATAAAATATTTTGTCTTCACATAGCAGATATATAATTTTTTAGATCAATATTAGTTTGTCTCAACATTTTTCATTCTTTTTACATCAAATTTTCTTCTTTATTTCTGCAGTTTTCAGCTAAAAATATATATGGTTACTGAAAAGAATAATTCCTAATATTCAGGATTGTAGCATAAGGATAAACAAATGTTAATTAGGACACAGTCACTTACAGAATCACAGAATCATGAGGTTGGAAGAGACCTCCAAGATCTTCGAGTCCAACCCATGTCCTAACACCTCAATTAGACTATGGCACCAAGTACCATGTCCAGTCTCTTTTTAAACACATCCATAGATGGTGACTCTACCACCTCCCTGGGTAGACCATTCCAGTACTTTATTATTCTTTCTGTGAAAAGCTTTTTCCTAATATCCAGCCTATACCTTCCTTGACGCAGCTTGAGACAGTGTCCTCTTGTTCTGTCAGTGGCTGCCTGGTCGAAGAGACCAACCCCCACCTGTATACAACCTCCTTTCAGGAAGTTGTAGAGAGCAATAAGGTCACCTCTAAGTCTCCTTTTCTCCAGGCTAAACAATCCCATTTCCGTCGATCGTTCCTCATAGGGCTTGGGTTCCAAGCCCCTCACCAGCCTTGTTGTGCTCCTCTGGACACTCTCAAGCATCCCAACGTCCTTCCTAAACTGAGGAGCCCAGAACTGGACACAGTACTCAAGGTGTGGCCTTACCAGTGCCGAGTATAGAGGAAGAATGACCTCCCTGCTCCTGCTGGCCACACAATTCCTAGTACAGGCCAGGATGCCATTGGCCTTCTTGGCCACCAAGGCACACTGCTGGCTCGTATTCAGTTGGCTGTCAACCAGCACCCCCAGGTCCCTTTCTGCTTGGACACTCTACAGCCACACTGTCCCCAGCTTGTAATGTTGTTGGGGATTTTTGTGGCCAAAATGCAGAACTTGGCACTTAGACTTATTAAACTTCATCCTGTTGGACTCTGCCCATCCATCCAATTGATCCAAGTCTCTCTGCAGAGGCATCTTTCCTTCCAATAGATCAACACAAGCTCCCAGCTTAGTGTCATCAGCAAATTTACTAATGAAAGACTCAATATCCTCATCCATGTAATCAATAAAAATATTGAACAGAACTGGTCCCAGTACAGATCCCTGAGGGACACCACTGGTGGCTGGCTGCCAGCTGGATGCAGCACCATTCACCATCACTCTCTGGGCCCAACCATCTAGCCAGTTCCTGACCCAGCAAAGAGTGCTCCTCTACAAGCCATGGGCTGCCAGCTTTTCCAGGAGTATGCTATGGGAGACAGTGTCAAAGAAGATCCTTTTATCACTCTCAGCAAGAACAGTAATGAATTAATTACAAACATTAAAATTATAAAATAACAGCTGATATGTTAATGGAATTTATCAATTCTTTGTTTTACATGCATGAGTTACACATTAATTTTAATTGTGTTTGTGTTTTCTATGGGTTTTTGATTTGGTAGATTGATTTAATTTGTAAATAAAACCTAAACTTTTAGTGTTATTTTGGAATTATGGCAGTTCTGTCAACTGGGTACTTCATCAGTCGCAGACTAGGGATGTGCAGAATATATTCTAATCTCTACCTGCCCCTTTGACATTTTGGATGGATTAATATAAGGTCAATATACCTCAACATAGAAACTATCTGATATCTTGCTCAAATCTGTAATCCATCACATATACTCTACCTATTCAGATTAAGTACACTTACTATATTGCTTTTTGTATGCATTGGCAATTGTTGGAATATTTCTGTGAATGCATTACTGGGAACGCTGTACACACATCAGCCAAGTGCTACACTCCTCAAATCAGCCTCTGGATAGTGTGGAGATAATAGAACTAATGACTTTACAGTTAAAGTTTATTAATTCTGCACTTCAAGAATGGCCACTGTTATGTATCTTCTGCCAGTGAATATCAGGTGTGCAGACTTAAAGGAGAAAAGGTAGCTACATATCATAACATTTGGATCTACAACCTGCAATCATATTTTCTATTACAGTAAGATTTTTGGGATTAACTTGAAGAACTGGAATGATTTAGGGCAGTATGACATTTTAGTCCTTGACGTAAAAGCAGGCAAAAATAACTGACTCCAAAAGTTTCTATTTGGCAGGAAGCATGCAAGCAAATATTCTGGATATATTTTTCCAACAGTTCAATGATTTATTATAATAATTTATTTCCTCACATGATTTCTGTATTCCACATCCCCTTGGACTTGTTTTACAGCTGGAGAAGACAGGAAGGCCAATGGCTCTGTTGAAAGGAAACCTGAAGAAATTGAAACCTGATCTATATTTTCCTTATCTCCTGCTAGAATATATGGCCACCACAGCTGAACTGGTCATCTTGGAAGCTTCCAAACTAATTAGAGACTTATGAACTAAATGTCCTTATACCTAAACCCTTTAAGGACTTTTATCACTAGATGTGTTTGGAGCATGTTATTATGGGCAAGGAACAGACTAGCATCCACAATCATTTTCATGCAAAGACATGCCGACCTCCATTAAAGAACTCTGGCTGCTGGCAAATATATTCCAAAGGCAATTTCTGGCTATAAACTTAATGCAAGAAAGACAAAGGGTAAAAAAAACCTAAAGTAATGAAATAAAATAAAACTGAAATTAGTTTCAGACCATGATTGAAGATGTGTACATGAACAAGGTAAATTAAACGGTTGTTATGGACTTATGCATGCTATATACTGAGTAAATAGGTATTCTGAATGGCTCTTGTGCCTCTAAACACTTTTCTGGACAGATTATCCAGTGCTGTTGCAAAAATAATAGATTTGTTTCTGTTTTCTTGGACAGAGCTATCTTTTCTGGACTTTCTATAATTGTACATGTTGAACACTAGTGGAGAATTTAGAATACCTTCTGGAGCCAAAGATTACACTTAGAAAAAAGGAAAATATACTTATATTAGAAAAGAACCAATTTTCTTCAAGAAAGTTTAAAGAAAAGAATATATTAGTCAATGCCCTGAATAATTGGAAATTTTTTTTCACTTCCTTAGCAGAGTGCTTGATCAGAAACCTATTGGAAATATCTATGATAATTTATTTCTGTTCATCATACTAGTCATAATCTCATTAGTGCAGAAAACAGTGATTTATGGTTTTGAGTTGAAAACAACAGTGTAGCATCTACTTGTAAGTTGCTGTCAGGGCATTAAAGAAGCCAGGAACAACAACAAAAATTTTTAACTTATGTGAAGTCTATTTTTGGTTACTTTGCTGAGAAGCACTCACATCTTCCCAGCCTATAATATAAAATTTGACCAGTATTTCTTTTCTTTTTCATCATTGCACTTTTATTTTTTTTTAAGGGAACAAAGTATCTTACACCAGTCCTGACTTATCAACAAGATATACCATATTTTGAAACGGAAAATAAAATAATGTTAAGATGTGAATCACCTTGGAGATGAATTAAATTGCTGTAAAACAAATAATTTACATTTAAATAACTTATCTCCTTTTCACCTAATTTAAAAGTAATCGTTACTCTTTCTCAACTAATCCCTAAATTTATGAGCCAGTTTGATCATATTTGTGCAATAAAATTGAAAATTTTAGATATTGTAGGTAATCACTTTTAGTCTCCTCATCTGTGTTTCCAATCTCATTACAGATTGCAATTTTCAGTGTAGATTACATGATGACCCATCAGAGGCTTTGTTGTTCCTGAATTACTGATTCCTCTACTATTGCCAGATAAGAACAAAGACTATGCATCAGTCTGACAGCTTGTAAACAGAAAATGGGCTTGTAGGATTGGATTTAAATCCCAGGTGTAGGGGATAATTACCACATCAGTCATGCAGTAACTGAAAAATGGTATTTCAACAAGAAAAATTGCATTCCTTTTATAGTGCCAACAGAAATAATTTTTTGAGGCTTCATACTGATTCAGTGCATCATTACATGTGCACTGTACTCATTAAATGTAATGTTTGTTACAACCTTAAAAACTTATTGTTTCAGATACTTTTGTGGCTGAGTTAGCTCAAATCAAGATTTGTGAAAGCTTGACAGTGCTGAGGTCATTCAAAGGTATAATATACATTATACAAGTGAAACGGCAGCAGAGCCCAAAACATCCAAAACCTTTTCTGCTTCAGGGAGAAAAAAGGAGACTGAAGTAGAAAAGCATAAATCCTACTTTAGAAAATCCTCTGGGGTTAGACCCTTTGATGCAGGCCTTTCATTTGACTAAATAGAATGGTAATAAGAGGCTATCATCATTTGTGTGGGCTTCTTTATACTTTTCAGTAAACAAGATACTGTTATCAATTAATTATTTTCTAGGCCAAAAAATCAAAAGCATGATAAAAATAAGCCATAAGCAAACTAAATCTTTAATGTCACACTATTGAGGCAGAGATTTACTATATTGTTTATTTAGGCCGACTATGGTCAATTTTAATTTATTATTAAACAGACAGTAAAGCAATAAGTAGGTTTAACAGAGTACTCTTTGGGTCCAGAAAATTAGCAACTGGCAATTTGAAGGAAGAAGAGGGAAGATAGACTTGTTTGTTATCTCAAATGGAAATATTTTCCCTTGTGTCAACACTGAATGTCTGAATTTTACCAGCTGGGCCATCAGTGCTCTGGATTTCCCATGCATAACTTTGGCAAGCAGGAATACTTGGATAACTTAAAGAAACATACAAGGAAGACTCAGTCAGTTCCAGGCTAGGTAAAAGGGTCATCTCTGAGACGAAACATGAATGTGCCATCCCCAGAGCTTTTCATATAGCTTTCCATGCCTATCTTCTCATGATGTTTTCCTGGCTTATCTTTGGCACTCTAACAATTATATGTTACACATTAACTACAGGAGAAGCTGTTAGCAAAGGCAACAGTTTACAAACCACTACCAGTATTTAGACACCATTATTAGATTTGTAGAAAGTCAGCTGGGTCCGACTTCTCTTTATCTCTACTACAGAAAGAAACCACTTCCTTTCATCTGCCTAAAATTCATCTTCCTCATTGATTTGGGATTTTCAAACACATGGGGAATGAACTTTTGGCCTACAGAAGATTTCAGGACTATACCTCAAATGAGTTTCATGCAAAAGGGTTAAGGTCCCCAAGGTACTTTTTGTATTCAGTACTGATATTATCACAGAGGACCTCTGCTAAATTGTCTCCAAAACTGGCTTCTACATAGGTTCAGGAAAAATACAGAATGCTGGAAAAAGCAATCGTGAAATTTGCAAAACACTGGCAAGACTTTTAAGCCTAGGGAAATTTTTGGATGCTTTTTTCCAGTGTGTTACTTTCTTTAAGAGATAGGTCTATAACATTTTGCTCAAGGGTCTGTTCTTGTAGAAATTGAGCAAATTAAAACTTTCTTTTATTTTTTGGTACTGTTAACTGAGCATTGCTCATGATGCCACTTATATCAGTTTTGTGGGGAAGGGGAGCAGCTGTGTCAGATATTTTGCATCCAAACCCTTAGAAAGGATATCAAAGACCCCTTGACATAAATCTTTGTTGGTATTTTCAGCGGGAGTACTTCAAGAGACTTTAAGAGAAGTAAAAAAGGGACTGTCTCAGCTTTAATTAAATCAGCGTCCTGAATGTATAGAATGAAGATTTGCAGGTAATAATACTGCCATGTACTTCAATAGGAAGAACACAAGATGAGCACTGTTGATTTCCAACTTATTATTTAGCTTTGTAGCTTGCATTAATTTGCACTGTCTTCTGAGGAATACTTTAACAGTTGCACAAAAAGAAAATTAGTTACACAGCAATAATTTCAAAGGATACTAAGGGAGACTTGAAATGGTAGTGTCTGATCCTCAGAACAGTAATGTATAGTTACTTGCAGATCAGGTGGTAGCATTACTGCATTACTATCTCGCAAAAAATGAAACTAGAAATTAGTATTTTGTTCTGGTCTGGAAATGCCAGCTCCTGTAATGCTGTGGAGAATGGAATATAACTGCATGATTGCTATAAGTGACTTACATGTCATAGATAAATTGTGGGGTCAATACAAAGCAGATTTAGAGATTATAAAATATTTTTCAATTGTACAGCATTTTGAAGACAAATGTGTTTTGTATCTAACTTTTTCTTTAGTTCTCATGGAGTTTTTTCTTATCTCAAACATCTTAACTATTTTGAGTTCTAAATGAAATATATTTTAAAAATTTAGCATTAAAATGACAGTCATGCTCTTGAAATTTTTACTTATTTTAACTGTGCTACAAACTGCATCAATCTTCATGCATATGTTCTGAAGCATTGGCTGTTCTGGAGGATAGCACTAACACCATATGATTTTGATATATCCTACAAATATGTCTTGCAGATATTCAATGACATGAATATTACCTCCCTCGTATAGGAATGAAAAATATTTTCATTTTTATTTCTTCTCAAGATTAATATTGTTTTTTTTCCTTCCATTCTTTTGTTTGTACCCTAAGACACAAATTATCAGACAGCAAGTTAACTTGAACACAACAAATATAAGGACAGTAAACAGGTAAATGGGCATGCAAAACACTAATTTACACTTGCAAAACAGATAATTTCATGCACTGGTGGTAGTCTGCACATGCAATTGTTCATCTTGTTCATGCATATGCATGGCTTCAGCACATTTGCCTTTTTACATATGTGCATATATTTCACAGGCATAGTTTAGCCACCGATATTTAGTCATTATGATTTGTGTGCATGTTTAAACCCTGCTGTGTTCATTCAGAATAGAATATAGGTTCATGATCCTTTTGCATCAGGTAGCTATATCATATCAATAAATACTGGTCTGTCTAGAAAGACAGCTTCAACAAACCTCAGGGTTCAGTGCATTCCATACTACTCAATCTCTTTTTTTTCAGTTGCAAATATCACTTTCACAAATCATGCACCTCTGTCTTTACACATTAGACTCTCAGTACTTTCAAGGAAAATATATGAAACAAAAGCACAGGATGCAGTGGGGTAACAAATGAAATATTTAAAATATGTTATACTGCCATTTTCACTGTATAACATTATTAAAAAGAAGAGCTACAGTCTAGTTGTAATAATTGCAGATTCTTAAAATTTCAAGTGTTTCCATTTTATACTGCAAGATGAGAAATGCCAAAGAAGTATTAGCAGACCCATTTCAAAAAAAAAGGTCATATATAACTTCTCTTATAGTGGAAATTACAATATTATTCTGATTCCTTCCACATAATAGATGTGGAAAAGCCAGAGGTCTCCCTCTGAAACGTGCCTGAAATACAGCTCCAACTATGTCACAGTTATGCGCCCTGTTGATCTGGACCCTGAACTTGATGCAGATAATGAACTCCCCAGCTTGAACTTGGATGTGCCTATAGACTTGCCCAGAAATTGTGGTGTTGTGTCTGACCCTCATTATGGTCTCCAGGACCGATCTAACCTGGACCCAGTGACTTAATTTCCCAGCTTTTCCTCAGACAGATTTCTTCACTATGGATTTTTCTTAACAATCTGTCTGCCCTAATTTGTCCCCACCCACCCTGCTCATGGCTGGGACAATGGGACAGGCCCTGGCTACAAGACACACATGGGGAGTCCATATGGTTTGCAACGTCCAGACTGCAGGGAGACACTGGCTTGCACAGCCCCCAACTGTGCATAATTCAGCATTCATGGGCACATTCTCTGTGCCTGTCTCAAACACCGGCTAGTGGAAAAACAAAGGTCTAGGAAATGTAATAGGTGTTAAAGTCAACAAGCATGACAGCATTCTTGTCAGCTAGAGATATTGTTTTTAGATCAGAAAGAGGCCTACCTTGTACACAAAAAATCTGTTGTAAATTTTACTATTACTAAATTCAGACATGAGAAGAATACAGTGAATAGGACTTAATGACTGCAGAGGAGATCAGTCCATCCACAGACTGTGAACCTGTAAAGTTTGAATGGCATACCTATTCCTTTAAACATGGATCTATTTATGAAAACAGCAGTACATTTCTTATTTTAAAATGGGTAACTGGGGTTAAGCCCTCTCCCTATTCTTCTCTGTTCCCACCAAATTATATTCTTTAACAGCTAGCTAGCCACATATCTCAGTGTTTCCAAAACTCAAACAATTACTTCTGGGCCATTACAGGAATGGAAGCTTTCAGCCTGAGAAATAACTGCTTTGGAAAAAAAATGAAAAATATGAAAAGCTGATTGAATGGTTCAAAAATAATTTTTCATCAGTTTTCAGAGGAAGAAAAAGGCAAATCTATTGCCATATTTTGGTTAAACAGCTTCAGATATGAAAAAGTGGGGAAAAAAATAAAGTTATTCTATATTTATGATATTGGGTGGGATTTTGAAGGTCATCAAATATTTCTACCATCCAAGAATTATTGTATGTCAATAGAACTTGGGCACTTCTTTCCTTTCTGTGAATGAAAACCGACTAATTGTATTTGAGCTAAAGGAATGCAAATTGAGTGGCCTTGCAGTGTTTTAAGAGGGCCTACAAGACCACTGGAGAGGGATTATTTATCAGGGAGCATAGCGATAGGACAAGGGGTACTGGCTGTAAACTAATGGAGGATAGATTCTGGTTAGAAATTAGGAAGATATTTTTTACTCTGAGGGTGGTGGGAGAGTGGAACCGGTTTCCCAGAGAAGTTGTGGATGCCGCATCTGCGCAGATACACAAGGCCAGGTTGGATGGGGCTCTGAGGAATCTCATCTAGTAGAATATGTCCCTGACCATGGCAGGGCATTGAAACAAAAAGTTTTTTAAGGTCCTTTCTGACTCAAACCATTCTATGATGAAAACTATATTCTACTAAAACTCATATTCAAAATAATCACTGTATTTTTAAAATAAGGCCAAATCTGTTTATACTCAAATAAGTTTTATAAAAAAGAACCCAGGTAAAGGCCCTCTAGTTCTTTCTTATTTTATGAGTCCATGAAAAATTGATTTTAAAAATTTGTGTTCCTGAGACTTCCTTTTTTTTCCCCAGACGGAACTATGCCCAGAAGACCAATTGAAAGAGAGGAAGAAGAAAAGAAATCCTTGACTTTAAGCAGTACACACATTCTTGTCTGTTTGCCCTTGTCTTAACTTTAGCTATAAGTAGAAGAAATATTACACCATTAAAAATTGTAACTGAAGTTCTTGGTGCCAATCAATACCTGATCTCTTCCTGTATTTGGGTGTGTGTAGCATAAAGCAATAAACTAGGCAGATATATATATATTCCAAACACGAATCCCAAACCCTAACCTTGTTTTATGGTTAGAAAACTCATCAGTAGAACAATAGAGAATATAAGTCCTTGGCTTCAGCTGACACCAGAATTCTTTCTCTTATAAGCCAATATCTTCTGTCATTTATTTTGTGTAGATGGGGCTTTTAATTTTATCTATATTAGGATTAGGCTTGATGTCACAGTTATGGATTGAAAATCCAGCACTTCAAATGACCAGTGTATTCTGGATACTGCCATGACTTCAAAGGTATGGCAAAAAAAAATCTTCTGAAATAGAAATGGAAAGTGTTGTAAGAGTAGCTTACTCAGAGCCCACAGCCCTCAGAAAAAGCTGATAACAATGAAGACAACTTTGTTTTTCTTTTTTCTAATTGGAGTAGGTTTCTTCTGTTGGGTTAATGTTAGGGTTTATTTGGAGGTTAACTTCCAGTTTTAGAAACTAAAGCATCAAGATCTTTATTTCCTTTCAGTGTTCCAAAAAATCGAACAATTATAAAGAGGTCTGGAAAACTAAGATATCAATGACCTAAGCCCTTTTTTACTAACTTAATAATATGAAGATTTTGCCACAGCCCGTTAGCTTGGTGTTATTATAGCAGGACCTCAAGAGTATATGTTGCATTCTTTTGAGGTGTAGTGTGAAAATATAAGGGAGTTTCAGAGGATAAAACTCTACAGACCCAAGAGAACCAAAACAAATATAAATATTCTGGAAAAAATAAGGCTAGCTGTTGAATACAATTAAACTAGATAGCCTGAGCATTAAAGGTGGCCTTGAAATTCGTAGTTTATGATTTCATGAAGCAAACTGGGAATACATTTGAGGTTAGGGTTTATATTTGCTGCATCCAAACACAATGTTTCCTTCTCCTTCAGATTAAATGACAATCATAAGACATTAAGTTATGGAGGAGTGACATCTGGCTTCTCGGCAGACACCTCAGGCAACTGTAGTAATAGCTTTGGAGATGGCTGTGTATCTGTAATAGAGTTAAGTTTGTTGTCTGGATTGTATTACCCTCTTACTCCCTTAGACATTTTGTCCTATAGCTCATATTGGAATTACTGAACCACTCATAACCCTGATTTATAAGCCTTTTCTTGTGTTTCCATCTGCTACTGTTGTGTCGGTTTTGTTGTTTGGGTTTTTTGCCCCTCAGGAATCGGTGAACCTACTTTGAGAAAACTTCTAAAGGAAGGTTTTTTCAATTGGAAAAAAATGAATAATTCTAATAATAAAAGTTAAAAAGCAAACAGAAATAAATATTTCTTACAAGATGAGTCTGTGTGAAAGTATAAGGGCAAGCATAGCAGGCAGTATTTCTAACTCGGAGCTGAAATATTCGTGAATGCTATCAGGTAAAAATAGTTGCCAACTTAATGGGGAAAATAAATTTTCTTCCTTTTTTTTTTTTTTTTTTTGAAGCATATAATAAAATCTGTGTGATCTGTTAAAATGACAGTTAGAAATCCTGCATTTTGAAACAAAATCACTTTTTAGCTTTCTATCTTATATTGTAGCTGATTGATCTATGTGATGTATAAAACCTAGAAACCCTGATTGGATCCATTCATTTCCTGGAGAAGAATTGTTTGTACCTCAGGCAGATCTCCTCAGTGTATGAGAATCATCTATATGGCATAAAAGACTACTATTTTCATATTTTCAGCCATTAGATCTGGAGTACTTAAAGCTTTCCTTGCTGGTATACAACTTATGCTTCAAGTGTTGTCAGCTGGTAAAAATTAATTTAACCCTTAGGCAACATCTTCTGTGCTGATTATGAGGTAATTTGCCTTCAGAAGGCACCTGAGCTCAGTGGAAAGAGGCGTAGCACAGCACCTATACAGTCAGATAGCAACAGATCCAGTGCGATTCCTGATTTCCTCTGGGACAAAAGACCATGAGGAGATACTTTCATGTTTTCTTTTGATCTTAAAAGCACTATGAAATTAGAAACCTACCTGACATGGGATTCTGTCTTCTATAAATTGTATGACAGCACTATGCTTCATCCACTCTTGTTTCTGAACATGAACATGGACTATGTTCTGTGGTGGCAGAAATGACATATTATACAACTGGTAGTGTGGCTTTCATGTCATCTTAGGTCTTGTACCATCTAGAATATCACCTTCACCAAGAAAATAGCTATCAGTGATAGTCAATCCAGTAATTCAGATGCATTAATGAGACAAGTATAAACAATTTTAAGTCCTGATCCTTAGACAGAAAGATTACACATCTTGTCTGAAATGTATTAAAGTACACAGAACCTACTTGTAGTCTGTACTACAGTTGTGCTGCATGTCCATCATTTTGCCTCCTCTGGAACTATTTAAATAATAAAATAAATTTTAAAAAGCAAAGTATTTATTTTTCTAACCACTGGGTACTTACAAGTAAATTTCTAAGTTAGAAAGAACTTGTTACAAAATTCAAGATACCTAATGTTGAAGATACACATTATCATTTGCCAGAGTCTCAACAATTTGTACACTGATCTCAAAACATAATAAAAATGTCTAATTTAATTTGTCAAAGTTTTCATAACACTGGAAAATTGTTTTCTTATTTTTCAAGTCAAAAGAAGCAGCATATAGATATTATTGCCAACATTAAATGCCTTTCAGTTATGAGTTATTCTCAGAAAGAGTGAAATCTTCAAAAGCTGTCAGTCTCTTGAGTCTTCCTCAACACAAACTTCAACCTTATTAAAGAATCAGGGCTGCTAGTAAAGGTGTGAACAGATGTTTTATCTGCACATTTTGTGCATAAATGCAAGTACTTGGACGTAAATTGATCAAACTGTTGAAACAAATCATTTAAGATTTGTGCAGTGATTAATAATAGGTGCCAGTAATCAAATCTCCTTGCCACCAGCACATCTGTTACAGAGAGTTTCTGGTTCGTCCTATTATGCAAATGTGCAATAAAACAAATAAATTACTTGATTTAACAGCTGGTTGAAAAACATTATTTTTAGGTGGTTTTTTTAATGTATTGTTTTTACCATTGATAGCCACTTGGTGTAGACTAATTCAATTATGCTATGGAGAGTGTCACAGAATGGGGCTGGGGGGGAAACCTACCAACACTACTCAGAAACTGCTGTGGAATTTTAAAGGTATTCAAAATTTCTCAGACACTCATATCTTCTAAAAGAACAAAGTACACAGGAGGTTTTTCCTTGAATCTAACACTTAAAAAACACCTTCATATAATTTGCTTCTTCAATACCAGAAGTGTCACTTACATAAGTAAACCTTTGTGGGACCTTGAAAAGACCAGCATTTGATTTGATTCACGCAAAAATGAATATGATCTCCAAAAACTGTTTCTGGACACTTTGGTTGATAGGTTAGTGAACTAAAGAGGGAAATATCAGCACAGAATTACCCTTGATTTAAGATTCACTTAGACCACGTTGTTTGGTCATGGATACTGAAGATTTCAGGAACCTTCAGCACCAGGATCACAGGATCATAGAACTGTAGAGGTTGGAAAAGACCTTTAAGATCACTGATCTCACCATCAACCTAACATTGCCAACTCCACCACTAAACTCTGTCTCTAGGTGCCCCATCTATATGTCTTTTCAATGCTTACAGGGATGGATTAATCACATCCCTGGGCAGCCTGTTCCAAAGTTTGACAGCCCTTTTAGGGAAGACATTTTTCCTAATATACACTCTAAATCTCTCCTGGTGCAACTTGAGGACATTACCTACTGTTCTATCACTTGTTACTGAGAGAACTTCCAATTTTTTACAGTAAGCAACATAATTTTCTCCCTTTTCTGTCTCAGGGGTGTATGACACGTTGTGTGAAATTGTCTTGTTTTTTCTCCTGTTCCCCAAGTGTATATTGGAAGAACTAAGATTACTTTTACTTCTGTAGGAGGGAAGAAAAATCAAAGATGGGAAAAATAGAAATAGTAAAATGTCTACCTAAGAGAGAACTTAGCTCTGAAAACGTTTGTTCCTTTTTTTGTTATGCAACCAAATGTGTTGCTTCCAAAATTTTATATACTGAATTACACATTTTATGGAGTAGTGCTATAAAACCAGACAAACATTAGTTTCAAACAAACGTCATCTTTCAGCTCCCTGGGTTACCAAACAACCAGCTGTGTCAGCAACATATATTGGTCTAGAGGGACACATTTTAATATAATCACCTCAGAGCAGAATATGTTGCTTTATAAACCAG
This sequence comes from Corvus moneduloides, assembly GCF_009650955.1. Lineage (NCBI taxonomy): Eukaryota > Metazoa > Chordata > Aves > Passeriformes > Corvidae > Corvus > Corvus moneduloides. The sequence continues at coordinate 29,488,439 of NC_045481.1, read as the reverse complement.
ATTCAAAAATAGCTATACAGATAGACAGAGGTACATAAAACTCACCCATTAAAGGGAGATGAAGTAGAAATATTTTTGCCACTCTCAATGACTACCCAGAAAAGTTGTGAAAAAATTTTCATGTCCTTTTATTCTGTATGACAAAGATATAGGTATACAGGAAGCATATAAGAATATGACACACAGTCCTTAATCCATTTTGTTAGAACTAGAAATTCAACTTGTGTAGTACAATGTGTATTTCTCTCTTGAAAAAGTGATTATCAGAACATGTTAATAAACATTTTGATCCAAATGTCAAAGTCTGTCAGGGTTTTTTTTCTTCTCTACTCATTTTATTTCCGTCTTTTTATATGTGTAGCAGAAAAGAGAACTGATTCAAAATAGATCTTTGAGAGAAGGCATTACAATTAGCATAAATAAAGAAATTTAGAATATTGTCAATTATTCACTAAGAAAAAACCCTGAAAAATATATGGACTTGTGTGAATTCCAATAGATCTCCTCAGCTGAGGAACCAAGTTTCAGAAATAAGAGAAATGGAATTCCTCTAAGTCCTTGTCTTAACTGTCCTGATTTTGGGAAGTAAAATCTTCCCACCAATATACTTTGTACAGTCCTACATGAAAGTTGAGAGTATAAAAAGGGTTAAACATTTTTAAGTATCACTAAGTATGTGTATCTGTATGTTACCATTTTGTATTTTCAGCATGATGTGTAAAGCAATGATATTTCTTTTTAAGAAAAGAGGCTGGCAAAGCAAGGAAATAAAATTTCTTCTTGAAATGCGCAGAATTGATCATGGTCTCTGTAGAGCTATTTAGTGTCAAAAAGTAGGTGTCTAGTAGTATTTCAGATGCCTTAATGTATTCAATCACATTGGATTGTGAAGATATGGCACTGACACAAATCAGTCTTACTCCCTTCTGGAAAGTCAGCTGAAAAGCAGACATTAGGTCTTCTAAAAAATATTTGATGCTTGTGTTACCGGATTTATTCCCTAGTAATCTTATGCTTGATACATCATAGAAAACTTCAAATGATTATGTAGTTCCTTTTCTGCATTCTTTCTCCTAGGGCGTCATTTTCCAGATTACTGAACTGATTCCATCTTTCAGACAGTCTTTGCAGTGAAAAGAATGCTGAGAAAGTACCACACAAGCATATAGAGTTTTACATTGTTTATGAAAAACACAATGGATTATGTAGGGGAAAAGTACATTGTGCAGACCTCCTCAACCAACTTCATGTATCACTCCTGCCAGCAAATAAGATGATAGAATTTAAGTTGAAAAGATTAGTATTTAAAATTGCAAATGTAACAAATTACGTTAGCTTGTAATTATTCAGTGAATTTTAAGTCACACAAAGTCGTGTGACTTTGAGAGTTTAACAGTACTTTCCATCTCTCAGTTTGTAGCTGTGTGAACAAAAAATTACTTATAATAGCAAACCTTTGGTGTAAAAGCTGTTTTTAGGAGAATTTATCAGCATCAAGATTCAGAGTACAAATGCATTTGATCTGCTTTAAAGAGGACATTGTTATTGTTGTATTCCAGGACAAGAACATGGAGAGGAAGATATGTGACCTGAGCATTCTTATGTCCTTAAAGTTTTGCATCTGTACAGTGGTGTAGAGACATCATTTACATCAGTTTTGGAAGCTTGGACAGTCTTCAAGGAAATCTTATGTGAACTAGAGAGTGACCCAACTTAACACAAAAAACAGACTTGCAATTCCCACATTCCTGTACAGATGGGGTTTGAAAAACTCACCACTTCCCTTGATAAGTAACTAATAAATATTTATCAAGCAACATAAGTAATCAGCAGGTTGACAATAATCCCTCATGCCAACACATGAGATCTGCTAAAAAAAACCCCCAATATTTGTAATTCAGTAAGTTAGCAGGAATTGAATAACAGGAAATATAAAATAAAATCAATACCTTTGTGGAGTTGCACCAAAACAGAATGAAAAAGAATGTGCATTTGTAGTGACAAAGTACAGCAAAAAACAATGATATAGGAAGGGGAATGGAAATAAATCACTTGATCAGAGAACAGAATTGCTTTGATGGGATCAGTGGAATTAGAGGAAACGAATGAAATAAAGTTACAGATAAAACAAAAATTTTGTATGTATGTAAAAGATACCTACTGTGTAACTGAGGAGGGCACTGGTATCATAAAAATGGCCACAGAAGCCCATGGTGATAGAAATTGTAAAGAAATAAAATAAAAATGAAACAGTTTTTTTTAAAAAAATACGATGAAATCTGTGAATCAGAGACAGTTGAATACTGTTCAGTTGTCCACACCCAACCATTCCCCTCCTCCCTGGCCTCAGCTGATCACAGATGTCAGTCAGCTGCTCTACATACCCTCCATAAAATACATTAAAAAACCCATATGGTTTCGATTTTTTTTCTCTGTTAGCAAAAGTGTTGTTCAGCTAAAACTCTCATGAACTGACTGTATCTTGTTCACTTTAAGTAGCTCTTGATTTAAACACTGTATCTTGTCTTGCTTATTGTTCTTCAGACTACTCTCCTTCACTGATATCTGCAGGTTTACAAGGGAAAAAGTAGTTACCATGTCCTCAGAAGCTGTACATTAGAAACCGCAAGGTCAGTTTTACCCTCCTACCTAAGGGCAGGTCAGTATATGAAATGTAATCAGCTGTTTGATACTCTTTTCCAATGGAAGAAATGATCAGGCTCTCGTTTTTTCTGTTCTCTATATAAATTTTAGAGACAATTTAAGCCACCTATCACCACAAAACACCATATTGCAAAACAAGCTGAATTTGGATAGAGAAGCTGTGTATTGATCTGATGCTAACCATCATGCAGCTTCTTGATGGTGGAGAGGATATCATCTGTGCAGATCCTCCCCGGCATTTGGCATAATAAGGCACTAGTGGCTGCTAGCCATAACACATAGCAAGATCAAATACCACTCTGTGGTAAGACTGACACAGCCTCTGTGAGAATAATCAATATTTTTTAAGTGAAATCTACAATCCAACTGGTGGCAGAGACAGTGAAATAGGCTGCCATAAAGAGAGCACCTGTGTATATATTTTGTAACATCATTGCAAGAAGCCAAATAATCCTCTTTGGCACAAGTAATATTATCTATGCATCTGACATGCACCGTTGCCCAAAACAAAACCTATACTTAAGCCGAATCAGATTATCACTATTTTCCCTGTGTATACAATTGAAATAAAAATAGCTTTTCTTCAGTTCCATAATGTAAGAGATTTCCTTTCACCAAAAAATAATGAGGCCAGTAAGCTTCTTAGAACAAGTTCAAAACTTTCAACACAGTGCACTTCTTAGAAAATTCAGTTTAATATTGCTTTGGATAGCTTCATTTAAAGCAAAATACCAAAAATACCAAGTGTAAAGAGTGTGCAAAACAATATACTTCAAAATGTAAGCATTGTTCTGCAGAATGCCATTGATTCCAAAATGAGGCATTTGAAACAGTATTTAAAAATGTTCATTTCCTGCTGAGTTTTGGCATCATTGCTCTTGTTTGGGAGTGAATAGTTCACATGGAGAAGTTGCACATTATATTGAATGAAAGTTACAGGTGAATTACAGGATGCCCTTGACCATGTAATGGAAACAATCACTGTTCTATTAGGGACAATCCTAGAAGACATCAAGAAGGCAGTCACTGCTAAAGCAGAAAGCACACAACAGATTGAAGAAGAAAGATGGTCTTTTATAGACACATGACTGACTTGGCTGACTGAAACAATGAAAAAAATCTCTCATTACAACAGAATACTTTAGAAAACATCAACCATAAAATTGCAAAAGTTAAACTTGTTGCTTAGGTAATGATTCAAAGGAATGGGCACTTCTGATATTACTGAAAACTTTCTGTAGTAGGCTATGGTGACAACAGAAGTGTTTAACCATCTGTCAATAAAAAATGACAGACCACAATACAATATGTGGACATGGACTGCTCCAAAAATCGATTTAGGACAACCTTGAGAATGGTAGAAGTATGATATACTAATAAAAAAGAAAGATGGTGCCAGTGATCTACTTAGGAGTATAGAACAGCCTAAAACATTAACTCACTTATAGAAAATATATCTATTGGAAGGACAACACAGCAGGGCATAAACAATGCAGGAGGTTCCTGGACTGTGTTGATGATAACTTCCTTTTCCAAGTGATAGGGGAGACAAGGAGAGGTGTAATGCCAGACCTCGTTCTTATCAACAAGGAGGGACTAGGTGGGGAATTTGAGACACAAAGACAGCTTTAGATGCAGTGACCTTGAAATGTTGAAGTTCAAGATCTTTAGGGCAGCAAGGAGGAGGCACAGCAAATGAATCCCAGAGTTCAGAAGAGCAGGATTTTTCCTCTTCTGGGATCTGCTTGATTCACAGGAAAAGCCTGGGAGAACAGAGGAGTCCAAGAAAACTGGTCGCCTCATTCAAGGGTCATCTCATCCAAGCTCAGGAGTGATGCCTCTCAACAAAGGGGAAGTCAGCAAAAATGCCGTGAGGCCTGCATGGATGAGCAAGGAGCTCCTGAAAAACTCAAGCAGAAGAAGGAAGCCTACAGAGGGTGGAAGCAGGAACAAGCAGCCTGGGAGGAACACAAAGAAATTGTCTGAGCAGCCAGGGATCAGGAAGGTAAAGCTAAAGTCCTGATAGAATTAAACCTGGCCAGGGATGTCAGACACAATAAGAAAAGCTCCTATAGGTACTGGTATTAGTTATAAAACAAAGACTGAGAAAAATGTGGACCAACCCCAGAAGGAAATGGGAGATCTGGGTAATTGGGATATGGAAAAGGCTGAGGTACTTAAGATTTTTTGCCTCAGTCTTCAAAGACAAGTGCTCCAGACACACTAGTCAAATCACAGAAGGCAAAGGCAAGGACTGGGCACAGCCTCAGCAAGTTTGCCAAAGACACCAAGCTGTGTGCTGAGGTTGGCATGCTGGAGGGAGGGGATGCCATCCAAAGAGATCTTGACAAGTTTGAGAGATGGCCCATGAGCCCTCATAATATTCAACAAGCTCCAGTGCAAGGTCCTGCAGACAGGTCAGGGCAATCCCAAAAATGGACAGAGGCTGTGCAAAAAATAGGTTGAAAGAAGCCCTGCAGAGAACGACTTGGGGAGTGTTGGTTGATGTGAAGCTCAACACAATGCAACTGCGTGCACTTGCAGCCCAGCAAGCCAACCCTATCCCGGGCTGTATCAGAAGCAGTGTGGCCAGCAGGTCACGAGAGGTTATTCTTGCCCTCTACTCTGCTCTTGTAGCACCCCACCTTGAGTACCGCATCCAGCTCTGTTGCCCCCAGCATAAGAAGATCTGGAGTACCTTTCCTATGAAGACAGGCTGAGAGTTGGGTCAGTTCAGCCTGGAGAAAAGAAGGCTCCAGGAAGACTTTAAAATGCCGTTCCATTAACTAAAATGGGCCTTCAAGAAAAATGGAGAGGTATTTTTTACATCAGCATCAAGTACAAGGGGGAATGGCTTTAAACCAAAAGAGCAGAGTTTTAGATCAGTTATTGGAAGAAATTGTTTACTGTGAGGGTGGTGAGGCACTGCAACAAGTTGCCCAAAAAAATTGAGGGTGTCCCATCTCTGGGAGTGTTCATGACCTCACTGGATGCGGTTCTATTTTAATGGAAGAATTATTTCACATATATATTTTAATTTTTTGAAAAGTGACTTTTTTTGTTGACTTGTGCTAATATCACAGGTAATTCTACTATCCTACAACATGTCATGACTAATCTAAAAAACTGGACAAATAAATATAAATCAAATAACAACAACATTATCATCTTTACTTTAAATCAACATTTGAATTAAAAATTGAAAATTAATGATGACAGAAGGGACTTAAGGCATGATTTTTATGAAAAGATGATGAGAGGAAAACTTGTGATTATTTTAAAACTTTGAATGACAAAAAATAATAGGTTTGTTTTTCTGCTCTCCCAGTCAAAGCTATAGTACAAGTGTTTCTCCTCATCTTTACAGGATGAATTTACATATTTAAATACTAAAGCAGCTTCACTTGCTCATTTATAAAGAAGTATGTCTGAAGAATTAAAAGCCTCATCACTTGCATTGAACCTACCACCTGGTCGAACATTACCCATTTTATCTCAAAAATTTAAATTCAGAGTCGTAGTAAGAAGTGAGAAATCAAAACCAGAATAAATTGTGAAAAACTTACCCTGTTCTGTCCTCCTTTCTTAAGTGCCTTCTCATGGCACTAATTCATAAACACAGATTTTTTGGCTTAAAAAATGCAAGATATTTCCTACTTTGGGTACAGGGCAGGAAGAAAGAAACACTGATAGGTAGAGCATAAAGCACCACATATTTATACAGCACAATAAAATTCTAGCTATTGTCATTTCAGTTCTATGTGTATCGATCAATTTGTGAACTACAGATTCAGGTTTAGTATACCAGGCAAGTTGCCTCTGGTGAACTTTAACCGAACAAGTTCTGTTCTTAGAAGCATGTTTGCATCTTCCCAAAGAAAACTACAAAACATTTTCTAAAGGAGGCCTTTCCCTGTTTTTTGAGGACTTACAGATTTATTTCTCAAAGGCATTTTGCGCTATTTTTGAGTGCTGAATATATTATTTCATAGTGCTCTAATTTCACAAGCTTGGCCTCTAAAGAACATGCAATGTCTCTCACCTATAAAAGGTCCTGTGACTCACTGTGGTTTAGAAATAAAAGAATATTGATCATTCATTAAGCAAATTTAGTGCATGCGATACCATCCTCAAGGTGGAGATAAGGAGATATGCAATGCAGGGACAATAAGACTACTTAATATTCTAATCTTAATCACTTATCTACTGCCTGTATTTGGAACATTGCTCTCAGTGGACATGTTCTTTTGTCCTGAACTATCACTCAGGGGAGTTTTATTGTAATTCCCTGGAGACTATTTGGTTGCTTTAGACTCCTACTTGAATTTGGTACAGATTAATAGTTTTACAGCTGAGATTACAGAAAGCATTGTTACTGTTTCATACAAGTCTGAAATTGAAGTTTAACTGACAAAATGACCTTGGTGTCATACCCAGTGATTTGGTGAAAAGATAAGTGCAACTCTATTTTGTCTCAGCAACAACTCTTTCAATGTTGTACTATTCCATTGGCACATCTGTGGTTTAGTCTTTATCTGTTCATTCTGAATTAGATCCTGTGAATGGAGTTAAGGGTCCCACTTCTGGTATTAGAAATCTGGGATAAAGGAATTAATTTCTTATTTTTCCTTCCTTGGGGGTAGAAATTGGTTTGTAGGTTGCTATTCACTGGAACACCCCACAGTCTTGACAATAAACAAAGCAGTTATAGTTGCACTCCACTAGGCAGCAGAAAATCAGATTCACAGAAAAGCACTTGTCCATAAAAAGCACAAGACATTTATGAGCAGAAAAAATATTTACAGAAATTTTCAATGATTGAGCATTGCCTCGCATTAGTGCTCAGTTAAACTGAGATCTATAATCCATATGCTATATATTCTGGCATTTTAATTTTACTTTCACCATAAAAGTTATTTTCAATTAACTTTTACATTAAAAGCACTAAAATTTACAGGACTTTTGGTATTATTTCCTTATTTCTGGATCATTTTTTTTCCACAGTTTATTTTCAAATATTCTAACACATGCAAATGTCATCAGATGTGACTTACAGTGAGTTAAGGCTCTTGCTCATAAAACCCATACGTGAATAAAGCATGACTTAACAGTCATTATGGAGTTCAGTGAGTACACAAAGAGATGAGGTGCTTAATTCAAGAATCCATATGGTATGTGAATATGGTAGACTGTGTAGACATCACTAGAGGGAGTCACGACCACACAAACCAGATGGGTGTATTTCACAAACACTATTGAGCAGAAATCTGGGCTCAAGAGTATGAAATCTGTGCCATATTATACAACAGTAACCTGTGGAAACTTCTTTTTTTTTTTTTTTTTTTTTTTTTTTTTTGAGAAAGTGACAAAGACAACTTTTTGAAACAAATATTAAAGGGTTTAGCAGAATTTACCAATTTCATAAATAAGTCAAAGAGATTTTTGGGGATGACTCAGTGTCTTTCAAGGATGGAGACTCCATAACCTTTGTGGACAACCTGTGCCAATGTTCAATCAACCTTTCAGTGAAATGTGCTTGTTATGTTTAAACAGAATCTCATCTCTTTCAGTTTTCAGCCCTTTGCCTCTTGTCCTTTCACTGGACAGACACCACTGAAAAGAGCCTATCTCAGTCTTGTTTACATACTTCCTCCAGGTATGTACATCAACAAGGCCACTTGAGCCTTCTTGTCTCCAGGCTAAACAGTCCTATCTCTCTCTGCCTTTCCTCATAGGAGAGATGCTCCAGTCCCTTAATCACCTTCTTGGTGGAGTCTCTGGAGTCTCTCCAGTATATTACTGTATCTCCTGTACTGGAGAGCCCAGAACCGGACACAGTATTACAGGTGTGGCCTCACCAGTGTCACCCATAAAGTTTCAGAGACAGTATAATAAAGATGTGTATTTTTAAGGAAACCAAAATCAGAAACCTGATATATGGCAACAGATGCAAAGACCTTGATGAAATGAGAAAACATTGCCGCCAAAAGCCAACTTTTTTTTGTATTTTGAAGTAGACAGCAATTCCTCCTAAATTCTAGAAACAACTCGAAGTAAAATCATAGCTTTCAGTCACTAACATGTAATATTAATTTTATAAGGAAACTTCCTGTTTGAGAGCTTCATTGTAACTAAGATGTGTTCTTACCAGAGCTAGGCTCTTTCCCATTTTCTGGCTTCAGTAATTTTTGTACTGGTTAGGGCTGACAGCTGCAAGATATCCTCTTGTCTTTGACTTGGAATGGCTGTACTGGCTATACTCCTTCTGTCCTTGTCTGGTCCTATGCAGGTGCCTATGGGGATGCCTAAAGAATTTGAGGTGATGTCCTGCCTTTAAAATAGCTTTAAGGGTAAACTAGGAGGGAAGGACCTTAAAAGAAAACCAAGTAGAGTTATTGTATATATGTAACTAATAAAATTTGACCTGTATATTGGTAATAGGTATTTGCTCAAAGTGAATGTTGTGTTTCTCCTAAACCTGCTTCAGTAACACATTTTCTAGTAAAATGCCAATCGAAAAGTTCTGAAAGGAAGACAAATAAGTGAAGCAGTTAAAATAAGAAGCATTTTAGAATGCACTTACAATTCCTTATGATATGGGCATGTGCCACTCTTCCCAAATTAATGAAAAGTACAGTGACCTAACACTTTACCAGTCACCAATGTTCATGCAGTAAACAAACAACGTAATTTGAGGTCTCCGCCCAGTTATTCAAATGATAATGGAAACTAAACAGAGGCAGAGGTATCAAACAAAAGACTACAAGCAATTCACAAGTTAAAATTTATTCAAAAAAAATCTAAATTTCTCAAAAGTTAAAGTAATCTCAGAAACAGACTATGAAGAGAGAGACAGAAATGTGCAAATTAAATTAATAACATAATTCAGCCATTTGGCTACATAGTATTTCTGCATCTATCTGACCTCTTCAAACCGCCTTTATTAGACTCCACTGGAGACTAAAAAGAAAGTAGCTCTGTGTCCTCATAAACATTTTTTAACTGAGGACTTAAAAAAAAAAAATATTTTTTTAGCATACATTTCCTGTATGTATCTTCCCTTGCACTTTTAAATTCTCTTCATACAGCAGTAAAAATCAGTGTTTCTCTCCTCTTTCAACTGCATTTCTTTCCCTCTCTACTATTCCAAAGTTTAACAGGATAGTTTTAAAGTGCCCTTACAGAGGACCCTCAACCAGCATCTCTGCAGAACTGTGTTTGAATAATGCATCAGACTCAATCTTACAGAGTAACTAATGTGCTAATTATACAGAAGAGTCATTTATAAGGTTGGGTCGGTTGCTCAATGCTAAACATCATTATAAAATATTCTTGTGGTATTTGGGAATTTTCTGAAAAATGCAGATACAATAGACATCCATAAAGAGGGATAATTTCCTCAGCATTATGGTCTTGCTACACAGAAATGATTTATCAGGAATCCAGCATCAAGTCCTGCTTCTTGAAGAGGTAAAACCTATTATGACTATGTGTTAGAAATATTTTACCTATGCATAGTACAAAAGGTATTTAAAAATAGCTCATCAAATTAAATTAGTCCTGTAGTCACAATGCATCTTTTAATTTACTGTAAAATCTGAATCTCATATGTGGACTGTTTTTCAGGAGGTCTTGTTAAAACTGCTGATGAAATTTCCATGCAAAGCATGAAATTTGGCTGTAAGTTTTGGCCACAGTAGTTTACCTAGAACCGTACCTTTAAGTTATGTTTTAAAGGGAAGAAATAGGAAACTTTTTTAATTATTAGAGAAAGTGGACCTTAGTGAAAAATATAGAGTGGTATTTCTTAATAGAATAGGTAAATTTCTTATTTCAGCAACATATTGTGTAACACAGAAAACAATAATGACCAAAAAGCCTACACCAGCAGTAGAAAAGCCAGGAAGGCTACAGATCCAGAGGTTGGATCACAGCATTTCTGTAGCTAAATGAAGTATGATCCCATCTAAAGCATATACTCCATCTTATTAGGAATATTTTTGTTGTCAAGGTATTATGCCAAACTTCTTTTCACAGGCGATGGAAAAAACTATTTTCTTGCTTCATTTTAAAATCTGTAATTGGGAAAACTCATTAGCTGTAATTTTGTAGACTAAAGCATAGTGCCTCCAGTTGAGAAATAGCATAATTTCACACACTTCAGGCAAAGCAACTGGCTCATACCGGCCATTATTTTGGCCAGCTCAAACCAACAAAAATATTTTAGAAGAACAGACCCAGAAGGACCTCTGGGTTCTGAGCCAGCCATGGCCAGTACAATCACAATGTGAAAGCAGACTGCTGGGAACAAAACAAATACTCCTATTAAATGTTTCTTGCAGGATCAGACCATGTAAAAGGGAACTAAATGAACACCTTATCTTTTCCTCACAAAAGCTGCTAAATTTTTGTCACTCCATGCTTCTTTCTGCTTAGGACAAATATTTTTGCCTACTTAGTATCATGGTTCTTTGTTTTGCTCACAGTCTTCTTCCACAGGCCAGTGCTTCTTCAACGATATGAAAATATCTGTGGCCAGTCTGCAGTTTGAACAAAGACCTTGACTTCTGGTGCCTTTAGGCTGCAGCTCCACACCCAGCAGGATCTCCTCTGTCAGACTGGATTCTTCAAAACCCTTATGAGACTTTGTACATCCTGCTGCTCACAATTTTTTTGAGCTCTGATGTTATCATGCCATCTTTCTTAGTCATGGCTTAAAACTTCAAATAACTCATCTAGAGTGCCTTGTTTTCAATATACCTCTCTGTCATACCATGTCTCATTTTTCTTACTCTTGACTGTTTTAGAGATTTGAAAGTGGGCTTAGGTAGAAAATATCTGCCAGTAGTAAAAACAGCATAAGTTTCTCATGGACATATATGGACACCAAAAAAGTGAATGTTCACAAGAAACAGTTTTAGGAGATGAGGGAGTGAGCTGGTGATGATGAGTGGCGTGATGATTTTATGTTTGGAAGCATAAGGTTAACTGACAAAAGCTAAGCTCAGGGAAGACAGTCCTAAACCTAATTGGAAAACAAAGAAAAACAGCTGTAAAACCCAGGGCAAGGATGATCTTTCAGTGATGAGTTTCACCTATGATTTCTAACAGATTCTCTTGCAAGGAGCCAAGGAAAATCTAGCTATTATACAAATGTCCATGAAAAATCTTAATCTGCTTTTACTGACTTTGAGAAGGAAAAAATGTAGCAGGCAGTAAACAACCATTTAAAATACCACAGAAGTAAAAGGAGCTTTGTTTAATACATTTTCTCAAAAAATGAAGCTAAAAGCCACCTAGGTTAATAGTATAGTTTGAGAATGCATATGAGGAGGAAATACTAATGATTAATTGGCAAACTCTGACTGCATAAGCAAAGAGTATGTGTATATTAATTTCAGAGATAAAGTGTCCTCATCTCAGTAAGAATGGATCTTTAACTTTGTTTACTTGTGTAGAAGAGAAACAGAACTGTATGATTGCTGTGGAAAAGAGACTCCCATGTGCTGGGAAATATATTACATAAGTATCCACCCTGAAGAGCTTGCAAGGGAAGCTGAATCTTACTTCCTCCTTGGAAGAGCCTGTAGTGTCCTTACAACTTAGAGTTCATGAATTTAAACTCGAATACCTCTGTTTAGATTGTTTTGAATACTGATAGCAACTCACACACTGAACATCTTTGGCTAGCATGGATTAGTTTGCTGGGTTTGTTTGCACAATACATCTATTAAATACATGTTTTACATGACTACTTCCTTGCCAGTGAATTACAAATCTTCATTCTGTTAATGCAGTGCAGCCATCCCTTGAAAGTGAGCGCGTGAATGAATGATCATGCAGTGTTCATTAGAAAATCAGACATTATGGAATGTATTTAAAAACTCAATTTTTTTTCATTGTCTGGTTTAACTAAATCTTTGATTATGCAGATGACTGTATGTGAATATACAATTGACTTCAGCTGAAGCCCTTTCCATACATGACTATGTAAATGAGATAAATTTAGATTCCAGTATAATTAACAGTCTGTTTCTGGAATTATTCTCTGTATTCTGTCTTCATGAGCCATAAAGATTTTTCACTATAATGAGCATTTATATAAACATAGAGTCACAGAGTGTGATACACCAGATGGTTGCACTGCTATTCAGAGAGACCTTGACAGACTAGAGAAAGAGGCAGACGGGAACCTCCTGAAGCTCAACAAAGGGAAAGGCGAAGTCCTGCCTCTCAGAAAGAATAACCTCAGGAACGTCTGAACAATTGGGGACAATGAGCTGGGAAGCAGCTTTGCAGAAAAGGGTCTTGGGGTACTGGTAGACAACTGTCTTACCATGAGCCAGCAATACACCTTCATAGCAAAAAAGGCCAACAAAATCCTAGTTGTGTGAGCAAGAGTGCTGCCAGCAGACCAAGAGAAGTGATCCTTCCCCATTCCCCAGCACTGATGAGGCCTGATCTGGAGTTCCAAAACCATCCTAACAATCACACCTCTGCACTGAAAGCGCTGTATCACAGATACACAGAATAGCTGAGGTTCGAAGACACCTCTAGAGATCACCTATTCCAACCCCACTGCTCCAAGCAGGGTCACCTAAAGCAGCTTTCTCAGACTAGGAATTCAGTTACTACTTCAAATTTGCTTTTACATTCCTTAAGAGAAAGACTTTATGAGGAAGAGGTAAATTACATGATTTCCCTTTAACTGGCCTGGCATATACATGTTTATACTGCATTTAAGTGACTTAAGCTGGCAGGTATAATCTTTTTTTTCCATCTAGAAGAACTAAACAAATTTGAATTGTTATTGAGCAAGGATAGATAGAAAACCATTTACAATTTTGTGTTGACTGAGGTTCTATATGAAATTGTATGCATGAACATACACACACATGCAAAAATGCTTAGAAACTTCATATATTAAAGCAGGAATTGCAATCCTTAAATCATTAAAAGACATAAAAGAGGGGTTTTTTTCCATTAATGATTATAGGAAAAGATGGAAAATTAATTTGATTGCTTGCGTACTTCCACATAGTATTGATAAAAAGAACCTACAACGTGTAACATGACATTTGTTGGAAGGTATTACCATGCAGGTACATTCCTGTTTTCCACTTTTGATTAATTGATTAAAAAATTCAGAAAAAACCCAAGCAGATATAACAAGATAAACAAAACAAAAACAAAGAGCCAAATCAAACCCCCAAGAGATTGATTCCCAAATATTCAGGGCTCAGAAAAATGCAAGATAATTTAGTAGTTCTGGAAATTTTTCAACTGCAATATCAGTTTCTCAAGAGATGTGAATTTAAAATGTATTTTACTTAATTAACAACTATAAAACTTACACAGCTAAAATGTAACACTTGAATAATTAGAAGAATACTTTTTCTTCTTGTGACTGGCTGCACAGCACATGAAACTGATTAACCTAGAAGACTTGACTTTTTGTTTAAAGCAGTGATGCAAGGATAGTAAAAGTAGCAATTCTACTATGTTTGTTTCTCTTCCAGTGATGTTTATTTGTTGCAACAGCCCATTTTGCAGCAGGTGTCTATGACAGAGTAGTCACCATCTGTGAATGCATCTAGCGAATGGCCCCAGCAGATGTCCTGCTGTGACAGTTTCGTGCCCTCAACTGAACACGCAGCCCCATTTTTGTATGTGTTTTACACCAGGGAGAATTTTGAGAAGAATCTAAAATTTTAGTAAATGACTTGTTCATTTCTGAGAATTCAGAGGGATCTGCAAGGAGAGGGCAAATCTTCAAAGTGGAATTGTTCTGCATTTTGCTGCTTTCAGGGTCTTTGTATGGGAACTTTTTATGCAATCTCACCACATAGCACTGGCCAATGCATCTTGGAAAACAATTTATTCATCTATTCCAACAGCGAAAATAAGTGAGAAGAAAGTTTTATGTCAGTGAAGAATCTGAAGATGAGTGGTAAATCCTGAGGAAAGCTTTAAAACAAAAGGTGATTATGTACTTAGCAAATATACCTCTGCCTTTTGCTAGCTAGCTCAATGCTACCATCCAATTTCCTCTGAGGGAATCAATGTGCTATTTTTTTTGATACACTGTGTGTAGCTTCTCTGTGCTCTAAACCCTGCCTTTGGGAGATTATGCAATCCTGCAGACTGGTGTAGCTTGTGTCTGTGGGGTAAGGTCAGCAGAGTTCTCTGAACACTTTTTCTCTTATGTGTAGAGTGCATTAAGTCCAGTGGTATTCATAAACATGCTACGCTTCTGGACGTATAACGTTAACTGGCTGTAAATAAAGCCAAATATATCCTGAAATGCTAATGTTTGTGACTGCTGTGTTTAGTGCTTGTTTCTTGCACTATTTCTTCATTGTCTTTTCCCACCTTTCTAGCTGCTGCCTCCATTTGCAACACCTGTGGAGGCTTCATTAAGAGCTTATTATATAATTGTATTTGCCAAGGCTGGGAGTTCCTTGGGACCCCAGACATTGTCTAATGTCTTTTAAATCACAAAACCTTCTCTACAAGGAAAGAAATGAGAAGAAATAAAGGGAATTAGTTGAAGAGTGGAAAAAGTGAACCCAAATGGAATAGAATTATTAATCTCATATGAATTTTCCTTATTCAAATTATTCCCATATTAATAAAAATTTTAATTCATATTGTAAATAACAGAAGTATTTTCAGATGTTACTCAATGATTTGTTCTGTTTCTGGAGCAAATGAGATAAAATTGTATAATTTATCTAAGTAGGTGAATACAAAAGATTAAAAAATTGGTCAATCCTGGGTGAAGTGTACTGAAATTTGAAAATACTGTTTTCAAAATTACTGACTCCCATCACTATAATTTGGTTGCCTGTCATCTGGCTTTTGTGAAGTAAATATATATTCTCTTAATTACATGAGTTACCACACATTCTAGGCAAATTAAGTGTTCTCCACATTTATAGTTGAAAATTTTTGGCTTTGGAAAAAGAATCATGAATTTGAGGCTATAAACAGAAGGTCCATACACTAAAAATAAAATTCTTTCAAAATTTCTAATTTTTAATGATCCTAATTAAAAAGTGTCCTTCCTCCTTCCCTTTGTGTTACTTTAACATGTGAATTATTCTTCTGAATTGTTGCAGTTAACTACTAAGTCTCAATGTCTGTGTGCAGCAAAAGACCACCAGATGTTCTCTAATCAGAAAGGGTTATTCATTTCTTTGATTCATTTTAGAGTCATTCTTTCCTACCTACTTTAATTTTTCTTACAGTAAAAAAATAATATTTTTCCAAAGAAAACTAATACAAAAACTCTCACTACAGAGCTTTTTTATTTTCTTTTTTTGGTTGTTTTTAATATCATATCACTCATAGAAGAAAAATATTACTTGGCATCCGATTTGTAACTGAAGACTCTTCCTAGTTATGATCAGGGCAGACAAAAACTGTTGGATTAAAACCTCTGTTTTTCATTGCTTCTCAATCTATGCTTTCTAGCAGATGCATTACCTTGCTTGTGTGATGACAGATACACACTTTTCCTGTTACAAACTCATATTATATTTATTTCCTACTCTTGTATTTGGTTTTAACTGTTCAGCAGTGTACAAAGCTGGCATATGTCTCTCTGTATTATAAATTCTACAAATCTGTTAGCATTTTGTGAAATATCATAATGTACTCTTGACTGATCTTTTATTACCAAAGGCCTCAGTCAGCCATTGAAGACTGAAACTGGCAGGCAATTCAGCGTGCCCTAAGTGTAACTTTGAGACAGCAGGAGCTAGAGCTCTCTGTAATTATACTCCCTGATTGTGGAATCTGCTCCCTATTGAGACTGGAACAGCAGCATCTGTTGAGATATTTGGGTTAAATTTAAAGAGGTACACAAGGTTGTTGATGTGTTTAGCTGTGGGGAATCCTCTTAAATATTATTTTTGAACTGTTTTGGTTAAAAAAACAACAAAAAAAAACCCATAAAAATTAAGCTGTGGAAAGGACTTCATGTTGTTATGCTAAAAGAGTGTTTCAAATTGTTAGCTAATATTTGTCCACAAATGAAAGGAAAAGAAGAGGTAATCAACACCATGAACACAGTATAAAACACCCAATCTGGATTCTGAGAAAATAGTTATTACTCCCTTAGTTCATTTATGCATCCTCCCCACCTCCATCCTACTTGTCAATACTTTATATTTGTAGAGGGTGGCACTAGCCCCAAGATACATAAGATATGAAACCATATTTCTCATTAGTTCTGTCTTTAAAACTAGTGTAAAATCACAGAAAAAATATCTCACTTCATTTCATTAGAAGGTAATTGCTTTTCTGGGTTGCCTTGGTCATTTGGTTTGTGTGCCATCAATTCATAATATTATCTAATTTTTTTAATATTCTTGTTTTTAAACATTCTGTTTTATAGCTGTTAGTCATAACTTTAGCAAGTAATTTTCTGCTACAGTGTTTCTTTTATACTAGATCACAACATTCTTCTAGAAGATTTCATCATTAGCACTGGCTGTATTTAACATTGGAATTCTTATTACGTCTGTTTAGAATTGTCCACACCAAATGGAATAAATCCTGGGTTTCCTTATCAGAGTTTCAACAGTTTTTCCTCACAGCATTAACTTTTTATCATAAATAATTTCTAATATGTTATATTTTTCATGTATGCCATAATAATTAAAGACCATAAACATTTGGTAACTCTAATGCAAAGAGAGGTTAAGACTGGATAATGAGTTTTGGCCCGGACTGTTGACTTCTCATAATCCAGAGGAAAATATAGATTTCCTTCTCTATATAAAGTCCCTGGGTTTGGAAAGAATACTCTCTCAAAAGGTTTTAAGAATCCCCTCATGTTATATAGACCTGAAGGGGGAAAAAATGCTTGTAGAGTTTCAGGTTTTGTCTTAGTGTGCTCTATTAAAAATAAATTATGCAAGATTGTATGTGTTTTCTAATATCTAAATAATCACTCTCTACTAAATAATTGTTGCAAAAGATAATTTCAATATATCATACGAAATGAATAAACATGGAAAAGGGGTTCTAGTGAGGTCATTTTTCTCTATTGTGGAATGATTCCAGAATTCTTTTCTCAGTTCTGAGTACTATGGATAGAATGAGCACAGGCACACATATTTTACTGAAGATTTGCTGATAAACAGCTTAGAAGTGCATTACAGCCCTCAACATCTATGATGAGCAACATAGCCAGTCTAAAAAAACACTTGCCTATTCACTTAAGAATTAATAACTTTTGTGCAAGTAAATGAGCAGTTCCATAGAAAAGACTCAGGTTTAAGTGCATAGTAATTTAAAACTTGCTATGGATAATTTTTGAGATGGATGCCCAACATTTTCCATTCAACTTCAGTCCCTGTACTTTTTAAAGAAAATAATTTGCAGAATTCCACCTGTATGTATGGTATTACAGACAAGTTTCCGTGACAAGTTTCCATGTCAAGTTTCAAATTTCTATAAAGCTGAAGCTCCCAAAAATCTTTCATTTAAGAGAAAGAAACAAGGCATATTGAAAACATCCACTCTTCTTGTCAGCAATATAAATCATCATCACTGATGAGAACGTCAGCCTGAAGTACCTGCTGGGCAAACAGTCACAAGCATCCAGAGTACTTTATTCTTCAGTAATATCCATAAAACCATATTTCCCACTGGTATGCATAGACAAATTTATCAAAATGCATTTATTTATTCATTTTAAGTAGAAAAATGTCTCCTTTATGTTCTTACATCAAAAAGATTTCCTTTGAATAGAACAGCACATATCCAAGAACATGCAGTGTGTAATTTGTTGGCTCGTGCATCTGACTACCAGACAGAAAATTATGAGTAGTGGAAATTCTTGGTTTGCAAACACAGGAAAATTGTCTTTCCTGTCATTCACCCAGGACAGGAGAGCAAGCCTGTGGAAAGAAACCAAAAGGACTGAGAGATGGCTGTCTCACAGACCAGCAGTGAAGGAAAGACTGAAAAACTTCCATAGAGATTGATGGAATGTTGTCAATGGCTGGTGACTCTGTAGATGGCAAATGCCTGAAAGCAGGATAATCACGTATTTTTGAAGTCCTAAGAAAACTTAGTGCTAGGAAACTGCTAAAGAGCTGAATAGAGTAACAGTAGTCAAATGAGATAAAAAGTCTTCAATATGCTGGAGATCTATAGTCCAATATGTTGATATCTATAGGTTCTTAGATTTTCCAGCTTATCAGGATTACACTGTATTTAATGCTTGCTGAATTTATTACTTACTTATGCAACGGAGTAGGATTCAACATTGAGAAACAATTAAAATGAAAACTTTACTCAGAGTTTTGAGTTTTCACTTCAGCCTTCAGTATTCAATGTTGTACACCGCTTGCACTCCCTATATTGATTAAACAAGTCTATGGGAAATGTACAGTGGGAAGAATTGCATCTGTGGAAGGCAAACAGAAGATTGAAGTGACTAAAACAGATC
This sequence comes from Corvus moneduloides, assembly GCF_009650955.1. Classification (NCBI taxonomy): domain Eukaryota; kingdom Metazoa; phylum Chordata; class Aves; order Passeriformes; family Corvidae; genus Corvus; species Corvus moneduloides. The sequence goes on along the minus strand of NC_045481.1, from coordinate 29,469,310 downwards.
TGTAGCAAGTGCATAAACTCGGTGGGTGTGATTCTGCAGGATTTCCATAGGAAAGCTGTACTGGCTCAGGACAAGGGCCTGTCTTAGGCAGTGGCCACAAGCTACACCAAGGGAAGAATAAGTCAAACAAATTATTGCTCCCTCTTACTGTCCTGTCATCTATTATACTGTGCTTTGTGAATTTCCTAAACTTAATGTGACTTCCATAACCTCTTTATATTTTTTTTCTTTATGGTTACAGATATTTTTAAAAGCACAATAACTGATGGTCTGTTATTTTTCCTATTAAGAACTAAGTTCTTTTGTTTGGTTTGAGCTTGGTTTTTATTATGTCCATGTAATAATCTCTTATTTTTGTGATAGGAGTGACAGTGAACAATAATTCCCAATTCACACTCTTTGTGGCCATTTTTAAGGCATTTTCTTTATGCAGTGTCCTCTCCAGGCTGCAGAGAATGTTTTGTCAACTATTATATGTAAGACCTTTTAAGCTTTTCAACACTTTTGTCTTTCTCTGTATCTTTTTCAGTTCTATTGAGTACTTTTTAGGGATAAGAATACCAGTCCTGCACCTAGTATTCAATGTTTGGGAAAAGCACAGATTTACACAGTGATTCCACTATTTTTCTTTCTCGCCCTATATTTCCTAATATTTTCAAATATTTGAGTGCATTTTTGATCCAGTACCAAGCACTGAGACTTTATTTTCATGGAAATATGCATCATAATCCCAAAGTTTTATGTCTTTCATTATGAACTCAGATCCTTTTATTTTACAGATTAACTGGTTTCTTTTGGTATCACTTTATGATTTTCTATATTGAACTTTTTTGCTGTTTCACTGCTATGACAGTCTTGTAAGGCTTCTGTTCATTCTTTGCAGATGGCTCTCATCTTTACCACTTTTACCAATTTTCATCATTCCACAGAACTTTCTTTAAAGCTAACATTGAGAGAGTTGGCCAATTTTGGCTGTCTAGTAGACAACTGACATAGGTGAAGTGCACTCCCACAGGCAGCTGTAGGAAAACCATTACCACTCACAAGCTGATTTCCTTCAGCCACTGTTGTGGTTCAAGCCCAGCTGGAGATGAAACACCACGCAGTATCTCAACTCCCTCTCTCTTCCTCCTCTCACAGTGGAATGGAAAGGAGAATCGAAGTAAAAATTGTATCTTGAGATAAGAATAGTTTAATAATTGAAAAAAAGTAAGATGAAAATAAAGTAAGATAAAAATAAAAATAATAAAAATAAAAATGGAAAACCAAGTGATGCACAATACTATTCCTTACCACCTGTTGTCTATGGCAGACTCCCCTTCCCAAACACAGATCAGCCCCCTTCAAGGTAAGTCCCTCATTTTATGTACTGGGCATGAAGTTCTGCGGTGTGGAATATCCCTTTGGTCAGTTCAGGTCACCTGTCCCAGTGACGCTCGCTCCCAGTTTCTTTTGCAAACCTCCTCCCTGGCAGAGCACGAGACAAGGGAAAAAAATGTCCTTGACATAGGACAAAGACGACTTAGCAAAAAACCGAAATGTCAGTATGTTATCAACACCATTCCCATTCCAAATTCAAAACACAGCACTGCAACAGCTACTGGGAAGAAGTTGGCTCTACCCCGCAAGAAACCGGAACATCTTTGGTGCAGATTTGGTGTAAGGAAAGAAATGACAGGCACTATAATGGAACAGCAGCAAATTAATCAAAAACTTCTCAGCAAAGATGGATGCCTTCAATGTTTCATTAGATTATCTCAAAATGAACAGATATCTTTGAAAACCTGGAAATATGAAAACTGGGACAGACACCTCACTTTTCTCAAGATAAGAAGAGAAAAGTAATGTTCTTCTGAGAAGTATCTATTAGTCTGTAACCCTTTAACCTGGCAGATTAGAAGGACTGAAATTAATATAAAAATTGGGGTTTTGTCTCTAAGTTTAAACATGCAATTTTGCCTAATATCTAAAAAGATTAATGGTGAGAAAAGAAATCAATGAATAAGCAGTAAGGTAGAGAAGATGTTTGCTAAATCTTGACTCAGCAGTCTTAACTTGCACAGATATAAGCTCATATTATCTTCTTTTCCAGTACTCCTGGCTTTACTGTCTACATAATTTTCTTTCACAATTTCAGGTATAGCTAACACAGGGAACAGAGCAAAGGAAAGTACTATGTTTGAAGTACTTGGTTTTTCCTCGTTTTGCAATTAAATGATATGAAGTAAGAAATATTCCATCTCATACAGATAGATGACAAATTTCAAAATTAAAGGTTTATAATCTGTAAAGAATTTTTTTTATTTAAATAAATACAATCTAATCAATTCAATCTGGAAAACTGCATCTTTTTAGGTTTCAAATATACACATCCATTAGATTGCAACTACCAATATCAACAAGAACTTTTAAAAACTTCTAAAAATAACAAAAAGGAAATTGACATTTTCTTACGATGTTGAGTTATAAAGATGCAAGTTAATGATAAGAGAACAAACAGGTGTAATCACAGACTGTGTACCTTTCTTAACATGGAATTAAGCTGTAGCAAGTAAACTGCCTTTAAAACATTCATAACCACCAGTATCTCTGTGCAAATAGTGAAGTGTGTTACTGAAAAAACATGAAAATACTGGCTGAGAAGACAGATCTTTTGCTGTTGTTTGTATTGATTTAAGGGGGTTTATTTGATTTGCTTACAGCTGCTTATACATTTTGACACGGAAAAGTCTATTTTCCTACAAAATATGTGGTCCCATAATAGTGTCAGCTGTTTTCCATTGCAGTATAATTTATTGAGTTTATTTCAAACCATGCATTTATGCAAATCAAGCAGTTGTTTGGATTTTTTTGTCTTTTTCACTTTCTTCTTGAAATTAATTTTTCTGTCTACGTTTTAATAAACGTTTGACATACAAGCTCCCCCATGAACTGATAGCGAATGAAGCAGAACTGGTCAAAGAGGAAGCTCATATCCCCCACATCTTCCATGTGGTGAGAGGCCAGGAGTGCTTTTACAGGGAATGGTCCACCTTGAGACTTAGAGTAGATGTCATAATTTCCTGTTGGCTGTTTTGTAGGGAAGTTGCTACTGCTTTTGGAGGTCAGCTACAGTTCTCGGAATTTCATCATGGATACACCTGTATGACTCCTATATCACAGCCATTAAGAAAATCACTTGCCTGGTGTCAGCAGTCCCTGTAGGGAAACCAACTTTGAGCAGTAAAAAAAAAAAAATTGTTATTCAGAGCTACTTTAGTGTCTTCATTATCTTCTAAAGTCCTGAAATTGAAGATACCTATAATTTCTTGATTGTTTAATCCAGAACTTCAGTCTCTATTTGTTTTAGCCATTCTACATGCCTGTTATTTCTAACTGGTGCACAACTGTATCAAAAGGACCTCCAAAATGAAGACTGATAATGACAACAGCAACATACAAGCTTGTCCTCACTCTTTGCTCAGTAGCAACTTAAGCGTAAATTCTAGGAAAGACGGAAATGTTTTTTTCTCAATAAACCAATATTTGTGTTGAGTGGTCATTGGAAAGATTAAGCAGAGCTTCCTGAGAGAAAGTGAAAATTTAGTGGAAAATTTAGATTCAGATTAGGGGATAGCAAGGGATAATGTAGGCAAACCATAGATATCAGGCATGACACCAGCTAATGCAGAGTCAGGTATAGGAAATAAAGAGAAACAGGAGTCAAAAAAGATGATAGTGAGGTGGACTTGATTAGGAAAGATGGCAGTATCTGCTTGCAGAAAGATCCTGTAAACTTAGACAGACTGCACTAAAACAGTCTTTCTTCTCCAATATTACCTACAAAATGAATCTGTTCCTTGTGGGAGAGGTAATGTGATAGACATGAATTTCTTCATGGGCCTTCAGTGCCTTTCCTTTCAGTATCGTTTTTAGTGCATAGAGAGCTGTCTGTTGTTTGATGGAAGTTTTTATGGGTACAGTTGTAAAATTAAAAGAAAGAACTTTGATAATCACTTTACAAGAGACCTGTGTGTGACAGTTACATGAAGGAGAGAGTGAAGAACTCTGAAAAAATGGATAAAGAAAAATGGGACTTGCTGACCTCTTTCAGTCTTGTAAAGACTTTTCTTATGAAAATGAATAATTCTTCACATAAGCATCTGAGAATGAAATTGTTTCAGATCAGGCCTATGCCATTTGACATATTGAAGCATCCCCAGTTGCATAAAAGGTGAATTAGAAAATCATATTTGAGTAGCCAACGGAATTGAGATAAAATGCAGTTGAAATGAAATGCAATTGCCTATAATGAGAAAAGTGGTTGCCCTAACCGCAGATGACTACTTTAAGTCAAATGACTAACAAATTGTGTTAGTTAAGTGTAGGACTGGAATGCATATTGGAGAATATCAAAATCCCTTGAAATGTTTCTTAATAGTATATGCCTTCCTCTTGTTCACATCCTACATGAGATTCTAGGAAAGACAGAAATGAGAACATTTCTTACTATAATTTTTAATTGAAACACTATTACTCAATCCTGCTAGGATTGGTTTGTCAAGTCTAAAAAATTAAGATATGAGTAAGGAATTATACCACTGTATATTGCTGCAGTCTCTAACGTGCTTCAGAAGAAAACAACCTATCGCAATAGCATTAGACTTGTTATAGTATATACAGCAAAAATAATTATAATTCTCTACAGAACCTGAGGACATGAATAAAGAAGAAAATAAGTCAAATTAAATATTGAAGTACCCATGCTTTTTAATCCTTCTTTTTGGTCCAGGAATGTAAGCATACTGTTAGATTCAAAAAAATAAAGAAAAAAATAGTAGAGAGAATTAAGCACAACTAGCTGTTTCTTTTCTAAAAGCACAAATTCATAGTAGAATTACACTGATATCATATTAAACCTTAAAAATTTATACCCCAGCTTTACCTCTTAAAAGCACCATCTTTCACTTTTATTCTGGTTTTTGTTGTGGGTTTTTTTGGTTTTTTTTCCTTTTGGATTTGGAATTGCCTAGACATCCATCTTGGTTAATATTTTACCATAGCAAACTTAGCCTTGGAAGGGAGTAAAGCCTAACCTTTCAGAAGTCCCTTCAGATCCTGGCCCTCAATGTCAAATATTCTGGCATCATTTACTCATTTCATATGCACTTTTATGTTTCTCCTTTTTAATGTTTTATCCTTATATGTTTTCCTTCTCTCTTCTCCTGCTGTTTCTATTATCTCTAGTCCAACAGGTTCCCAGCTGTAGTTTTCTTTGTTTCCTCTGTTTGTCTAGTAGCTCTTTTGAATCCATCCCAGTATTTCTGGATTGTTCTGCTGGTATTTGGTCTCCTTTTAATCAATGCCTTTCTTATTTAAAAGCAAGGTGTTCTCAGAACTGACCTTTTTTCCTACTGTGACCAAACAGCTAAGTAATTGTCCACCTTTTCTGAAGATCTATAGTACTGCTGTCTATCATTCCAGTGATGATATAGTAGATGCAGAATGTCAAAGAAAACAAAGACAGAAAGAATGTAGCCATTGAATTAAATACTGAAAGCAAACATAGTAAAATATTATTTGTTTAATCATTTTGGAACTTAGAGATTGTATAATGGATTTTGGCTTATGGTAAAACATTTTTTTCTTTCATTAACACAAATCAGTAATTCTAACATACACATGGGTTTTGTCTTGGAGACTCATATGGACATAGATCAGCTCAGAAAGACTTTTCATTCCTCTACTACTGGGCTGGGAAGTGTACTCTCTCTACAACCTGTAAACAACTGTTATCTCAAATGTTCAGAACCATGCTTTATAAAAGGATCTTCTAAATACCTTTAAACTCAGAATTGTCCTACATCTATATTCCTTTCACTTTCTTTCAAATAAAGTAAGGTTGAGCAACTAGGTATTTAAATGTGATTTGATTTGAATATCAGGTTATTGAGTTAGGAAACAAAGACTTCATGCAGAGTATATCCTGCTGCCAGTCTGCTTAATAGCTAAGCATAAAAAGAATCCTGTAAAATTATATAGATATATGTCTTCCTAATACAAAATGTTCTAAACATTTTTTAAAAATATTTTTCTAAAGTTTTCTATTCTTTATCACTGGTTTAACTCTACAGAACATTTCAAACTGCATGCAATAACCTTTTGGCTTTATCACTTCTAGTTTCTTCAGAGTTTTCTCAGAATGTTTTAACTTTAATATTTCAAATGATCTCATCTGCCTGGAGAAAAGCATCAGCCTCTAAGTAACCAGATGTAATGCATTCATGAATGGGCAGATTAATTTTGACACATTAAGTTGCAGTTGGGAACTACCTGCAAATTGGTTACAATATATAGCACATAGGAAATATTTTCAAGTATTTGGAGTCTAACAGTTTCTATCAGCTCTGTAGAAGATGCATTTTATTGTACCTGGGGACTGCAATATGGGAAAGGTCCTCACAATAAGAAAGAAATTGCCAGCTTTAACTAATAAAAATCAGACACTGCCATTGCTTTCTGTGTGACAAACAAGACTAAAATAGAAATCTTAGTAGGGGCACAATAGATGAGTGAGTTACACTGCTCTTTCTTGCACTTGATAAACATTCTTTTTAAGTCACTCTGTCATCTCATTCCTGCAATCTCAGTAAAACACTGCCAATCAAACATAAAAAAGACTAAATAAAATGTACAAAATGAGACAAATAGTTGAAGTAATAAGAGCATGTCTGGTTGGAAATTTCCTGCCTTTTTTTTTTTGTTGGGTTTTTTTGTTTGGTTGGGTTTTTTTTAAGGAGATACACAGTTGCCCCAAAACTGTCAATATTCATATTTGCATTTGGCAATTGTCTTTTTCTAGAGTTGAATAATCTAGAATTCCAATGTTACTGTATATTAAACAGAGGTATTTCTATTCAAGATAGTTTGATACCAAATCTAAATTGTTCTGGAGCTTTCAATATAATGCTGTGTTACTCTTCTTCCTCTTCTATATCTGCAGTCAGCTGCGTAGCAAAGAAGCCAGAATTCATAGGCTCAGAATAGAAAACGAAGGTACAAGACACCACGACTAACACTCCCATGACTCACTGGCAGTTCAGACAGATAGGCCTCTAGTATCTCAAACTTATGGTCTACCTTGTTTATCATTTCTGAGTATCAATTCCACAATATATGAGCTTAGTCTAACCAATACCAAAAGTATGAATTTATGGAAGCATTACCACTCCACTTTAAAGATCAGTGTTAGTGTAGATGTCCCTCTGGTCAGGTCTTCTCATCTCAGAATGAAAGAACAGAGCACCATTTTGTCTATTCCTGGCATACTTTACAAAGCAGTGTATCAGTAATGCTTCATGGCTAATTGTATCAAAGGCAGCTGCAAGACCCAAACAAATTAGTTTGAAGCCTAGACTCACTGCCATTGCTAAGAGGAGATAAGCAGACAACTGACATTCTCCTGTCATATGGGTTGATTAAGGTTAAGGATTCCAGGTATCAGCAGAGACTGGGATAATTATATCTATGCCTATAGATTATTTCCTTCTATATGGTCCCCCTAGAGAGGAGCTGGTGTATCGATTTACTAACCCGAGGCTTTAGAAAGGCTGCTGTTTCCCTTGGAACTCAATGAAAACTTGAGGCATATTTCCAGGGTGTTAATCAGAAACTAAGGAAAGAAAAACTGGCAAAAAACCCAGCAGAGAAAGTTCTGCATTTGCCTTAAACAGATTTAGCCTTGGTCAAGAAACAAGCAGGAAAATGTCTCACAATTTGGTTCAAGATATGCTGATAATGTAACCCTATATGAAAAAAGGAAAGAATTACCTATGCTATAATATCCAGTTGATTCAAATTTCCCATATATTATTATTGAATCTGGTTTTCTAACACAAGAAACAGATGTGGTTTAACATTTCAAAATCTACTTGATTTATCAAACAGTGAGGAGAGCTATTATATCTTATTCCATCCCATTTGGATGGAAATTACACCTTTCACATTGCAAGTAGATTATTTCTAATATATAAACTTCCTTCAAAACTATTAAGGATATTACTATTACAGGGTATTAAATGTGTATGTATGACATAAAATCAGTAGCCTGATTTTGAACTTCTGCCTGTGACTTGACTGTCAATACTGCAGGATCCCATCCCACATTTCACCCACAGTTTTTCCCTAAGAAAAGATGGTTTTAACCATGCTATTAAACATTTTCCATGGTATTGAAAAGCTAAAGGAATATTTCAAATATTCACATACATGTTATTTATATTGTTTCTTTGAACAGAAGAGGAAAGAGAGGAAAGGAGGGATTTAACTAAGGATGTCTGTGTGTGAATCAACACATACAGGTAACCAAGGCAACCACCAAGCCACAGCTGAAATGCAAGGAGTAGGTTTATTCCATTACCTCACTAATAACACACAGGGACTCCAGCTCCATTAGGCTCAGTTCATCCTGGCAGAAGGGGGTACAGCCTGCCCCAGTGAATCAAAGGGCTGTGTGCACCCGCAGGTTATCTCAAGGCTGTGCTTTTGTGATCTCTCTCCCATCATGAGGCTCAACCATGTCTCTGACAGTGTGTCCTCTCTACACGGGAATTCTACTTTTCAAAACAGGCAGATGATGAGCAACACAAGGCATAATAAATGGAGTTTTCCCCCACTGACATTTTTAGCAGCAAGGTGCAAGGTCACTTTGAGCAAAACTGCTCCCTCCTCCTAACCAAATCTTGGGATTTTAACCCTTTGCTCCCAACAGTCTGTTCACAAAATCCACATCTAATTCTGCACTTTGAAGGTTCCTGTTTGCCACCATTAGGAGCGAAGGTAGGCAAGTCCTTGTGCATCTGTGACTGTGTGCATCTCTGGAATACATGCACATGCTTAAACAGGGAATACACTATCTAGGGTTTCGACAGCTATAAAAATTCTCTTCAAAACACAGAAATGTTTCCAGCTAGGCTACTTCAGTATAAGCTCAAACTATGTGAACAATTTATCTCAAAAATAAGCTTATGTGTCCAAAGTAAAATATAGTTTAGAAAAAAAAAGTGAGATTTAGGTTTATTTTTATCTTCTCTCTCAAAGTTTTTTCATGTTGAAAAGCTCTCTCAATACTCCTGGGTTTCCAGGATTTATTATTTTAATTGATGACAATGCTAATGGCAATGAATATTTTCAGAATGAAAAGTTTTCTTGAATAAGTGGCAATATCACTGGAAAACTCAAAGGTCTGAAACTCAGAGAACATTAAATCAGAAATTAAAATGATTTCTCCTTGATGATGTCAAAGTAGGATTTGAAAACTGAAGATGCAATAATGAGGCTATCTGTACATTAGAAAAAAAAGTGTGAATACTTTTATAAAATGAAATGGATTTCTATTTGTAGCTATCTGCCTGAAGAGAAAAAAAATAAAACTTCTAGGTATTCTATTTTGATATATAAAATATATAATATATTATGTATATAAAATGAAACTTTAAGATATTACATTGAGATATTTTAGATTTTATTGTCCTGTGGTTCTTGTATAACCTGGAGATCTTAACTAACGCTCATAAAAATGTAGGTAAAATTTAAATATACATGAAATAGAGGGATTAAATAGATGACCTTTTAAAAAACTTTCCAACACTGTTTTCTTCAAGCCTGTCTGTATTCCTGCTTCCAAATCTTCTGGTGCTGCAAGAAGTTTTTATTTCTTAAACTCCTCATGTTGCCCTGAATCATGAAGAATTCTGTTTGATTCTGACCTATAAACACTAATTTATATACTTATGTGCAATTTATATATTATGTTTGCAGGTAGAATACTGCAAAATGTGTGGCAGCTTTCTGGAAAATAACTACAAACAAAGATATTTATGATTGGTCAGTAGAAAAAATAAAATTGAGTGGTAGTTTGTTAGGATTGAAAATTCAAGTGGATATTCACAAACACAAATGTGCCGCATTTAACAGAGGTTTAATTTAAAATGATGCTGCTTGCTTTCTTGTTAATATTAATATTCACACATCTTCCTGAACTGTCATAACATTTATCTTTTTAACAAATCAAAAAAGCTAGCAAAATTAAATATCAAATATTCTAGCCTTTGATTCTAACACCTGAAAAAGAATTTCAATCAGCACAATCTATATTTCATGAAAACTTGTATTATGTAACCAGAGTCTTAACCCACAATAAAAAGACTTTAAGCTATTCTTGCATTAACATATAACATGGCAATAATATTTGTTTTTTTATTGAGAAAAATCTAGGTTTTTAGCTGATGGTGACTGGGAATCTAACAAACCCTGTTTCCAAAGGTTCATTTTCATCATTGCTGATATCACTGTTTATGCTTTTACAAAGTAGGTGAGTAAATATTCCATTGCCTGTAGTCCATGCCTCACTTCAAACAGAGAAGAGGATGGAAAATTCAATATTTGCAAAATGGAAGAGAACAAAACTTGTGAGGAATAAAATGTTGTGCTTCTTTTTCACTGAAAGATTCTGAAAGACAGAATGAAAAGAAGAAAGATTTTGGTGTTGACAGCATGGTTTGACTAAAAAAAAATCAATTCTATAAGCAAGCATTTCTTATTGTATCTTAATTTTGCAGTAAAATTATAGACACACATACAAACCATATTTTTAACTGAAAGTGATAATTGTGGTCATATGTGCATATGATTTTAGAGTGAAATATTTGAAATTAATATCGTACAGTAATTTATGTGAAAACAGGACTGACCTATGAGCTCAGGATGACTGAACCTGAAATGATGGCAATCTGGCGTCACACAGCTGCATCATCAACTGCTGGTCACCATGATATTATTTCTGAGTTATCTGTAATGCTATGTCAAGGGACTATTTTAAATATCAGAGCCTAAAGGAGATTGCAATGTCCCTTTCCTCTATACAAGTGGAATTTGTTTTGCCTTCAGATGTCTATCTTCTTCCACATGCAATGAGAAAGCCATTTCTGCAGTACTGTACTGTCACAGTTTCCTTGTGCTAGGTTTGGAGGTAAGACTGAACAAACAGGACTTGGTCCCTGTGTTCTGTGCCACAACTTCTTGAAAATGAGGTCAGATAAAAGATGTATTAATATGGAATGTTAATTCATATGGAATGTCCCCCACCTCCCCAGATGGGCTGTGGTGGCCAGTGAACCTACATTACAAGGGACAGAGAGTTTTCAGCAAGACAAGTCCCCAGTACCACAAGAACCACTTTACGTTAGGGTGACCAGAAAGGCTTCTCCCAGGATGCTTGTTCTGTTACATTAATCTATCCCGGTTTGGATTCCCCGGTTGCCTGTCAGCCTCTACCCCTCGTCACTCCCCCAGAGTTCCCCATTGGTCCCCGTTCCCTGGTGCTGCCTCTTCCCCACCCCTGGATAAAACTGTGAGTTTTGGAGTCGTGTTGGTATTTGCCTCTGCAACCTTTGGCAGTGCAGCAGCAATAAATGCTCCTGCCAGAACGCACGCAAGTGCCCTTCTCGACTCTTTGCTACCGACGGCATTACTGAACCCAGCCGTGCTTCTGGGGGGGCACGCGGGACCCCACGGAGCCGGGCGGGGACAGTATTAATGGGGAATTTCTGTAACAGTAATAGGCACCTACCCAAATACTATCTGAGAAGACCCAAGATCTAGGGAAAAGAAGTCTCTCTACAGGTGATAAATTTGGGGGGTTTTGTGGGCACTGTATGATTTTTCTATAGTATTTTGAGGGCTTTTCAGTTTCAGACTAATGCAATTATTGAAGTACAGTGTTGCTAAGGCAACCTCCTAGAACATTCCTTCCCTGAGGTCCACAGAAAATCCCATGGAGCAAAGAAAGCAGTTAATTCCTACCTACTGTGTACTAAAAGTTTAATTTTTTCTAGAATCTAATTTCTTTTCTCACATGTTTGAGCTCATTTACTTGCAAAGAAAAATAAGGAGAAAAAAAAAGTCCTCCTTAACATTCAGGAACATGTCTCACATACTATCATGTCCCTGAATGTTCACTATTGTAAAAATCCTACATATCTTTTGACCTTGTTGTCTTTGTTTTGTTACATAAATTATTCAGTTTTGACATGTCTATAGGTCAGACACTGAACAAAAACCATTTCAGAGACTTAAAAATCAGAAGGAAGTTTGGTTTTTTCCTCTGCAATCTGTTCAAATACAGGGTACTGCAGAAGTTGATTAAATACTCAATATCCAAATAAAGTATGCACTTTGGAATGAATTAAGTCTGTGTTAAAGCTAGACTACTCCAGGGGTTTGCAACTCAAAGAAGGAAAATTAGCCTGGAATGGATATTCCCTGCTTGGACGTGAAAAAAATAATTAGAATTATCATTAGCAAACCAGCTCAAAGGATAGTGCCTAAGTTAGGTAATCTCATATGGTTTCTGACATGCATTTGCCTGTCAGAAAGACACCTTTGCTTTTTTATAACACATAATATTTTTATTTAACCAGTCCGAGCAATGGAGCTCGTTCAGTATGTGACATTTTCAGTTTGCTTATTTTAAATGAAACGCAGTGGAAAACAGATTTTTATTGAACTACTTAGAGACTGCAATACATAGAGATTCATTTTAGTGAGTTTGCAGATGTCTTTTTTATCCATCTCTCCTCTCCTTAGACTCCTTCAGCTGCTGCTCAGGAGAAAACATCCATTTAGGGAAAAAAATTCAGGTTTTATTTTCACATTAGTTTTAACATGCCCATTAAAGTCTATGGTACATTAAATACATTGAGAGTTTGAAAATAGTAGTTTGTAGCCTCAATGAACTCCTGAACAAGGCAGTATAACCATGGTAGATTTGCTGGTTGCAATTAGATTTGTTATTTTTTTCCTCCATTTTTTATCATCTGACACTTCTCAAACTGTCACCACCCTTCGTATCTTTAGTGCCTTACTTTTTTTAGGACAGACTCATAAACAATGCATACCTTTACCAGGCTTATTAACAGATCTTTCCCAGACCTTTTCCCCCCCACACTCCAATTAGGCAATTTCTCATCTATATTTTTCATGCCTGCCTCCCCTGCAAAAAAAAAATAGTTAACAAGTATGTTGGAAATCAAGTATGTTAATTTGCACAAATTCTAGAAAATACTAGTTCCTTAGATGTTTTTGCAGAAAGCAAGGGGAAAAAGCACTAGTATTTACAAACTCGTGATCTTCTATTTTACCGGGTTCTTGTTCTATTTTATTCTATTATCTATATTTATTCTATTCTTATTCTGTTATCTTCATATTCTTGATAAGAACACAAATCATTTAGCTTTGCTGCTATTACCGATTCAATTCAGATAAAAGGCAGAGAAAGTAAACTATAAAGTTGCCGCTCAAGTGAAAATATAAACAAAGTAATAAAAAGATGCAAAAGGTATCCTCTTCCTTCATATTGTTCTTTTTTCTGTCTATAATTTGAATTTCCATCCCGTGATGTTTGAGGATGTCTTCCCCTTCCCTGCCGTCTCTCTCTCTTGTCTACTCAAAGGAAAGAGCCAAAGAGAAGGAGAAAATTTAATTTTTGTTCATGAATATTTACAACTACTTTTGTGTCAAAATCTGAAATATCAGAAATTTGACAGAATTGACCATGGAAAGGAAAGATGTAGTGAATTCACAGAGGATAGGTTGTTCTCTGTCCCAAAGAACATGACAAATAACAAACATGCTCTGTTAATCTATCTGGGAGTTCCACCAAATTACTTGAGAATTTTGGTTCTGTTGTTAGTTGTTGTTGGTTGTGCTTATTTGTTTTTTGGGATGTTTTGTTCCTTTTGGTTTGGTTTGGTTTTTTTGCTTGGTTGGGTTTTTTTCCTTTACAGTCCATTTCATCCTCCTACTTAATCTTTTATTGAAATCATGATCTGGAATGTGCAACATCCCAATAGCAACCAAAAGTAGGTACATCCTCAATAAGCAATATATCAGTAGCACAACCAAGAAGAAGATGAACAGATTAAAAAAGTCAAACAAGAATTACCTTGACAAAGTTAGGCTGAAAACTGCAGAAGCTACAGTAATTTAATGGGTAGAGCAGGGTCCATGTTCAAAGACAAATTTATAAGCATTTCTTTAGAAGTTCAAAACAACATTCCTCAGCAGCTGGAATCAACTACCCTTCATCCTGATGGCACCTGAAAATTTTCTCTGTTATATAATCTGTGTTTTGAACAAACCAAGGTATAAGATTTGGAAATGAGAATTTTAAGTTTTATTCTTCTAGGTTTATCATTCCATAATATCTGTACACTACAGCAATGGCTTTGAGTTGCTTCACTAATTTTTTTGTGTATATGGAACTTAGACCTCTCATATGGAAGGTCTGAGAACAGATGCCAAATAAATTATCATGATATGGTCTCCAACTTATCCCTCAATAAAAAAATACAGTGAGTAAATAAAATATTAAAATAAATCCCCTTAGGTTACTCTTAGGTTACTTGAGAAACCCTTCTAAGAAAGAAACATTATGGTGAGGATTCATTCCTTTCTGTTTTCAGGTCAGGATCTTCAGATTGATTACAGCTTTTCAAGGAAAGAAGGGATTTGGGCAAGTGTGGGGAAAGAAATGAAAGAAAACTAAATCATCACACTGAATTCATTATTTATTTTGAATGGGAAGTGCTTCTGTCCACAAAGACAAAGCAAGACTATCACTCCTAAAATTTGTATCACTGTTGGATAAGTTTGATGAAGTGGTACAACTTTTACAACAGATACCAGAGAAAGCTAAATTATTTCAAGGATTATGAAAATAAAGGAAATGTTGAAAATAAGAAAAATGGAAATAGTGTTTTATGTATGCTACAAGTGTGCGTCGTTAATAAAAAGGGAAGCATTTTAAAATTTTTTTTCTGACATATATATATATAAACAGTGTTCCTTCTTCGGCAAAGGTAGTTTATATTTGGAGATGGGTAGTTCTTACCTATAAATTTCAACTTTGCTAAACCCACTATATAATTTTATTTTACTGCATGAAAGATAGATGGATGAAAAGTATATGACATCTGACCAAAAGCTAGCAGGTCTGCAGTTACTGACTGAAAGCAAGTGACATAAGGTGTCAAATGAGAAACCCCTGGAATTTATTTACAAAAACCCCAAACTTGACTGGACAAAAAAATTTGGTTTTGATTATCTTGTTTAAAGTTCAGAGGTGAGGCTGTTTGATTCTGGGTCTTAGATAAAAGAGTGGAGTCCAAGTCTTTACCCTGACTCAGGTGATGCACAGAGCTTCACCTTGAGCAATGTTCCTTCCAAGAGAAGGAAACTTCTTCAGGGAGGCTCAGGTTCTAAATCATGTCAAAATTTGAAATTCTTTTTCAAGCTCTTCTTTAGTGTCACTTTGCTTAATTCTCAGGAAAATACAGTGAAGGTTATCTCACTTGGTTACTTGAGATAGATTGCATTGGAAATGCTCAGCAGTCAAAGCATGCAAGACAGGTAATAATATAAACTCTTGATATTTCGACCTCTGATTGTTTAGGGCTTTTAAACTGCTGCCTAACCAAATCTACATCTGGTGGGATGATGAGGATGGGAAATGCCAGTTTTTAAACAGCTGTGCCTATATTTTGCTGAATGTTACTCTGTCGTTATTCATCCTCACTGTGGATTTTTGGCAATCATGCCTCATATTAGGCCCTTCTGTACATCAGTTTTCAAAGACATTAGAGTGGTGTTTAATCTTCTCAGACATATCTTCCCATGTCATGATTCTCTCTAGAGGGTCTTCATTTCAGCAACAAACAGGAAAGGAGTAAGTATTCCAGCTACAACTAAGAATCCCTGTTTCCTCTTTCATTCTTTAAGATATTGACACTCTTCCTGGAGTTTCCATCTATTTCAATGTCTGCAGTAGAATGAAGCACATCAATCTTTTTTAATTGTGTTCTTCAAACATTTACTTCTAAAGCTGTGGAAATGAGATTTCTGGTATGTTGAGGATTGCTTTGACCATTTTCTATGGTAGAGTGCACAAGCCTTCATACAAATAGATTTATCTGTTATGTAGACTATTACTACCTGAATGTTAAAGCATTTGGCTTAGCAGACAAAATGTTACTATTCTTATATGAACCAGCAAAAAAAAGGTTACTGTTCTTAGATGAACCAGCAACTTTACTGAAAAGTAATCTTTGAAGTCTTTTTAGAAAATGACGTGGAAGTTTCCTTACCTATAAAAATATCCTCTCTGAGTAAAGAGAAGGTGAATGCATAACACAAAGACAGTAAGCTTCCTATAGGTTATAAAATACTAATTTTTAAAAAAATCATTAAATGGGTAGAACAGACAGCTCCTCTTCAGAGTACTTGAGACACTTGTTCACATGCAGTTGATAAAAGAATTTTATCTGTAGATGTTAAATTGTTACAGTTAAATGTTGTGGGTTAAACAAAGTAATGTGCATACTCAAGTGCAGGGGTGGGAGCACTCTCCTTTCTAATTTTTCATTTACAGTCCAGCTATAATTCACTGTGTCACTGAATTTTACATTTTTTATAATAATTTTTTTTTTCAGGTAGTCCTTCAATCATTAAGTACCAGAAAACACTACATAAGTAGATATTATTTTTATGTACTTTGAGAGTCAATGACAGGAAAAAATGGTGTATTTGATAAAGGACAGTTGACAGAGTTTGTCAGAATCTGCTAGAACAAGCCTTACCTAATCCTTAGTCCTACCTGGCAGCAGCAGGCAACCTCATGCTCTTTTGAAGGTTGTCAGAAGTTCCCAGGTTTCTGACAAACTGCACAGAAACTCAAGAATGCATCAAAGAAGTAGCATCCAGAAACTGCTTTGCAAACCACTACATCTGCTGGCTGCCTGCCTCTGATAGTTGTGCTCTGTCCCTGATTGTTATGTAGAGCCATACAGAGGAATGAAACAAGCATATACAGCAACACAGAGTCAGATATCCTGCCAAGCTCAAACCTCTGGTCAAGCTTCCTTAAAAGGGGCCATGAAAGCAGAGGCCAGATTTCAAGTCAATCTGTAATAAATTCTGAGTGAATCATAAGCCAGTTTATACAATTATGGTAGAAATCAGAGCAATGAAATTAGATCTTTGAGAAACTTCAGTATTTCCACTAGGCTCTGTAGGCTTTGGACTGAGTCCCAAAAACTCTGAGTTTCACCAGCTGTTCTATTAGAATTGCAGTATTCAAACACATTCAGTCTTTTGTTCCATTACATTTAGGTATATTTGAGCTATTTATAGATGTGGTGCATCTCTACATCTTCAGATCAAATTCATACAGGTAAAATGTTGAGGAGCATTATTTAGATTCAGACTAAAATAGATGGCAAAGTTCATTACTGGAAGATGCCACATAACTGGAGGGGCTGTTATTGAGAAGACATATGAAAATGATGTCATACATTAAGTGGCAAAGGGCCAGTGGTCATGCTTGAGTGAGATATATTTCAAAGCATATATAATATTAGCTGCCTTGTGTGATGGCCAAAGGCACTCCATCCAGATATGTAATTTATACAGTATTCCCAAAATGCTTTGACTTACACTAAAAGGTATAGATGCCTTTATATGTCAACATAGTAGAAGCCTTCACAGAGAGTGTTTATTTTTGGATTACCAGGACTTTTAAATGTTCACTGAATGCCAGCCTTGGTGATATGGTAAAAATGAGGATGTGCCACTAATTAGTTATTTTCCCCTCTCAGAATTGTATCCCTTGTTACCCAAACTGTACAGTTCCAATTATGTTTGCTTTTTATTTTTTCTTTTTTGATGTGTCTACTCTTTAGGCTGAATATTTTCCTTCCTATAGCATTGTGGGGTTCTCCATGACTTGTGTTTTCTCAGTTGCTGATGATTTCTCATTCTGTTTGGACAACCACAATAGGAAAGACCTTTTTCATCATTGTAAAGTCAGCCATCAACTGAGCCATAATCACTCACAACTTGATATCAAAAAGGATTTAAAATTGCTTGTCTCAGAAAGACCTGGAATGATACTGCCTTCAGGTTTTTTCACCTATTTTTTAAAACCTTTGAACAGAAGGTGTTTTTCTCACAAATCTCCTCTCTACTTTAGAAAGTCTGTAAGAAACTGGAACACTCCTCAGCTCTCTATTTGGTTTGCTGATCTATTGGACTTTCAAAATAATCCAGACCTCCATAGTTTTCACAATTCCCTGTGAAACTGTAAGTCCTAAGGAATCTTCTAAAATCTGGGGCTTATAGGGTTTGTAAAGGTCTTATTTATTATATGTCTGCTCAAGTTCCTTATTTTTCAAAATCTACTTGTTTCTATGACCTAGCTTCTCTAGGCAAAAATGGTCAGGTACAGACTTATGCTATTGAAGAAGGATCTAGCAGGTGTTTAAAATTAATATATGTTTTACATATAGAGTTCTGAAATAAAACAGTCTAGATGCCTTTATGAAAAATCGCTTTCAAAAAATGACAGACTAAGAAAGGCTTTGGATTCTTTGTCTTTTCAGACAAGGTCACAGGTCTAACAAAATACGAATGAACAGAAAAATCTGAATTCAATCTGTGGATGACATTCTGCTGGAGCAGAATTTGGAGCAGGAAAGGCAAAGCAAACAGTGCAGCAAATCATTCTCTGTTGGTGGATTCAGCTCTTGTCATTAGAACCCTCCATTTTAAGTCTTTCATGTATTTGGTGTGGAAAGGAGTAATGAGAAGGCATAGGCATTGAGGTGAATGTGGGCTACACAAAAGACACAAGCATGGGGAAAGAAGAAGGTGAGGTAAAGCAAGACAGAATTATGAACTGTACCCTTCCAAGGATTGATCAACCTTTATATCATCTTTTACAAGGAAATAAATTGAACGTATTTCATGAAAATGAAATTTTACCACATTATGAAATTATTCAAAACTGGGTCAATATCTTCTCAGAAATATCAGGAAACAAGTTTGGAAGCTTTTGCACATCTCTATTAGGCAAATTTCTATGCACTACAGTCCTGACCCTACCCCACTGAAAAAATGTTTGCAGCATTATCATCTTAAGTACATATTTATAATACAAAGAATGGATCTGAAAAAAACAAAAAAGGGGAAAATTAATTTCAATAGGAACTTTACAGTGTTTGCTGTTACTGTGAATTAATTAAGATCCAAATCCAAGACAGAACCTCAAGCTGAGATGTGTAGTAATGGAAAAAGAGTCAAATTTGCAAGGTACTCTGAAGATTATCCAGAGTAATCAAAATGGCATACAGTCTTGTTTCCTTTAGGCAAGAACTATAAACTCACCAGGCTGGACTTAAGTGTTAGGTGTCTTCTTCTTACCTTACCTGTTCGTAAATGGTAATACAAAGAGAAAATAAATTGTGAGGGAGTTTGGCTCTTGCAACAGCAATGCCAGGGAGAGGAGGGGAAAAAGAGTACAAAAAGATAAGAAGGACTAATAGCCAAGTCATCAAAAATGAATAAGGACAGCAAAGGAGAAGAGCAGAAAGTGCAGTGATGAAAACAGAATGGTGATACCAATCTGTATTTCCTGTTTTTCTTCTCTAAGATAGGAGACTGCTGACTGCAATCATACATTCAATTAGCCTTCCACTTTATCCCATTATTTACATTGAAGTTCATATTTCACTTCACTTGATGTTGACAGTAATTTATATATACATGTAGTTATAAATTAGTATGGAATTATTGCATAATTATCTACTTGTTTAAACATAATGAAACAGTGTTTAGTATTCAAAAGAAATCAAATTTAACTTTTGTTATGGAAAAGAAATTACTGGCAATCTTTATGCTTTTTTAAGGAAAGGTTTCTGTTTCATTGACATTGGAAATACCAGACATAAGAAAGTAGCTCTGAGAAATATACAAAATTTACATTTATATATTTAGACCTGTGAAGGAAGCCTGGATTTAGCCTGAATGCATATGTGTCTGTGAATATGGAAATGGTTTGCATCATTGAAATTAAATTAGTTTTTGTTAAGACTCTCAAATGAACTGCAGTGGGAAACCCCCAGTTCAGAAGCATTGTATATTAAAGCAAAAAATATAAGTCCAAAGCCAAGGAAAATAATGTGATTTATAAATTGATTTTACTGTGAAATATTCTCCAAAATACTTGAATTATTTCCATATACAGACTCAGACCTTCACAGCTCATGAGTACAGGTTCTGTATTTCAAAGATTTAAGAGCCCATACATCAACATCGGATTGAAATGATTATGTGAAGGTGGGAAAGCTGATGTGAGCCTTGGATGTGGTGACTGCCCCATGTGTTTGTTCAGCAGTTACTTTGTTTAAAGTGAAGAATCTTTACTGTATTACTAACAAGTTCAAGCACCTCTACAAATAGAAAAGAAACGGGACCTGAAGCATAAAGTGATTTTGAAAAAAATACTTAAGAGTTAATCTAAATCTGAACTTACTGTTCAAATGGGAAAGCTGGTTTGAAATATTTATATTTTGGTTTATATTTTATCAGAAAATTTGTAACTCTACATAGATGTTTTTTTAAAGGATTAGCTCTACAGTCACTGCCTCCAGTGCATATATTGACCTCAGCAGAGTATACAACTGAAGATCTACTTCCTTCTGGGAGTAGTATTTACTGTTAAATTGGTGGAGCAATGACAGCTTACATCATGTGATAGGGAGCAAGATAAAATGGACTCATATTTCAGCATGAGACATGTTAGAGAAAACCACTGTAGTTCTCTGAGTGTTTATCCAGTTGTCTGAAATCCTTTGGACCCTTCTTTCTCTTAAATCCACGTCCTTTCTTTGTCTAAAAGCTTCACTGCTTTTTTCCAGTCCATTTCTACATAATTTCTGTGTCCATTCCCAGTTCTTTTGCTCCACATGCATCCATAAGAAACCTTTGCTGCTGCTGAATGCTGGCAAAATTAATGCCAGCACTGGTATCATAAACCTTAACTACCTGGTACCATGATTATTCTCTAGTGAAAGGTAGAGAAGTGAAATTTTGATTTTTTTGGATAATCTTCTGTTTTTTGGAATCTCCTACCTCTATTCCTAACAAGTGGCTAGTTTTTTTGGCTGTAGCCACACCTAGTGATGAGTTGAACACAATATGGACTAGAAAAATAAACTGCCCTGAACTTGGAACATTTGTTGCGTTTTAAATGCTAAGAACTTAAAAAAAGAAAAAAAAAAAAAAGAGAGACTTATTGAATTGAATATAATTAATAAAGCATGAGAGACTTTTTCTAGCATAGAAAACAGCAATTACCAAAATAAAAATTTTGATTAGTAACTAACCCGTTGTAGGTTGAGCCCTTGAGACAACTAAGCAGCACTTAGCTGCTCACCCACTCCCCTGCCCCAGTGGGACAGCAGAAGAGGAAGAGAAGAGTAAAAGCAAGAAATCTTAATTTCTTAAGATAAAATTTATTTAATAAAAAAAGAAATGGAAGAAGGAAGAAAGAGAATAAAACAAAAACAGTGTTGCAAAAGGAGTCACTCACCATCTTCCAAGAGTAAACTAATTCTCTCCCAAGCAAAAGGTGGCTAATTCTCCTAAAACCTCCTCTTTTTCCTTTTTATTGCTGAGGATGACATTATATGGCATGAAATATCTGGTTTGTTTGGGTTATCTTCCTGGTTGTGTACCCTCACAAAATCTGGCATATCCCCCAGTCTATTCATGGGGGGAAGTGCGGCAGAGTGAGAAAAGGCCTTGGTGTTGGGCAAGCACTGTTCAGAAACAGCTGAAATATTGGTGTGTTATCAGCATTGCTTTAGGCACAAATCTAAAAACCCATCACCATACAAACTGTGTGAAGAATATTAACTCCACCCCAGACATGCATAACCATAATTTGCTTAGGAATTTTACACATTTTTGGGCACATGTTAAAATAAGTTGCAAACTAGAAAACTATAATGATTTTGATAATAGATCTTAGTTGAAAGTATTAAAATTGTGGCAGTCTTCTTGTGGTTAACTGTGATACTGACTTAAATTTCATCAGACCATTTCACTGAGAATTTTTGTCTTAGGTCTCATGAAGCTGCGAAAAATTACCAGAGTATGGCTCATTAAAGTAGTACTTACACTGCTACTAGCTGCTCTGTAATTTTTGATTCTAGAATCCTCAAGATTTTCTTAAAATTAAAAATAGTGTGCACATACTAATATGTATGCACACACACACACATTCTCACACTCATATATATATATATATATGTAGTTTTACAATAATGTTTTGGTGCTAGTCCTGAAGAAACTAAGGAGTTATGACAGATTTGCATGAGTGCCAGAAGGTTAGAACTTAATCCAGTGGTACTTGTAAAGCATTCAACTGGCCAAATGATCAAAATTCTGAGATAATCCAATAGAATAAATTAACAGAGGATTCTGAATGTCAGGAGTGCACTGGGAGGAAATTGTGACTTTTGAGAAACCATGATGCCTGAACATTTTAGAGCCTGACTAATCTGTGTTGTCATCATTAAAACTGTATTATTTAAGGATTTTAGCAGATGTCAATCCTCTTAATTTTCTCTCACTCTTAATTTTCTATCTCACTGCTGTCAACAGCTTACCTTGATCTTAACCAGTGTTGCATGGTCAACAACTAATAAAGCCAATGACATCATTAAGAAACTGTGCTGAGTTTTCTTTATTTTAAATTCTTGAACTTATTACATAAATCCCATTTACAGTCATAGAGCACAGAAGTCAATCCTTCTCTACTCTTGTGCATTCCCTAAAGCTGTCTATGGAGTAGCCATGCCACTTCAGTGGAAATAATTGTTCATACACAGGGTTATTACAGATGCCATCTGGGGTAGTGGCAGAAAATTACATAGTTGAAATGATGGACAAGAAGGTACTGCAGGATAGGTGAAAATTTAAACATAATATGACATTGTGAGTCATTTGCTTTATGTGTTAAAGGTCCTCTGGTATAAATTCCCTTGTCAAGTTTAGAAGGACATTATGTTTGGCTACCTTCAGCTACTGGTATGGAAACCAGCTGCAAGAAAAACATATGACTTAAATACATTTTAAATGGGTATTAATTTCAGTGTTCTGGGGTGTGTTATTTCAGAGATGAGTAGTGGTGTTCCCTGGTGAATTTTCACCATTATAAATCCCCATGACTGAAAGAAAGTAGCTTGTAATGAATGACACATTCAAGGTAAAGTGAGATTGCTACCTGCTGTTACAGCTGGTAAAAATGAAAAACAACGAATTTATCTCCTTTTCTTTCCCACGCATCTTAACAGACGAACAACTGACCCAAAACTTATTATAAAAGAGACATTTTCTTAAAGTTAGATTTTTTATTAGCAATCCAGCTGGTACCGCAGTTCTGAAATATTATTTTTACTTCATCAAAATTCTTAAGTACTTCCATTTCCTTTGAAAACCTATATTCCCTTTAGCACCTGGCAGAAGAGTCAGGCTAGATTCTTTGGAAGGCAACAAGAGGAAAGAATTTATCCTACCAAGGCAAAAAAGTATAGAAGAGGTGCTTTTTGAAGATGGAAGAGTTTTGGGGATCCTTGAATACTTCTCTCCTTGACCTGAATGCTCCTTTCTTGCTGGTAGAAAGATTAAAAGGTTGAGAGGGATGTGGAAACTCTGTCCAATACTTATCCCCATGCCTATTTTTTCCTCTGTCTCCAGTACTTCTTATGATAAAGTCACAAAAAATAATGAATAGTAATCAGTATTTCTACTGGTTTTCTACTTCACAGAGAGTTAATTCTAATAAATTATCATTAAGAAAGTACTGCTTTTCTGGAAATTAAGAATTATGTGAATCACTGGATTCAACATAAAATTGTTTTTAAATACTTCAAACAAAGCTTGTGAAACAGGAATCTGGTATTTTGATTAATTTGAGAGTATTGCAAAAAAAAAGAATAGAAATACCATCGTCTTCCTAGGTGATGGTGAATTTTGGGAGTGCTTGCTGTATTACTGTGAGGGAAGAAAATATGAGAATGATAAACACCAGAACAGTAACAGTTTGTCTTGTTTAGCCTACATCCAGGAAATAAATAATCTGAAGCTAAAACCACACAGTTTTGTAATTTATGCAGCAGGTTTCCATAGTGTTTGCTGTTGTTGACAAGAAATTTTGATGAAGATTGAACCACCATTGACAAAGTGCAAAACCAGAGGCTTCCTATAACCTCTCCTTTTAGTGCATGCTTGAGAATAAAGAGATTATTAATATGAAAGAAGAGCACATTATTTTGAAAATTACAATCCAATCTTTTTTTTTTAATAGCAGGATAATTGTAATGAAATTTACTGCCTATCCAGTGGCTGTGTAAAAAGCAATGCATTGACAAAACATCACTGCACAAGAAAAAGTAGCAGTATAATTAAACCACCATAAGTAGTAGCAGCTATCTTAAAATTGTCTGTCTTCCTTTTACTCTCCTCCTCCTAACTTGCAGCAAAGATTTATAAATGTGACTTTTAAAAGCATTTCCACAGCATTCCTTGGTAGTAATTGTATTCACTGTTACTGACAGTAACTCTGCATCAGTACAGAATATACAAGAATGCTATTTCTTTGAATGCCTCTTCCTTTGATCACTGCTTCTCTAAATAATATAGGAGATTACCGAGATTTTTTTCTTTAGTGTCGATTTATCACAAAGAAAGCATCATTGCTTCTTATTGGCTTTAACTGATGCATTCCTGTTTAAGTCTGATTTTATACCACAACTCTAGCTAAAATAGAGCATTACCAGGCTGGAAGAGTGGATTCTTTTACATAGAATAGATTTACAAAATTAATTCACTGATCTGTTGACATTAAAAATTCCTTAAAATGTGTAAACTCATATTGACCTAGCACCTTTGAATCATAGTATCTCTCAGATACTATCATACTTTTTATGTTGTGGTGGTTTTAAAATTATTTTTATTATTTTCTAAACCTCCCCTCCCCCCTTTTTTAAGACTGTTCTCTTCACTGCAGAGCTTTCAGAGGGAGACATCTATTTTACGTTTTATGGCCCAGTACGTGACATGGAAGCCAAACTACAACGGCATTCTCAAAGAAAGCTTCTGCTGTTCGTCTACATTATTTAGCTTTAACCTCTTTGCATGGAAAATTATCCAGTAACTGCCTGGAACTTTAAAAGCAAAGCAATTAACATGAAGTCAAAACTGAATAGTAACTCAATAAGGGAAAAACACAAAGCCAAATAAATAGATAAGCAAGCTTATATAAAGACTTCATACTTTCAAAGCTTCAGTCTCTGGTTACCAGACAACAGCATGGAGCATTAAGAAATCTCCGGGAAAAGAAATCCTTCTATTTCTAGGTATACGTCTGTGTTAAGTCCAATGGGTTAGTGCAATATGGGTAGCTGAAATAGGTACATAAAATTAATTTACATTTACATAGATTTAAAAATTCACTAGCCCCGGTTTGGTACAAAAGATTAAGAAAATCTGAATTTATATCAAAACATACACTTTTTTTCATACTACTGCTGTAAGTTTATTTTGATATCCACTCATAAACCACATAATGCATATACAGATATATGTATTTTCCTTATCTGCTGATAAAGAGAGTTTCAAAAGAATATGAAAATGCAGAAATTGCAAATAAAAAGACATATTAGGTTAATTAATTGTTATTTCAGTCTTTCTCTAATAAACCTCTAGAAAACCAAAGTGATTAGAAGCTTGTCACTTAAATTCCATTAATTCTTCTATGAAATTGCACATGTAGTCAGGAACACTGCTTAATTTAAATACTTTATATACATATTATCATACATCTTCACTGATATAAGGGAATAAGGGGCAATATTTTCAATCTCCACAAAGCTTAAGTGCTGAGTAGTTAAAATATTTTGCCTAAAAATGGAATGGAGAAAATGAATGTCCAACATGACATATAATGTCTATAATATAGAAATGTCTATATATATAGAAAGGAATTTGCCCTTAATTAGAAGTGGAACCACCTGATCAGATATTGACTTTATAGAATCATAGAATGGTTAGGGACCTTAAAGATCATCTAGCTCCAACTCCCTGCCATGGACAGGGCACTTTCTAGTGCCAGGTTTGGAGAATCATAAACTTTCCTGACAGTTCAGTTTTTCCTTTGAAATGCTTGAACTATACCTTTGAGTTAAGGTACGTGGGAGAACTTCCTGGTTTAGTAAAAGTGCTTGTATCAGCTGCATACAGCTGAGAAAATGCAGAGGAAATGCAGTTTAACTGTGTATCTAAGCTGAAAAAAATTCTCTCAGAAATGTGGAATTAAATCTGGCCAAGTATGTCAAGGAAAACAAGGGCTTCTTCAAATACTTCAATAACAAAAAGAAAACAAAAGATAATATGACACCAGGACTAAATGGAGGAGATATCCTGGTAACAGAGGATACAGAGAAAGCAGAGCAACTAAATGCATTTTTTGCATTGTTCTTCAATGACAAGACCAGCCCTCAGGGATAAAGAATGTTGGAAGACTTTCACTTGGTCAAGGAAAAGTGGGTTAGAGAACACCTAGGGGAATTTAACATCCACAAGTCATTCGCACACTTTTGTTTTCCTCTTACTAACACAGAAGGCCTTGACAACATATAAAGATGTAGTCCTAAGGAATTAGGAGGATTTTAAAAGTACTTACAAATATTTGTCCTTCCCATATGCTTTGCATCTATTCCATTAGCATTCAGACCATGCAGACACTAGAGACATCAAAGACAAGTGGTGTTCGACAGAGGACAAGTGGGTAACACCTTGGGGTGATGAACTAACACACCTTTGAGTATTGCGAGTGATAGAACAGCTTTCAGAAAGAACAGATCCCAGAAGCTTCAGCACTGACTATCATATAGGTTTGATGTCATCTGTGCATAAAGAGTGATTAATAATAAAAATGTATCTTCCCTTCTCACTGATCAGGTCCTTCTATTGAGGTGGGAGCTTGTAGTAGTTCCTTCTTATATAACAGTTTAAAGATTAAAGAGAAAGGTTGACTATTTTTTAGTTAGTAATATGCTGTCAAACTAATTTTCTGCAATGAGCTGCAAATTCATTGAAAACACTAGCAAAGGTAAATCAAGTTTTCTGTTCCCATGTCTGTAGTATTACCAGACAGACATTTCAGATATATCCTCATAGCACTTCATACGCACAAAGTATGAGGACTCTGCATGAAAACTCAAGTATACGTACCAAAGATCTGCAAAATATTAGCCTCTTTGTCCAGAGAAAGCACAAACTCCTTCTCTGCAGTTTACATCATAGATGTAAAAATGCTTACAACATATCTGTGTACTAAAGAGCAAAATTTCACTTTCTAGGAAAACAACTAATTGTTGACTTTGGATCATCCTCATATTTAAAAATGATGAGGACTAAAGATATTTCTAAGACACATCCTGGTATAAGTTCCAGTTCATATGTAGTGCATTTGCTATAATATCCTACAAAAGAAAAAAAATCCACAGTGTAAATAATGGGAAAAGAGAATTATTATATCTCTAGAAAGAAGAGTAATATAAATATTAACAAAAAGAAAGCTGGAAAATGAAAAAATATTCATACCTTTTGGAGGGATTTTAAATTATATTTGCCTATGTTCTTACATTTTGTTTGATTTTCTCCTACAAGTCCCGCAGAGTATTATGAAAGGATGA
Organism: Corvus moneduloides; assembly: GCF_009650955.1. Lineage (NCBI taxonomy): Eukaryota > Metazoa > Chordata > Aves > Passeriformes > Corvidae > Corvus > Corvus moneduloides. The sequence goes on along the minus strand of NC_045481.1, from coordinate 29,441,675 downwards.
TACATAAATATTTCCATAGGATTTAAAAGGTGATCTTGAAACAGCTGCAATTAAACTAATAATAAAGAAACCTGTTAGCATTCCATATTTTTTGCACAGACTATCATGGTAATAATACAGACGATGCATTACTTGCTTAACTTAGGTTTCCATTTTTTTGTAAGACAGTCAGAAGCTTTCACTATACAAGACTAGGATCTGTTCTCTCTGCAACCAATGAAGGCTCTCTTTGCTGGAGATGTCATGATTGTCATTGAAACCTGATTGCACCTATGTAGGAGAAACAAGCCTGGTCTTGTTCCGTTTAATATCAGCAGTAGTGTTCCCAGCAACTTACAAGGCAGAAGCTGAGATAGGGCCTAAGCACTGCCTTCATGGTGTTATCTTCGCTCAGTTCCTGCTGCCTGCTAAAAAACCCGTGAAATTTAATGTCCGTACATCCCACACGACTCATTCCTACACAGGAAAGCAAGATTTGATTATGCATATGACAGCTCTATACAAAGGCTTTTACTGAATGTGCAAACCCTGGAACTGGTGTGGCTCTTGGCTGAGCATCTTCTAACAGATATTTGTCCGTAGTCATTGAGAGAATTTAGTTTCTGAGAATGAAATTATTAACACCACCAAAGGAGATTTAAACTCAAAGATAACCAGTGTAAGAAGTCCTTTAAGCAGAATAACTCTGCTGACAACAATAATTGACAAAAATATATCTTTCTAGGTCAGCTGTCTCCCTTCCATGAGACACCAAGGATATATGATTATAGATTCTGTAAACTGTAGAATGGATAAGACAGGGAAACCTGATGTTTCACCAAAATAAGGTTTCTGGTATCTCCACCTTCCGCAGGTATGAAGTAGCTCCAATTCAAATACCTTCAATAACCTTGCTGTCCATGTCAATAGTCTACATTATTTGAGGTCCAAGACAGTCCTCCTTAAATGGGAATCTTCTCCTTTATCTGTGTGTCTGGTCAAAAGGTATCACCTGCACTCTCTTTGGAGTGATCCCAATCACGTCTAGAGAAGACAATGATTATAAATTTATCTTAGACAAGAGCATGAAGTAAAATGTTGAACATATAGCATTGAGTTGAAAGAGTTCTAAAATACTATTTTATGACAGACTTCTGAAAATGGCAAGGGATTCCAAAACATACTGAATAGCTTTTATTTGAGCCAACATATCAGCTTATAAGGATGAGGAAGGGTAGGGTGAGCACAGCTTTTTAGCTGCTCTGAGCACTTTTTCTTTTAATCTGACTCACACCAAGCACTAGATTATCTGATTTAATGTCTTATTAGCAGCAGTGAATGATGAAAAGCACAGTGGCCTTCACAGACATTTCAGAGCTGACAGCTCTGTTCTTTGTAGACAATATACATTATTACTGATAAAATTTTGACCTTCACCTTAGTCAGATTTTCTAAAAAGTGTGCTAAAAAATAATTTGAGTAATTTGGGATCTTGCCTGCAACTTTGAATAGGATTCAAACTACCTCTGAATTATACTTTGCTTGTTCTACATAGCTCTTCTCCATAGGTACAACGTATGTCTGCAATATGATTCTATATTGTGAAGTTTAACAGGAGAGTAATAGGATTAAAATATGCTATCATGTAGTTAACAGTGATGTAAGTATAGAGAGGACAGAATATTTTCTGTGGTTTGCCATTTTGTTTGGTTTCATTCTTCCAGTCTAACCTGAATAATGTGTTACATTACTGGTGTACTTTTGTTTGAATTATCGTGAGGTACACATAGGTCTCCAAGTATTGACACTGAGAAATTGCAATTATTATTGAGTTGGACTTGGATATATTTCATTACACTGATATTTATTTTTCTCTCATGAACTGCAATATATAGCTGTCTTCAACTCAAAACACACCAAAGTTTTTCAAGAACTCGAGCCCATTACTGAAGTCACATTGCAATAACTCTAATAAATTGCACCTGTGAACTCCTCTCTGGTTTATTTATATACTGTATCACAGGTTATTAACAGAATATAACCCACTGAGATACAACATTCTTGTTTACAGTGAGATGCTGGTAGTGACAGCAGGAATATAAAACATAAAATCAACAGGGAACATAGAACTAATAAAAAGACAAGGGTCTATAAAGCAGAAAAAAAACCCCACAGCCAACTGTGAAGGCAAAAATAAAATAAAATAAACTTCCATCATAAAACAATCAAAAATCTGCAGTGTATTTATAGATACTAGAGAGCACAAATACCCACCGAGCTTGAATACTTATGGCTGTCAGGAAATCTGTGAGCTATTCAGAATCCAAATTTGGTCAGCAGAACATATCTCTCAAAAAGCTGGTTCTGTCTACTTCACTGTAGCAAATGAAAATGATAAAAAAGGAAAGAGAAGAGATGGAGAGGAGAGGAGAGGAGAGGAGAGGAGAGGAGAGGAGAGGAGAGGAGAGGAGAGGAGAGGAGAGGAGAGGAGAGGAGAGGAGAGGAGAGGAGAGGAGAGGAGAGGAGAGGAGAGGAGAGGAGAGGAGAGGAGAGGAGAGGAGAGGAGAGGAGAGGAGAGGAGAGGAGAGGAGAGGAGAGGAGAGGAGAGATCACCCAGGGAGAAAATTAGGTTTAATGATAAAAAAATAAAAATAATTTAAAAAATATATTTGAGAAACTGAGAATATGTTGAAACTCTTTGGACTCATTATTTCCCTTAAAATTGTTTTCAGATGAACATCTAGTATCTTTACAAGTATCCTGATACATACAGTGGATAAGTGCCATGAATATATTAACCATTCTGTTGCTCCATACCAAAATTTCTCTTTGTGATACCAAGAGAAAAATCATCTGAGACAAAAATGATAACCTGAAAGTGGTGAGGATATGATGATTATTTTATATATCATATTATATTGTGTGGGATGTAGTCTATAGAGACCTGCAGAACTCCATGTCATTCTACAATTCTCCACATCAAGTTTTACATCCCCTATACCTGCATTTGGTGTCACCTTATTTTGTAAAAGGACAGAGGGATTTTAAAAAATAAAGACAAAATAAAGCTTTATACACATATATATAAATATATAGATATATCTATATATATAGACTTTTTTTTTTTTTTTTCAGAAAGATAATAGGTGGGGAGTATCTCTTCCTACTCCTCACTATGGAAAACAAGAAATGTTACGATTCTTAGCACCAATTATTTGACAAATTCAAAAGTAACATCTATCAAAATAAATGAAAGGCAGAAATATTTCCTGTATAAGTACTATATGTTCAGGCTGGAAAACATAGCCACAAAGTGCTGGTGGGGTTGGAAAATGCTAAACTTTGGTATAAGACACACAATTGCATTCTCATCTCATGTGGAAGTGCAACTTCACATTTATGTCATAGTGAAATAGTACATTTCTGGGACAAAGCCAGTTTGCATATCACTCAGTCCCAGAGAACACTGCCAGGCACAGAATAAGAGAGTCCTGAGGCTTGGAGATGGGACAAAAAGTTCGTGTTTACGTCACCAGGGGAAAACAGCAAGAGCAATAGGCGAGACAAAAATGTTGCTGGCTAGCTCTTGAAAATCCATTCCTGGTTCTCTTTCTCTGAACCAAGATTGTCTGGTTCATACAATGATCTCTGAAATTATTTCCTCATTCCCCAGACCTATTTCATTACCCATGCACAGAATAGCTACAGAATTGCTCTGAAAACCTTATCTGCCCTTACTAGCAGGATGTGGCTTATATCAGTCAACATGGAGTCACACAGCACCCCTTCCCAGTAGTGTGGACTTTTCAGGAGTGTGAAGGTTTTACAATGTAAATAATATTATTTCTTATTCCTCTCCTAATTCTGGCTGTCCACAGTAAAGTACAATAAACTAATTCCAGTCAGTACAGGTACTGCTGTCTGGGCTAGTCACTGACCCACTGCATTGATTCTCCATAGCATGCAGCAAGGTTAAAAGAAATCACCAGCTTCCCAACAGCTGCATATCTTGTGGGGTTATTTCACTGAGGGTCTACTCTAGCTGGATGTCTTTCTGGCATTCTGCACCTCTAGCAAGCAGTATTCCTGTATTGTTAGTGTTTTTCTTCTTTTTTTTATTCTTTTTCTTGTCTGCTTCATTCTGAACAACAAAATACTTCACAGTGTTGTCAAGAAGGCTGAAGTAGACAACCACCTGTGTTATTTTTTCAGCTGAAGGGAATCATCATTGTTACAAATAGGTTCAGTTTATGTATCAGCTTCATGCTCACCCCTCCTAATGAGAAGAGATATCTGATTTGTTCACTTCTGTCTGGGTTTGAAGTAATTGACTATACCAGTTGCAGTGGAAGTGATATATAGCCTGGAAGTCATGCACATCCCTTGTGATGTTTTCCAAGGAGCATTCTTGCATGTTTTTGAGGAAAATCTTCCCCTAATATTTACTAAAAAATAGTGGGCAACAATTCTTTGCACTGTTTCCTGTGCACCTGTATGCAACCAATCTGTGCGGGCTGATTAGCATTCACAATCTAAGAATTAAATATTAAGATGATTAGGATCCTCTGATTTTTTGCCACTCTACCAAATACCCTACTGTCATCAGCAAATCTTAGAAATTAAGTGATCTGATCTGCCTTGGGATAATGTTAATATGTAGTGTAACTTGTGCTGTGTTTCTCTTCATCCTATATAAAATGCTCTGAATGTAGAATTGTCTATTTAATTATCGGTAATAATTTTATTTGAATAAAAAGTAACAAATAAAACATATTTTTGTCTGTTGTTTCTTAAGCAGTAATGTAAAATGAACTTTAACTGCCAAATCAGAAGTGGCCACCTAATCTACAGTGCAAAGTTATTTTAATTTATAATGGAAATTTTTGCTTAGTTCACATGTCTCTGATGTATTTAAAAAAAAAAAAAATTAAAAAAAAGAAGCATTTACAAAAGGTACAATGGTCCCTGAAGACACAACATCTCATTTTCAATTCAGTTGGCAAGAATACTAATTGCATTATCACATATTCAGCAACATTCAGCAAAGTTATTTATTCATTCATCCTTAAGACCTGAGATGTCTGGCAGGTCACTGCCAATAAGCACTACCTTGAGAATCTCAAATGATGGTATACAAAGAAAATTAGATGTAGAGCTGCTGGAAAAAGAATCTCCCACAAAGAAGTTAAACCTCTCAGATTTCAGTCTTTGCCAGCTTCATGACTGAGTGAAAAAATGTATTTGTCTCCATGAACTAAACAAAACAAACAAGCCCATAACTTTCATGACCATAAAAGAGAAAGGAGGAAAAAAAGGAAGGGAAAATATAGATGTTGATCTGCAAATCATAAAGCATGAGATTACAAAGGATATGGAGGAATAGAAGTCAACATGTCAAATAAGAAGCTGCATCCTACAATCTTATATTCTATCATGTATGTGTTGCACTCAATTTCCCTGATTCTGAAATAAGAAAATGAAATTCCAAAATTATTTTAAATTTTTTTTGTTTCCTTTTTTCAGTAAGTTTGGCATTAAATTAAAGCCTACATATTTCACAGCATGAAGAGAAAAATCAGGAAAACAAGGAGGAAAGACGGGAAAAATCAGGACATTTTGATACTTATTATGATGATAATATATGACATAGTGATATTTATTAGGAGGAATAGGAACTTCAACAATATGCTGTTTGAACACGCCAGGAACAAATTAAGACTCAAATAATAAGTTTAAACAGCAGTCATACTGGATGGCATCCTGTCCTTCAGGTATGTCAATGGCACCACTCAACTTGGTGTCATCTCCAAATGTGCTGTCTGTGCACTTGCTTCTTTCTCTTTAGTTTGACCTGCAGTTCCCTACTCAGCCATGCCAGCCTTGCCTCCCTCATGCAATTTCTTGCTCCTGGGGATTGCTAGCTCTTGTGCTGTATGGAAGGTTTCCTCAAAGATCTGCCATCTCTGTTACACTTCCTTGTCACTGAGGGCAGTCTGCTTGACTATGTCCTTGCAAGGCTGGGGGCTTGCTTTCCTAAAGTTCAGGAGCCTAACTTTACTCCTTACCTGACCCATATCCCTCAGGACTGTGAAATCCACCAATACATTATCACTGCAGCCCAGGCTGCCTCATCTTGTTGTCCCCAGCTACCTCACTTACAGTAGTGACCATCACATCCAGTATTGTATCTGCTCTGGTAGGGCTGTCTATTACCTGGCTCAATAACTTATTCTCCACATGTTCCAGGAGTCTCCTGGATTGCCTACAGCTCGCTGTGCTACTTTTCCAGCAGATGTCAGGGTGGTTGAAGTCCCCCTGTAGAACAACAATCTGAAAGTGTGAGGCCTCCAGGTACAGGAGGCTGCAAGTGTGCTGCAGTGTGACTAACACACTTCAGAGTCACTGGCAAAAGGCTCTTATTAGTGACCACATAAAAAATTCCTCAGAAACATCTCTAACATGACTCAGTTGCCATGCTTAAATAGTCAAACAATATCCCTTTAAAGCACAGCACTATCTAAAAAGATCACTTTCTACTGTCTCAATGATACTGTGTTCCTTCGCATTGTGGCTGATTGTAGGATACTGTTTTCCATCCAATGAAGTGTGACATAAGTGGCTTTTTGTTTGGTTAGGTTTGTTCATTTTGTTTTTGGTAGTTGTTGTTTTGTTGTTTTGGTTTTTTTTTCTTTTAAGCTATGTGAATATGGATTTGGCTATATAAAAATTAACATAGTTCAGATGAACAACTTCCACCAAACAATTCAGTGGTCAGTTTAGTGTATTTGTATATACTGTTATTTATTACTTCATTAACTTTTGCTATCATACGAGTGATTGCTTTGAATTTGTTGGGGGTTTTTTATATTCATGGTAATTTTTTTATATTTTCAGTGGTAAAAGTATTCCTGAGGTGCAAACATCAGTAGTCTGGACCTCGATATTAATTTCATTTAACTTAATTGACCTATATAACATCTCTGCATTAATTCAAATCACTGGACAGTATTCAAACAGATTTTCCAGTGTTTGAGCAACATGTTCAGGTTTGTTACTCCGTATCCCACCCTCTCCCCCAACATCCTCAATGTATCATAGCTTAGATAGAGCCCAAAGATAGCCTTCCTTCCTTGCTATCTTTGCCACTTCTTCTCTCAGTATTAGTTCGGTCTAACTTGATTATCAACAATTTTAGGATCTTTAAGCAATCTTTCTAGAATCCATTAAAACTTATAATTAATGGTTTTCACAGCAATGCAGTAGAAGCTAGATTTGCTAAGTAGCATAGAGTTCATTTTCCAAACAGGTCTCAATGGGGATATTGTGTCTTCATAACTGACAACTGAAAAGGCAATGAAGCAGAACTTAAAACAAGTGTTGTGTTTTGGCCTTACTCTGTATTACTAACAATAACACCAGAGCTGAGGAAAGGGCTCACTGTATTTCTGTGGGGTTATTTGTGGAGCGAGCTACTGTCAATGTAATGGCAGCAGTGTCGAATTCATGGACTATGTTTACAATGTGCTACATTGTTATGTTAAATGAGGTAAAGTTCCATCAAGATTGCTTTCACAGGAGAATGCAGTATGAAGTATCCTCCAAAGTGAAAGTATGATTAAGTTCACCTTTTTGATCTCTTATAACAGCCTAGCACAGGATCTGAAACAGAAGAAATCTCATTTCCAGGCTCCCAGTTCAGTCTATGTACAGGCCTTTCTCTCTGCTGGTCTCACATTGGTTTTGATACAGCTCTTTGGCATTAGTGAGTCTGCTAGAAGTGACATTGTCAAGAAAACATAGTGGGATTTTAATATATTCCCGTCTCCTTCTGGCTGTCCATCTAGCTCATGGTCTTCTGACACTGCTTTCAGAAGTGGACCAACACTAGAGTGAACAGAGCTGTCATGGCCAGGATGGCCTGTACTGCATTATCCAGTTTGTGCAAGGACAGCAGGATGCCTTCCCAAGCAGAAAAGCTACTACATTACTATACAAGGCAGTAGAGCTGACAGATCACTGCTTCTAGGAGGGAATGCAGAATGCCATTTTCTCATCTATAACCTTTATATATAACTTTTTATATAACATTTATATATATATATATATATGTATATATATATATATATAACTTTGAAAGTTAAGAATCATCCCAAAGAGTATCATATTAAGAACAAAAATATTTCTAAAAAGATAAACCAAATCAAACCAAACTCCTTTGTTTCTAAAAGACCTAAGCCAAAAATAATTCACTGGTATAAGTTAATGAACTTTATAGGTCTTTATAAAGAAACTGTGGCTACAGAGCACACCTTATGAACAATCCCAAAACATACATCTACACACACACATAAAAAAAAGGACATTTGTGTGTTTGTGTATGCAAAACATGTCCTTTCTAACTCAGGCCTTTTGAAACTACTCACTTCACAGCTAGAGAATATTTCCATACAGACCACATTTGATTAATGAGGCCAGCTCACATTAGTCACAGTTCTTTCAAGAAAAACTTTGATACAGGCCATCTGTTGGAGTCTAGTAAGACTATATGCACATGCAGGCTAAAGCATTAAGCAAAGTATCCAAAGAGAGATTAAGAACACAAAAACAGGCTGTGTTCTGAATTAGTTCCTCTAATCTGCTAAAAAGTGATTTGACGTCAATAAAAGCAAAACCAGGGTGATTTGTTCTCCACTGCTTCTCAGATAAACTTTAAATTCAGATCCTGCATTTTTTTCCAGATATTCGATAAAATGGACCCATTGTCTCTTCTTTTTTTTCTTTTTTTAAATTTTCCTTTTAACTACAGCGTTAAGTGCATGCAGTCTCTGTTAAAGAAGACAGGAAATCCCCAGCTTCATGCCTTTAATTTCCTTCCAACTCAATAAAAGCGAAGGCAGATGTGAACTGCAACATGCTGCATAGAAGTCACCTTCCTGTCTTCCTGTTGCAGGCACTCTTCATAAAAGTCACGACCCAGATAACAGTCTCCAGGTTCCTGTGAACCCTAGCAATTTGACTGTCATCTTATAGTGAGAAGCTTGCTCATCTTGGTCTGCTATAAGCTTTTAGAAAAAGTATGCCATGTCTGGCAGCTTGTGGAGGGTGAGGAGGGGAATGAACTAATAAACTTTTTATGTGGACCAGGATCTGTGATTTTGTGTATTGGACCTTCTGTAAGACAGACTTACAGAACTCCACCAGTGCACATGTTGCATGGGGATGTCCGGGAGGGAGATCAAAAAGCCAGAGTTTTCAGCCTTTGGTACACAACAGGTGGAATGTTGCCAGTAACCTGGAAGGCACTCTTAGATCTTATGTAAAAACTGATGAGACAATTTGGGTGTGGGAGTACTTGTGTACAAAGTATAAAAGCAGAGAATAAACACATATTGGATTTTTCCCTTTCAGTTCCCAAAGGTTCTGGAAATAGCTTATCACCCTGAGTATTCCAATCAAACTTCTGCCATAATCATGTTATTTCTGAACAATGCATTGTGAGTGCTCAATTTTGAATTGCCAGATAAATACATAGAGGCCACAGGGGCAAGGTTCTGTTCTGTCTTAAACTTATTAGTTCTTCAAATCAAGCTCATAATTTTCTGTGAGCATTTCTCAACAAGTGAAAATTCTGATTAGTACAATATTTTGGACAAGTATTAAATTAATATGAATGCACTGAATAGATATTCCGTGTAAATTTGATCTTTACTCCTGTATGGCATTATTTCTGTATCACATGATCATCGTTTACTGTTTAAATGCTTCTTTTTTTTTGTTCCTGCCTTCCAGATGCTAGTACCTGCAATAAAATGAACTAGATGCTTGGTTGTCATCCTTGACATTTTTTGTTCAAATAAAAACTAACATCTTAAACCTCCCTTAGGATATATTTGTTACATGGGACAGCTGGTGGAACAAAGAGAAAATTGGTTGGAGAGATACAGTGTCTAGAAGGGGGCTGAAGCATTAAGCATAAGATTTCCCAACATTTTAAAAGTAATACCTCATGGAAAGCACATAGCAATAATCAAACTTGGAGGGAGAGATAAAGAAAAACAACATGGAAAAACTATCTAAGCAGCAGCTGTGGCTTGGGTAGCCAGGAGGATTTAGATCTATAAAGGTTACAAATCCTTTAAACAAATGGCGAGCATACCTTGTCAGCTGTATAAATACACCCACTTTTTCTGCCTGTTTCTTCCACTCATAAGTTAATTCTTTTAATATGTCTTGCATCTTAGTAAAACAAAACACCATATATTACTGCTTCTATTTTTCTTAATTATATTTCTTTCTTTTTTCTTGGGCGTCTACTGATACACTCTTATTGAGGGGGGAAACACGGGACAAAAGTACTGAACTTGACACTGTTAGTTAGCATAAAATTCTTAAGTATTTCTCCAACAATCTTGGCAACTTTGGAAATGAACTAAGGCCGATTCAGAGAGGAGACTTTATCTGGATAGATTACACCACTACACTATCTCAGACACAAAAGTAAATTCTTAATATGTCCACTGTATTTCAAAAGCAAGCAAATACCTTGTCACCAAAAATACAGAGAATTCAGTGCAGACACCTGTTTCTATTCTATGTCAGAAGGAGAATATTAAATTCAATCACTGCTGCTGAAATGAGCTGTACTCTCCTGTGCTTATGGTATATGCCCAAAGAAGAAACAGCTCTAGTTTTGCTTTTCTCCTTGCCTCCTCCATACCCTGTTAAATTCTGTATGCTCCTATACAGTCATTTATCAAGCCTAATCCTCATCTTAGTGAATTTCCTGAGCTCATCTCGCACCTACTTTCCCAAGACCAAGTTTTTAATGTATTCAGATAAGAATAGACTGGTTCAGAAAGTTCAGGTAGTTTCATAAATTCTCTACAAAGCTATAAATCACATTCCTTAGTGTGTGGCAGTCAGAGCCACAGTATGCTTGATAACAGGAGAGACACAGTATGCTTTGCCTTATTAAGAGTTCCCATGTGGCAAGACAAATTTTCATACTCTACAATAGAAATACACAGGTGATTTGCACCTCCTGGGTGCTTTTATTTGGTCATCTCACTTCTTGCCTGAATGGCTTTGAGCAGATGCCTGAATGACAGCATCATATTTCAGGTACCAGCATCAGACATTCAGTGGTCTCAAACACCCTTTAGCCTTAGAGTCATCTTTTATGGAATGAAGCTTAGAATCACCTTCAGTTTCTCATTCATTGTATTGTTCAATATCAGTATCTTGATAATTAGACAGAAATTTATGTAATTATGTGTCAGGACAAGATCTCCAAATGTATTCCAGGTGATTTGGAGTATCTACTCTCTTCTTAAATGACCATTTTTGTCCTATAACACTGATTCTTTGCAAATCCTTGTCTACTCTCTCTCTAATAATATAGTTCATGTATTTTACTGGCAAGAACCGAGCTAAAAAAAAATGAAATTCCTCACAAGAATGTAAAATATTTAAAATCTTTGGTTTAGCTATTTATTATGAAATATAAATTTATAAGACCTTTCTGATAATAGAGAGATGCATCTTATTTTTATTCCAGTTATAGCCCGTGACAAAACTATGCTAGATGTAAGTTGAATAAAATCTGGCTTTAACAGATAAATTTATATAAACATAGGATTGTAAGACATACACTGCTAGCTTTCTATATTACTATATTTGCTTTACCCGGCAAGGTTTTCTTACAGGGCTGGCCCCTATGAGAAGAGACTAAAGGTTATGCTGGATGTAGCTGGTTCCAGCCATCTCCAAATTAAACACATGCTGACCAACCCAAAAGGTTTAAAATGCACCTGTGAGAGACAGGAGTCTATCAGGATATCCTCTTAGGCAAACTCAGGAAGTGTGGACTGGATGAGTGGACAGAGAGGTGGATTGAGGACTGCCTGAATGGCAGATCCCAGAGGATCATAATGAGTGGCACAGGGTCTAGTTGGAAGCTTGTAACTATCAGTGTCCCCCAGTGCCAATACTGGGTCCAGTATTGTTTAATTTATTCATCAATGCCTTGGATGAAGGTGCAGATCCCTCCTCATCAAGTTCACAGGTGACACCAAGCTGGGAGGAGTGGCTGATACCCCAGAGGGCTGTGCAGTCCTGCAGAAGGACCTCAACAGGTTGGAGAGATGGGCAGAGAAGAACTTTCTGAAATTCATCAAAGGCGAGTGCAGGGTCCTGCACCTGGGGAAGAATAACCCCATGCATTAGTACAGGCTGGCAGCTGACCTACTGGAAAACAGCTCTGTGAAGAAGAACCTGGGGGTTGCGGTGGACAGCAAGCTGTCCATGAGCCAGCAGTGTGCCCTGCTGGACAAGAAGGTCAATGATATCTTGGACTGAATTGGGAAGACCATTGCCAGCAAGTCGAGGGAGGTGATCCTGCCCCTGGTGAGGTCACATTTGGAGTGCTGTGTCCAGTTCTGGGTTCTTCAGTACAAGAGAGACATGGAGCTCCTGGAGTGAGCACAGTGGAGGGTGTCAAAGATGATAAAGGGACTGGAACATCTCTCTTATGAGGAAAGACTCAGAGAATTGGGCCTGCTCAACTTCAAGAAGATACAAATGAGAGTGGACCTCATCAATGTTTATGTGTCTGAAGGGAGGGTGTCAAGAGGATGGATCCAGACTCTTCTCGGTGGTGCCAAGCAATAGGAAAAGAGACAATGGGCAGAAACTGATGCACAGGGAGTTCCACCAGAATTTGAGGAAGAACGTTTTTACTGTGTGGGTGACCGAGCACTGCAACAGATTTCCCACAGAGTTTGTGGAGTATCCCTCACCAGAGATATTTAAGAATCATTTGGACACAATGCTGTTCAATGTGCTGTAGAATGACCCTGCTGGAATAGGGATATTGGAGCGGATGACACACTGCTGTCCTTTCCAGCCTGAGCCATTCCATGTTTCTGTGAGCAAAATGTGGGAGAAAGAGCCCTGTAATACATCAAGGTCAGTAAGGAAGGATGGGGAGAAGGAGAGAAGAAGCTACAAGCATCAGAGATTTCACTGCAGTCTATAGAGAATATAGTGGGGAAGCAGGTTGCCCCCCCTGCATCCAGCAGACAACTCTGTGCTGCAGCAGGAGGCAATGCCTGAAAGAAATTACCGCCCGTGGAGAACCCAAATTAGAGTTGCCTCTTGACAGAAAATGCAAGCTGTAAAGAGAAGGCTATGTAGGAGAAGATATTCTGACCTGTGATTCCTGCAGGTCAGGGTGGGAAGAAGGTGGAAGAGACAGGAACAGTTAAAGTCCATGCAAACTCTAGCCAAATAAGGAAAATCCATTTTCTTTCTAAGAGGCATGTAGCTTTGATGTGATTAGAACTAATCTGAATATGAACTTCCAATATTGCACAGAAACAGAAGGGAAGCCCAAATTTATTTCTATTTATTTTTTTTTTTTCACACTTGTTGGATTAGATAAACTAGAATTACTACAGAAAGGGTATTGTAATTATTCTGAAACAGAAATGACAAGAAAATCACATAAGAAAATTTGAACGCAAAAAAATTTGCCTAAGAACCTGACTGCCTGTGCTAATATAAACAGTACACTGAACTTAAAATTCAGTTCGTATGCAATCATAATTGTTTTTTGGAATAAGCAGCATTTTAAGGAAACTTATGAATAGGAATAGCCACTTTTTTAGGTTTCTGTATGTGTCCCTGTGTTAGATGGACAACATCTTCTGCTGTTAAAAGGAAACCAGAAACTAAGTAATAAGTATATATATGTTCACGCATTCAACTTTATGAACAAGTAGAGATGTATTTGAAAAAGTATGCAAAACACGAAAATGCTCAGTCCTGATGCAGCACCAACCACTGCAACTTGAATTCATCTCTCATGTGCCAAGGGAAAGCTTTCATTTAAGGTGAATGTTCTAAAGAGCTGAAATCCTTCAATCATTGTGTCATTCTGTTATCTCACTGAGCTCTTGTTATTTGAACTCTGTCTCCTCAGAGTTAGAAACAAGGTATCAGGCCTGCAAAATTTCTAAAATTCCCAACTTCCCTTTTCTTTTTCTTTCACTTTGAAATAATGTACTTTAAACAATAAAATCAAAAGGAAATTATCAAGTCAATTTATCTTTTGAAGTTCACTCTAAGATACTGTGTTAGACTGTGGCCTTGAAACTCTATGCTTCTATGGGGAAATAATGGCATTGGTGATGGTTGAATATTTTGTCCAATAACAATACTACTAATGCTTACCACCACTGTGTGCTCACCATGACTTGGTTTGGCTTTTACAACTGTTCAGCACTGTTAAAATGAACTCCAGATATCTAGGTTAGAATATATTATGGTTTTGTATTAAATTGCATTTGCCAGACAGCTGTCTATTCACAATAAGTAATGTAATTCAGTAATTGTTAGATCTTACTCTCCTTCAGGCTATTGTTTCTTCCACTGATCTGTCAGCGAAAAATAATCAGAAATCTAACTAGTTGACAATTCTCTCAATACAAAGGTTTGCAGTGGTGAAAGCCACCAGTGAAACAATTTGAAGAGAATTTCTTATTCCCAACCAATCTCCATGTAGGACTATTGCATTGGAGACACTGCTGGTTACTTGTATAATTTAAATTAACATCAGAAACAGGGGAACACACAGAGGAAAGAAAAACCTCCTTCCACGAGCCTTTATAATAAACATATTGTAGTGAAAACTAAGTGTCCTAGGTTACAATGTAAGATGTAACCAAAAGTATGTATTCTATTCTCATTTTCACAAGCTGTTAAAGCAGGTGGGGCAGTGCTCATTATTCCTACCATGACTCATCCCTGATAACTCCCTCGGGGGGACTTATCAATGGGCAATCAAGGACCCACCGCATGACTCATAGAATTACATCAGCCCATTGTGAGATGCTCCGCCCAGGGGGAGGGGCCAAGCATTCCCACCTGGATGTAATCTGAGGTTTGGAACAGCACAAGCAGCCCTTATCTACTGGATTCCCAGAGGACAAGGGCTACCACTGGACCTTCAGGTGAAGACCAGGCCCTTCTACAGGATTGCTGCTTTAACAGAACCATTTCATCTGGACTGCTATCACCACCCTGACTAACAGGGTGTCAGGTTGTATCCTGACTCTGCCAGTGTTCTTGTACTATTGCATTTATTTTAATTTTCCTATTAAATTATAATTATGACTTGTGATCTTCCACTGGTTTATTTTCATAGTACACTACGACTGTGATACCTAAAATGATCTTGCCTTCATCATTATTTCCACTGGGAATGATCAATGTACATAATAGTAAGTTTCTATAATGTATTTATTTGGTCATAAATGCCCATGGAACTATGCAAGTTCATGAAAAATCAGGATATGATCCTGTAGAGTATTCATTTATGAAGTGCTCAAATTTTACATATGTATTCTTCTGGTATTTCCTTTATAACAGAACAAATCATAAAACAAACTGTAATCAGATGTGATATACGTTTGCTGAAAAACAAAATATGCGCAAGTACAAACACAAGTTTTTTTAACAAGGATGTAAAATTTCTTTGCATGAAGAGACCAGGAATTAGTAAGAGTGAGAGTGCATTTTCCGTTTCCAATCAAATAGACACAGAATTGGACAGAAGTGCTCGAGGCTGATATCATTGTAAAAGGTGAACAAGCCTCATTTGTGTACTCAAGTGTTACTCTTAATTTGTTGTTTCTACTTGTCTGTCCTTTTCTCTCTTTTGACCATTAATATGGAGTATTGATGAAAGATATGAAAAAATTGTTCTTTCACTTCATCTCACTAATTCAGTTTGCCATATGAGGTACAAGTGTATTTGAGGTGAAGAAAATATACCCTCTCATCAAAAGTATAGAATGGTTTTTCATGGTAATTCAGAAAGAGACAATGAAATCCAGCTGAAATTATGTAACCAATGGTAGGTAGAAATTACAAGAAAAATGTCTTCTCAGAAAAAGTAAAGAAAGAGCCCATTGCGGTAAATCTAAACCACATAATAATCCTTTCCATATACAGTTTTTGTTTCTATGGGTTCATAAAAGGAAACAATTTGCATTGTGCTAGCACAGCGATTAGACCCTTTTATGTCACTGAAAACGATGCCCATATAATCAAGGCTATTACAAGCCAAACTATGAGTAATAATGTCCCTGAACTTCACTGGAGTGCATACTTAGCCACCTTTTTGCTGTAAAAAAATATGCTGCAAAGGGAAGAATCTACAATAAGTGGGTAGATTTAAACTACAGTTTAGTCTTCAAAAAATCTAATGACCTTTGGGAAACGTTGCAAGTCTGATCTCTTTCTGCAGGCATTTCCTCATTCATAAATCTATTTTAATTATGGTCCATGGGCAAAAGTGCAAACTTGGCCTTGATCCACAGCCGTGCTCACTGCTGTCACTTTGGGAGGTTCATGGAAAGATCAAGGATAGTAACTGTAGCAACTAAATATTTAGTCATTATTATTCCTTCAGTACCCTATGGTTACACTCAGCATCATTAATAAGTGAATGTACTCATTGTTAGCTTACTGTTTCTGTTCCTTTTTCTCTCAATATCTCTTTTTCTTTCTCCTTAGGGAACTTTGCCTCTTCTTTAGGAAACTGCCCTTTGCTATTTATTAGATTTTTTCAGCCCCATTGGTAAAAACCATATTACTAACTGGGTCTGAAGCAGAATTATTGCAATTGCTTAACACTGAAAACGAAATGTCATTAATTGGTCTGGTTCCTTTTAGGAATCAACAGGATATAGTAACAATTCACCATTTTTTGAATGTACTACATTGTAAAGCTACAGGAAAAAGCTGATGCTGTCGTATTGTTATATTCCACGAAATACGCTGTATGTGGAATGAATTACCTATTGAAACTTATGGTTAGAAACACACTATTGTTTTTAAATAAATGAAAAATCTGAATGTACACAGTGAGCCACATAAATATGCCACATATTTTTGCCTGATAAAAATAAGGATTTTAACAATAATACTTCCAAAAGTTATTTAAAAGATTTTGTGAATAAGTTATCTTTACCTTTACCAACTGTAGGAATTTTAACAAGGGCATGTGCTGGATTCTGTGATGGAGCAACCCTGGATAAATGTTCAGACTGGGGAATGACAGGCTGGAGAGAAGCACTGAGGAAAGGGACCTGGGCATCCTGGTTGATAGCAAGTTGAATATGAGTCAGCTGTGACTGGCAGCCAGAAATGCAACAGGTACCCCCAGGTAACCAACCCTGTCCTGGACTGCATTACTAAACAGCTGAGGGAGGTGATTGTCCCACTCTACTCTGAGCATCTTGAGGTGCAGCCTTACCTCGAGTCCCATGTACAGTTTTGACCATCACAGTGAAAGAAGGAGGGCTATAAAGATGATGAAGACCCTTAAGGTGAAGCCATATGAGGGGTGGCTTCTTCTGTTCAGTCTGGAGAGGAGACCTCATTGAAGTCTACAGCTTCTTCATGAGGGGAAGAGGAGGGGCAGGTACTGATTTCTCTGTGGTGACCAGTGACAGGACTGAGGGAATGGCCTGAAGTTGTGTCAGGGGAGATTTAGGCTGGATATTAGAAAAAGGTTGCTCAACCAGAGGGTGGTTGGTCACTGGAATGGGCTTCCCGGGGAGGTGGTCACAGCACTGAGCCTGACAGAGCTGAAGAATTTGCAAAATACTCTCAGGCACATGGTGTGATTTTTGGGTTTGTCCTTTGCAGGGCCAGCAGTTGGACTTCAGTGATCCTTGGGGGTCCTTTCTAACTCAGGATATTCTATGATTTATCATCAGTAATGTTTAAATTCACCCAACTTCAGTCAACGGGGCCAAAAATCAGTCACTTTGAAGGTTAATGATTTGCCATCCTGTTCAAGTTGAGGAGGAGATAAAAGATAGCCCGTGAGCTATCTTATATTTAAGCCTTTTGGATACTCTTGAGAGATAGTTAGCAACTTGTTTGAAGCTACATCTCTGTGTCTAATTCCATCTTTTGGCCTAAATACCTTTCTCAGTACAGGCTTACTGTTTTTTTTAATCTCGTTATCACATTTCTTGACCAATGTCTTGACATTACTACACTTCTTTATTTGAAGCTCAGATGACAAACTACTTTAATCTCCAGTAACTGCTTGTGGTTTTTTATTCTGATAGTGAATACCTAAATCATCATCAAAGTCCTTATCAACATAATTTTAATTCAATCTTTGGAATTTTTATTCTAGAAAAAATATTTAAAAAGGTATGAAAAAGTGCTTTTAAAGTGTAACAATAAAGTATAAAATTAATTTATAGATCTAATTAAATAAAAAATTAACCAATTATTCTCGTTGCTGTTTCAGAGGGTTGCTTTTCCTGGGAGCCAATAGTATACAGGGACAGAGATTTATCTCTAGAAATACTACTCTGAAAGCAAATAATTTTGGATGGGTAGCATAATGAACTTCTCATGTTGGCATCTTGAGGATGCTTTTGTGCTCAGGAGAGTCCATGAAAAATATTTCTCTATGAAGAATTCTTAGTTTATGTACCTAAATCTATTTACATGGCATTTTAGAACAAAATGAGTGGACAGTTTTCCTTGTGTAGCATATTTTTGTAAATCTCAAAGCAGGCACTCCTCTTTTTTTCCAAATAAAGCAGATTGAAATCCAGCGGGAACAGCCTGAAACTTTTCAGTTTGTTTGCTTTTCATGAAAACTGTTGCCCTTAGACACAAGAGTTAAGAAATAAGGAATATTTCAGCAGTAAAATTGTTTTCAACTTGCAGTTTCATAATGTTATTTCATGTGCATGTTATTTGATGAACATTCATCAGCCGTTTTCCAAAATTAATTATTTTGGTATGACAGAAGGGGAACGAAAAAATACTACTAAATTCCAGGAACACGAATCCTTTCAAACTAAAAGTTGTTTCAAGTCTGTTATAATGGTAGGTATCAGACAGAAAAAAAGTAATGAATTAGAATAAATATTTATGTACACTATAACAGCTTTTCAACTTGAATTTCTTCATGTACCTTGCAGACAAGTTAAGAAAACAACCATAAGTAATAAGTAAGACATTAAATGAACCCTGTGACAACCTTCTTACTCAATTACTGTGCTCCAGCCTGGTAATAATTTCTTTTCTTGGTTTGTGTTTACCCTGGGTTTGCCTGGGGTAGAGTTAATTTCCTTTGCAGCAGCTAGTATGCACCTAAGTTTTTGATTTGTGCTGTAAACAGTGTAGATAATACTGGGAAAATTTTGTTATCGCTGAGCAGCTCTCAAACAGAATCAAGGCTTTTTTTGCTTTTCAACCCACCCCACCAGTGAGCAGGCTTGGGGTACACAGAAACTGAGAGGGGACACAGTCAAGACAACTGACCCCAAGTTATGAAAGGGATATCCCACAAAATATGGCATCATGTTCAGTACATAAAGCTGGGAGAAGAAGAAAGGAGTGGGGCAGTTTAGGGTGATGGTGTTTGACTTCTCAAGTAACTGTTACACACGATGGATCCCTGCTCTCCTGAGGGTGGCTGAACACCTGCCTGCCCATGGGAAGTGGTGAATGAATTCCTTGTTTTGCGTTGCTTGCATATGTGCCTTTTTCTTTCCCTATTAAAATGTCTTTATCTCAACCCACAAGTTTGTCACTTTTACCCTGCTGTTTCTCTGCCACACTTCCACCATGGGACAGTGAGTGAGCAGCTCTGTGGGGTTGAGCTGCTGGCTGGGATTAAACCTTGAGAACTTTTTGTGGTTTTCTTTTATTTATTTCCTTTTTTTGTGCAGTACGCTTCTGTAAATAACATGAAAAAGAAAAGCAAGAGTGAACATTCCAACATTTAAGGTATGTGAAAGTAGGATTGGAAAATTATGTACAATGGAGATTAAACTAATTTCTATTCCTTTTTACCAAGATAGGACTGTATCATCATGATTAGTCAGTTCTATTGTGGTACTTAGACAGACATATTTTAAATTTATTCTAAGACTCTTTTACTGTAGAGCCTAAAGTAAATTAAATCTTATCTCTTAACTCTATATCTTCTTCTTTAGTTTCCTTTCTGTTTGATGTCTTAATTTTACTTAACCTTAGATTAAGATCTAAGTAGAAATATTCTTCAGTTTTAACTTTTTTTTGAGATCTTGTGAAGGGTTTCAGCTCTTCTGACTCCAGCTTTTTTTATCGTATGTTGCTATATTTTCATGAATTACACCTTTGAGTTCTTTTTATGCCTTTCCAGATAATATCCTTCATCCAGTAGAAAATACATGTTTTAAACATTGTATTGCTTAAGGAATTTGTGTGTTCTATCCATTTTGTCAGGAAGAAAGGATCAAGTACTAGTTTGCATTTGTCAGTACCTTGCATATGCAGATGTTTATTAACTGCATTTTTGTATTTGATGATTTCAATGAATTATTATTTGAATAATATTAGTATAACAAGATGGTGTTCTCTGGTAAATTTTGAATTACAGATCTTTTGATACTATTACTCAGTCTGAAATGTAACACATTCTTTGAAGAAAACTCAAATTATTCCCAATGTACACAATTGTTGAATTTGAGCTAATATATCAAAAAATCATAGTATCATGGGTTAATGGGACCAATATTCTACTCTTTCTTATGGCGAATGTAACACTCGATTTAATATAAATAAGAATGGAAATACTGGCTTCTTGAATTTTTGTGTTTGCTCTTGCAAACATACAGTAAAATAATCTTGTAATATCTCAATACCTTTTCCTGTTAGAGATTGCCTGAAAAATGATACTGATAACCTTCTGCTGTCCCTGAATACTCAGATATACCTTCCTGATGATTATGTGAAAATTACATATACAATATAAGTGTCAGGATAATTGCAGGATACACCAATTTAAATCTATTATCCTATATTACAACTCTCAAATCATATGTACTTCCTAATTTTTTTACTTTATTTTTGAATTATAAAAAAACATGACAAATTACATAGGAGTTCATGGCTTTCTGTTCCATCAGGAAGATTGAGACAACAAATCTGACGATCTTAAATTTCTTCCAATTAACTATAAGAATTGTTCATTACTTTTCTGAATTTCCTAAGCTTTCCTGATAACACTTCATCACGACATGTAAGCAGTTTGTGTACTTGCATTTTGTTTACGAGTTTTTCTATTTAGATTTGTTAATGCTCTCATTTTAATAACAAGATGATTTTGATTTTTGCTCAGTGAATTCACCCTTTCCTCAGCCTAATCTGCATATGAGAGATTAAAGGGATTTCTTTGAAATGACAACAAAGAGAACATAATATTTCATACCTAAGGACTAAGGATTAAAGAAATGTGCTAATTCTATTTGGGAGAAAAAAATAAGTGATTTTCCTGCTCCAGTATGTATACATTTTAGCATAATTATTTCAAATCAATGACTCAGTGTGTTTCTGGTATTCGGCCAAATCATTATTTTTACTGAAAAGCTGATTTTACATTAACAGCAAAAGTTAAATATTTTTATATAAATGATTGCTTTGAAACATATGAAATACAGTGTAGCTGGACTGAACAGAATTTAATAAGCCCATATAATTTGCTGTGTCCTTGAAAGATTCAACTTCTGTTGGAGACAGAATCTATCAAATCTCTAAATTAATTCATTTCTCACCATTTCTTGTCGAAAGCCAGCCAATACACAATGCAGAAGGCTAGTGCTATGAAGTATCATTTAACACTGCTGAATGCTCTGTCAGTCCATCAACATCGATAAGTTTCTTCAAAAACATGATAATTTAAAAAATACTTGTCTCACTTTACAGCAAAGACTCATTTTTAATCTTTTGAAAATTGTCAACAATTTATATAGTATTTTCAAGTTTTCCTCTTCCCTAGGTTGTTTTATGAAAAGAATTTTTTTTTTTTAAAGTCAAAATTGATATAAGCATGATGTTCAGTTTCAATGTTATCATTCAAGACAAAGTGGATTTCCTTAGGAGCAAATAAGTTATCTTGCATCAAAAAGCTTCCAAATACTCTTCTACTACTTAATCTAATATTGCTGTAAATTTAGCGTTGCTTTTTGAGTCACCTAGAAGTGACAATGTAGTAGCACAGAGAAAGAAAGGTTAAGAACCAAGAACTGATCAAACAAGCAATAAAGAAAGAGGGAACCTCCCGAACATCTGTAGTGTAATATTCACACATGAAATATCACCATACCACCACTTCTAGTTACTTTCATTTCACATTGAAAGCTCACCTATTTTGACAAATGCGGTCCAGTTTCTATAAATGCTCCTGTTCATTATTGATGTAGACAGCTTATGGGTGACAGTTTCTGTTGTCTCCCAGGTCCAAGATTCGGCTCATTCATTTGTTTCAGAAAAAAGGGAAAGGGAGGCTGGTCACCACCTAGGAAAACCTCATCAGGCCATGTGGGTCCTAGCAGCCCACGTCTTCTGCAGCAGCAAAACCAGCAAAGCCACTGTTGTGCCACGCTCGCTTCACTTTGTGGCCCAAAAAGGCCCATTTTTTTCCTTGTAGTGAGAGGTTTCATAGTTCACAAAATGTATATGAGTATCCCTTTAATGTCAGTTTAAATTAATGGGATTAGCACAGGCATCTTCAATAGTTATTGCACAGAGTAACCACAGGCTTCCACAGACTGTTCTTGGTGTTGGATTTGTAAACCTTTGAAAGCAGTACTCTTTAAATCTTTAATTAAAATGACTGTCTAAACGTTATATGAACATACATTTGTGTCCATATAAAAACACGCAACATTCATAAGGATTCTTTTCTGGTAATGAATATAAACTGTAGGTTTGCCACAGAGTTAATATCAGGAGTACTTACATAACTTACATAACTGCCCATTCCTTGGCATAGAGGCATTCAAATTTATAATTTAATTTTCCTTATTTTAAAAAGAAACACATGTAATTATAATTTTTAAATTTATGACATAAGAGCAATTAACACATTCAAACAAAGTAAAGACAATATTTATTCCATTTTTATTAAATATTAAGGAGTTATCTTTTTTAATTTCTTATATTTAATTTTTAAAAATAAACCCAGAAAAATATATATGCAAATATATTAGTATAAAAATATATTTTTCACCCATTATTTCTAGTCCCTGAGAAATAAAACAAATTCCAAAGGTAATTATGTTTGTGTAGCAAAGCCTACACAGTAGATTAAATTTCAGTTGCTACAGGTAATGCCCAAGAAGAAATCAGAGATAAATGAAAAATAGCCAGTAGCATCAAGACCAGGTAATAAAATTTCTGTCCTGCTGATGTACTTCTGAAACAAATGAACTGCTCTATGTATGGAACTAGCTTAAAGACCTGTCAGCAAAGCTTCCCAGTAAGCTGTCAGTGCACATAACACAGTGTTTCCCCTCCTCTTACTTTCTCACCCATTCCTGTAGATCAACTTAAATGGGTAGGTAGGATTGAACCTGCCTCCTAAGAACTTGAGGTTAAGTTCAAGTTCAATTCTGTTATGATTTGGACTAATAAGTTAAATCAATTTTAAACACTGAACTCTGTCATAATAATATGAAGTACAAAATGTGCTGTGTTTTGTAAGTCTACTTTGCATGTTTTGCTGTGAATCTAGCAGCAACTTGTATCTAGACTAGCAAGAAATATTACAATAAAGATTCTATGGTCTATTAACCAAGTTGAAGCTAAATGGATGGGCAATGCCATGTGTTATGCAGCTTAGTTTCTGGTACTGATATAAAGCTGCCTGAAAATATAAGACTGAACCAGCAGTATGTCTTTTAGGTTTTTATGACTATCTTCTACATGAAATATTATGCCACTGAAACTTCATTATACATGCAGAAAAGGCTGGAACTTAGTAATATATGTCAGACAAAATACAACCTATCCCAACTTGCTTCATAGTATGTTATGAGTAACATATACTAGCAGAATGCCAGCCATGACCTGTATCCTCCATGATTCTTTGTGATGATGTCTTTGTCTTTCATCAGCAGGGTCATAGCATTATGAAATGGATATAAGTTAATTTCTCCATGTATTTTGCAGAACAAAAAAAATATATATAAAGTTTGTTTAGTTAAGGAATTTTACTCTGCCCTCAGTGAGAATGACCCCAGCATGGTGATTGCAGTTCTCTGATGCCTTAAATAATGGATTTTTTTTTGTGATTTCTAGCCAAATGATTTTGTCAAATTCTGATGCATAAATTAATTCTTAATTCTTATTAAAATTTTTCTCTTCCCATGGCTAGAAGTTGAGTGGCCTGTTTCCGTAATGACAGAATAAACACGTCTGATCAACCATTTCAGAATTCAAGACTTAAAGAAAGCCTCACATAAGCCATACACAGCAATGAGCACTTAGCACTCCACTGCCAAGTCAATCTGTTACTTTTTCACTTTTCACTCTGTCCACTTACAGACTGACAAGCCAGTTTAAAGAGACACAGGTGTACACTTCTTAGCTTGGATAAGCAGTCTGCATAATCTATCAAACATCATCATTCTGACAGAAGTTAGGACCATAAAACTGCCTTGGAAAACAAACAAAACACAGGTAACACCACAGCAATCCTGCTGTAGCAAGGAAAAGGACTTGACAAGATTATAAGTCTGAAATTCCTAAAAATTAGTCATGTCCCTAGAAAAGAAATAGGAAAAATAAAGCACATATTTTATTCAGCCTGTAATCAGCTGGATAGTTCTTTAAAGAGCTCTATTTTTATGATGGCTTTCTAGTGGTCCTTCTCCTTGGAATGAGACCCTTTGTACCTTTTTTATTCTAGGAAAGGAAAAAAATCCCTCTTTCTTGTGGTATTTACTAAAGCTGGAGATACACAACCTTTCTTTTTTCTTCTCCCCCGGCACACTTTTTTTTGTCGTTTAATAAAAATGGTAGGGCAAAAAGTGAGTTTCCAGTGTCCAGCAGAGCTGTTTTAGCAAGCACAGTTAGCATCTGTAGGTGACCAGCTGAGAGATTAATTAAACCATCGGAAATAGGAAATTCAAAACCATAGGTATAGCACTATATGGATCTCTTACCTACACAAAAAGAAACAGGCACATCCAGTGGGTTTTAACAGGGGAAGGAAAAGGGAAATGCTTTAGAGCATAAAGTGGCTTGCTTTCAATGCAGCTGCTGAAATTTTGCCAAGCTGTCTTTCTCTGACAACTTGTATGTCTTATCTCTCATCTTTTCTGTTTATTTGCACTGTGAGAATGCTGTGAGAACAAAGCAAATACTATTAGCTTTATGTTGACTTTCTGCTATAGTTATATATTGTAAGAAAGGAAGAATCTGATAGGAACAAATGTTACTCATAGACTTTTCCAGACATGGAAAATCCTGTGTGATCCCTTTTTAGTAGGTCCAGCCACTTCACCTACACTACTTTCACATCTTTCCTTCCTTTTTGTCACACGGTAAGGCTCTCCTGAGTTGGAAAGGGATGTTTCAAACTCCCATTTTTAAGTAAAATTCTGGGTAGTAATATGCATTATGCTGAAAACTGTAAGAGTACCTCTCAAAGGCAAATAATTCCTTGATTTTTAAAATTTGAATTTAACTTTGTAAGTAGAAGGTTGTGAAGATTCATTGACTGCCCATTGCACAGCATTAAAGCAGTGAACACGTACCAAGTATTAATTATTACAATTACCATGAGATAGAGAAGAATCAGAAATATTCAAAAGCTAGAAATGTCCTGCCCTAAGCTTTCAGTATCATTACCAATCATTGCAATTATGCAAAAAATTCTTTTAATTCAACACAAAAATTATACATTCTTATTTCTAAAGAGCCTATAGAATTTAACATGAAAATAAAATATAAAGGTCAACGGTTAGTCTTTAATTCCAACCCTATCGAGTTCTAGTGGGTCTTCTTTCACAATTACATTGTCTGAAATCTTAAGTGGATGCAAATAAGCAACAGTAATCAATCATGAAAACTGGTATGCCCACTAAAGCCTATATTTTATAGTATTTTTCTCTAAATAACATCTTGCTGCCCAAATAGCTGCGCAAAAGACTTTGCCCTAGTCCCCAGAACAGTGGGGTTTTAGGGGTTTCTACACATCACTAATTTTCTATTGATGGAGACACAGGGTGAGCTGTATGAGAGGCCATGAGTCACTGCTGTTGCAGGAGGACAGACACTTTTTCTTAGAACCAGGAAGGAAGTAGATTTAAGATCAGATCTATTTGCAGGACATATCTGTGGACATGCATAGTTTATGTGAGAAGGAAAACTTGCTAATTTATGGACTAATGTTGAATGAGATTTGATCTATATCTCTAGTGGAACCCTTAATATCTTGTATGGGTAAGTTTCAGGAACGCGTTCTCAAAGTTGTCAGTTTGGGTCCTCAGAAATACAAACACAATACATATGTGTATTGTAGAAAGAAACCTGAAGCTAGATGGACATGCTGAACATCATAAAAATTACTGTCTGTAAGGCAGAAATTACTGTTATTCTTCACTTATTGATGACTTAGTCATATCTTTCTGGAGAGTTCTGTAGGCCTCAAAAGTCTGAAGTCTGATATTGGAGTTAATGTTGACATTTTCTGCTCTGAACATAGATAAGCTGGTACATGTACAAATCATAAAACTCTGTAGGAAGCTTGCAAAGACTCGGAAAACAAAAACTCTGTATGGGCATTGGTTTCTGCACAGCTTTGTTTTTCAGAAAAAATCTACACTTTAAAAATGACTATATTTCTGCTAAATATGATCCAGATTATTGCAGGTGGCAACTCATAGAGACAGGGAAATGAAGAGCTGTAATTATAGTTATAATTATGCATAATGATATGCAGACTGCTACCTTAATACACAGATCCCTCATTGTGCAAATGGGGCACGAAACACCTTTGTCTCTTCTGGGACAGACAGAATTTCAACTTGAATAGATCCTTTGAGAAACACTTGGGAGGTATATAAATAAATACTGGACCATTTATTTGCCAATGTGGACATTATGGTCTTTTTTTCATACTAAAATTAATGCCATAGCATAGTCTCCTTGAGAACATGACATAACAGGAAGGATAATTTGTCAAGTCCCAAGGTGACTTTTCAGACACTGTTAAAAAAAACCCCTGTGCTGTAGGGATAAGGAGGCATAAGGAGGCAGGGAAGCCAAATGGAACTCATCCCACACAATACAACATGTTTGATTTAGAAAGCAAGTTTTCACCTTTGCTGTCAGATTCTGCTCACATGAAAACCATGTGCTGGAACTTTCACAGCTTTTTTATCGTAAAACATTTTCCTTTGGGAATGATGAAATGTGTCTACCATTGATGTTGCAGTGGTTCCAAAGGCTGCTCTGGATTAAGGCACATTTGATAGATCACTGGGTGTGCAAACACCCAGAAGTGTGTCCTCCTAAAGAGCTCACTATCTCATATTATTTTTGAAATAAAAAGCACACCATGACTTTAACTGCTAGGGACTACACATCATCAGTATACAAGGAGCTATGGTTGCTTAAAATGGGGGAAATTCTGGTAGAATTTGTTCATAACTGTTTTTCTCTACAGTTAGTTTGCTCAAGACCATATTTCCCATTATGCTAGCAAAGGATATTGTGCCTTGATGTACCAGGTATAAATATAAGGTGGAGAACATGGGACATCTTTATAACAACTGTAACTAACACTTGTTTGACAACGTGTTTCCTGAAATATTCCGGCCTCCCAGGTAATAAGAAAAATGATCACCTCCCCTTCATCAGAGGTCATGAACCTCACAAAATTTAATCAAGATTCATTGAAACTAAGGGAGACTTTTCGCTATGCAAACTGCCTCACAAAGTCAATATCCCCTGCACGCTGAGTGTGATTGCACGTCATATCTGATTGGCAGTGCCTACAGTAAGATTTTACCTACAAGGGATAGCAGTGAGCTCAGACAGAATGAAAAGTAAAATACTTTCGTTAAAAATACTGTAGAATCTCAATAAACTAGCTGGAAATTCTCACCTTATAGCCTTCGGACTTTTAGACAGTATGGCATCTTCAATGAAGATCCAACTGCCATGAGCTTTAATAAAATATAACTGTTAAAAGACACATACCAAGAAAGTTGAAATGTAAAAGACATCACACTCATTATTAAGAAGAGAGAGAAAAGTCTTTTAGTCAGCAGAGACAGAGAGAACCCTTTCTTATATTCACAGAACTATACACAATGTCATAGTGGCAAATTAAAAAAAAGTCATGATTGCTGATATATTTTATTCTTGCTGCACCTTTCTCATGTGTTGTCACCTATGTGAGCTGAAAGGTAGCCACTGCAAGATTCCTCATTTTCTCTCTTTTTAAAAATAAAGACAACTATCCTGGAAACCTGGTCTTCCAGCTGTTAAAGAGTAAAGAGATCACCATCTGCTGAGTTGACTTGTTGTAACAATCTCCATTTAGTTTGTCCTTCCAAAGTCAAGAGTGTGATTATTCTATAATTCTCTCACCTGATTAATTCTTAACTATGAACATAATTACACTCTCCGGAAGGTAAATCACTCTTATAAATCAGCTGCTGCTGACAGTTCCCTCTTCTGCATGCTAGCATACTGCAGCAAAGTCAGTCTCAGATTGTAGAAAGAGATGATTGTTAAAACACGTATTTTGCAGAAGGTCTACTCATTAATGAATTACAGGCAACATGATACTGCAAGAAAAAAAAAGGAAAAAAGGACAGAGTGTGGCATTTATAAATCCTTCAGCAACTGCAGAAATGTTTTTTATGACCACAATGAACAAAGAAAGCAGTGCCTGCATATACAGTCGTACTGCAGCAAGCTGACATGAAGCGACTGCTTGACATTTATGAACTCTAATCTAATATTAAATTGCCAAAGGTGGGCTTGGAACCGGGACTGAGTTCAAACAAAAAAATCAAATAAAAATAAATCAAGAGAAAAAATTGCACAATATATATTTTTCATATTCCTCCCACCTCCCTCACACCCCATCCCCGGTTTAGCAAAGATTTTTTTTTTCCTGGTTCTATCTACTGATCACTTTATGCCCTAACACATAATTTTAAATAACATCACGTGATGTTAGTTCCCAATTGTATGAAAAGCACTCCAAGGGACTTCTCCTCACATGCAGGAGTAATTGATGTTTAATACATTTTTCCTAGTGTTTCTCCAGTTTTTCTCAAGCAGCAATAGAGCCCAAGCTTTGCTTAAGAAGTCAGAAAATTTTTAAGCAGATTTTCTGAAACATCTAAGACAAGAAAACCTACATTGTCCCATCATAACACAGACCAACAGCTCCCACAGTCTAATCCTAAATGGTTTAAGACCTTGATACCTTTGAATCCTGAGCAATGTCTTTGCAAGTCATGGAGGGACAAACTAGAATGACATAATCATAGGAATGGAATTGGTTCTGGGCTTGAAACTAATTTTTATTTTCCATAGGAGAATATGTACTGACTTTCCTGTATAACCTTACATTTTTTTCCCACAGTATCAGTGAATTCCATGAAGTGATTCAGATAAATGCAATATATTTTGCCTCTCCCAAATAAATACTCCAATCCACTCATGACATGAATTGTTATTTTAGAAAGGATAGGAAAAAGTATGATAAATCTTTTATTCCTTAGCTTTTGATGTATTATTCACTTTATTGTGTTTTCTTTTTTCTTTTTCTGTAGTAAGCTAACTAGTAGGTTTTATACTCTCTTTGGGTACAGAAGAAATTACTATCACATGTACTTTTAATTATTTCTGATTCCTTTTCCTCATTCTTTTGCATGTCTTTGGTTTCCCTAGTGAAATGAAAAATTACTATGAGATAATGAAATCTTTGAAAAATATATTTCCAAATAACTGGGCCATAATTACTTCTGAAATCAGTGACACTACATCAGGGATGAATTTATTATCTTATATTTGTTCTTTGTATGTAAGTCCACTATCTCAAACCCACAGATTGAAAAGGAAATGTAAAATAAGTGTGCTATGTTTTCAGTTAAATCCAGATAAAGAGCTTAGAGAAAGATTTCAGATGAGGCTTGATATACAAGCAAAGATTAAAGGAGATATTTTTTATAGGATGAAATTCTACATAAGACTTATTTTAAAAATTTAAACTTTCCAAACTTTATTTTCTACTTTTCTTCAGAGTTCTATTTGAACTCCTTTAATTGGGTATGGGATGAAAGTTTAAGTAAAAAGAGTGAAAAATCTTCTATTATCTGTGTAGGATAAGCTCCCACCACTCTTATTGTGTTCTGGAGGATACCTTCTTTACTTTTACTTCGCTTTACTTCAGCATACATTCTCTACAGACTTGTCTCTGAGATGTACAATGCTGAAAGCTAACTGTAGTTGTCATAGCTTGCTTAGCTCAGAAGTGCATTGTACATATAATACCAGAGCTAATTCTTCACTTTAGTCTACATACACATTTAGCTTATATATGGATTTACTTAACTAGACTTTTAGTCATAACTTGTTCTTAAGATCCCTCTCAGTTGTACAGACAGGCTCTGTATAGTGTGTTGAACGAATTGTGAAGGTGTTATCCTGCAAACCTTTTTATGATAATGCCCTTCATCTATTTTTACGGTTCCATGTCATTACTGAAATCTCCCATAATACCCAAAAGCAAAAAGGAAACTTGTGATGAATATTCGATGAGTTTCCTAAATCAGATGTTTAAGATTCACTTGTCTTCTTATAGACAAAATACAGTTATTCTTTTTTTTTTTTTTCTCTTAGAAAAGGAGAAGACATTTTGCAAAGAAGTTTTATTCATATAATTTTTCTTTACAGCTAAGGTTTTGGCTCTGCACTCAAATATTTTCTCTGTGTGGGAAGTTTCTATTGAACGAACACACTTATTCTTAAGAAGGGTCACAGAGTCACAGAGTGGTTGGTGTTGGAAGGGAGTTCTGGAGATGATCTATTTTAATGTCGCTGCTAAACAGGTTCTCCCAGAGCAGATTGCACACAATCACATTCAGACAGGATATGAGTGTTTCCAGAGAAGGAGACTCCAAAACCTCTTTGGGCAGCCTGTTCTAGTGTTCTGCCAACCCCAAAGTAGAGAAGTTTTTCCTCATATTTAGATGGAACCTCCTTTGTTTCAATCTGTGCCCTTTGCTCCTTATCCTGTTGCTTACAACTACTGCAGAGTCTGGCCCCACCCTCTTGACACCTGCCCTTAAGATAATTTTGTGCATTGAAAGGTCCAATCTGAGTCATCTCTTTTCCAGGCTAAACAAACTCTGCTGTCCCAGCCTTTCCTCATAAGAGAGATGTTCCTGTTTCCTAATGATCTTCACAGTGCCCCCTCTTAACCCTTTCCAGTAGTTCCTTGTCTTTCTTGAACTTTAGGGCCCAGAACTCAACACAGTACTACAGATGTGACCTCATAGGGCAGAATAGAGTCTTCTACTCTACCTTCTAGAGCCCTCAATGATGTTGACCGTTGCTGTCATTCCCAGGGAGATGAGAAGAATCACGACATAGGTCCAGGTTAAAAGATATGGCCGAAGCAGAGCTAAGACCTCTTTTAATGAATAGCTCATCTTTTATAGTGTAGTTCACAATAAAGAAATTACATGATTGGCTTATTCACTCACCACCTCTCAAGGTGATAGGTTGAGCAGTAAGACACCCATTTCCAAATATTATTCTCACAAGACTGAAAACAATTCTAATGTTCTCACAACAACTTGCAAGCGTATAAATGGTTTACATTCTTAGAAACTGTCAGCCATCCAGTTCTCATGAGAACGAAAGCTTTCACAGAGAAGCTGTGAGAAGCTGGATTTCTCTGTTTCTCAGCTAAAGCATGAGAAAGGAAAAACTTCACAAATGCTACAGATCTGGACAATTTCTCTGCTCCTGCCTTTTAGCATCCACAGTTGACTTACTGACTAGAGAGTTGGAATTCCTCTGTTCTACACTTCAGCTGTTCTCCTCCTGACCTGTGATCCCTCTCCAGTCATCTCTTGCTAGCTCTTTGCATCAAACTGGTAGGAGCGGGATGGATTGAGATTCCCCTCCCCTGTTTATTTTAGTTTGAAGTCTCTATCACCAGCTTTGCAAGCCTATGACTAAAAATGCCCCCCCCTTCTCTGAGAAATGGACCCCAGTACACCAGTTTTCTCAAAGTAAATCCCATGATCTAAGTAACAAAACCCCTGGCTGTGACGCCAGTCCTGCAGCCATTTGGTGATTCTTCAGATTCAGCTGTCCTCTTCAAAACCCCTCCCTTTGATTAGGAGGATTGATGAAAAAACTACATGTACTCCAGGGGCCTTTACTACCACTCCTAGGGTTCTGTAATCCTTCTTGGTGCTGCTTGGACTGCTGATGGCTGTATCGCTGGCTCCCAGAAACAACAGAAGTGAGTAATAGTCAGTGGACTTTATGAGTCCTGGTAGTCACTCAGTAGCATCCCTAATATGAGCTCCCTCTAAGCATCATGCTTCTCTAGGGAGCATCATACTTTTTTATTCTGAAGAGTGTTTGGTTTCCTCTTTCTACAAACCCTGTTTCCACTAAGAAGGGCATAACTACAACAAAGAAAAGAGATTGTGGTGAAAAGCTAGATAACAAGTATAGTTTTGCTGCAACTGCATCAAATTTGTGATTCCAAAGGCAAACTACTGAAGTTAATACATTATTGAACATTGCCAATCTCGCTCTACTCATATGGGACTTATCCCTCTGCTTTCATCAAGGGAATGAAGCTTTTTTTAATTCTTAAAACCAGGTTTTAGAAGTCATCTAGGAAAATGTTATAATTTGTGAGGTTTGTCTCATATATATACATACTTAGATTCGCATAGGTGTGATGTAACTCTGTCTATAAACACCACTACTTTCATTTAAGTGTCTGTATATGCAATACAGAGCAAAATATACATAGATGTAATGTAGCCAGATT
This sequence comes from Corvus moneduloides, assembly GCF_009650955.1. Classification (NCBI taxonomy): domain Eukaryota; kingdom Metazoa; phylum Chordata; class Aves; order Passeriformes; family Corvidae; genus Corvus; species Corvus moneduloides. The sequence continues at coordinate 29,408,782 of NC_045481.1, read as the reverse complement.
CCCATAACATTTGAAATTAAGTAGGTCTAGGATTAATACAGACAGATGCACTCCTGAGAAGCTCAAGTTTCCATACATACTATTTTTGCAAAAGGAGGTATCCAGTGCGAGGTTTTCATGCAGACCTGTCTTTCATAACAAGGCAAAGAAAGGTGAGCAAATCCCTTATCCTGCTTATGCTATTGCACACTACAGTGGTTTGAATCACATTTTATAAACCACACCTGATTTAGTTTAAGGTTCTAAGATACCATATGTGCTGCATTCACTTAACAGATGGATATTGATAATTTTTCTCATCTGCATGAACACTAGCTGAAGGATATGCAAAACTGTTAATGATATTAATGCTGTGCTGATTAAGATCATATTCAAACCTCTGATGAAACCCGACAGAATGTGTCACAAAATCCACTTCTGAATTTTTTATTGTGATATTGATACACCATTTGTTGGTACTGTGTGGCTAAAATAAAATTTAATATGGTAGACATATGATGAAAGTATATCCAGATAATTTATTCCTCAAATAAGTTAGTTCTTAAGAATAGTCAAGACCTCAACTGTCAATATGCTGTCAAACAAGATATTCTGTGTCCCAGTTTAAAATGAGGATAACAAAAGGTGGTTTGTTTTTGTTTTTTTTTTTTTTTAAGAACTCTGAGAATTACTGGTGTAGTACAAGATTTTACTATTTCATTTAGCCATACCTTTTTGGCAGTTAATAGTAGTTACTAAATCAGCCACTGAGAAACTGATGACATCCTTATTATCAGATTTGCACAAGAATTATCAGGGACACAAGATCCCAGTTTATGCATGTATTCTATTGGGAAATTTATACTACAGATACACTAGACATTATATATTAGGGAAGAAATCTCACATTAACTGCAAATTTCTTTTGCTTTGCTTCCAGTACTCACACCAGAGTTTGAATAGACCTAGTAGGAAGTCTTTTATGACACGTGCATATACACATTGAAACAATGGCTTAACTTCAAATACAGGCAGAAAAAAGAAAAAAAAAAAGAGAAGACATTCTGATACAGAAAATACACTTTGTTACTGAGAGATAAAAAACCTGAAAAACCAAAAACTCTAGCAAAGCCTCTACTCTCATATTCAGGTCAAACTATTCAGATAATTACATAACATGGCTGAGTTTAATTCCTGTACTTGTTGTCCCTCTTCTCATTCGTATTCACCATTCTCTCTACAGCTATCCAACCCAGTAAATGTGCCATTCTCCTATTTCCCACAGGAAGTCTTTTCCAGACAGATTACTTTGTCTTTCCGAAACATGAATTCAGTTATGCGAAAATGTCATTCTAGAAAGACCTGGCAACTTTTCCAAATGTGTTCAAAACTGAAGTTTGAACTTCGGATCTTAACAGGCTAAGAAACTTACAGACACCTAATTCCTATGGTTCGTCTGCTTACCTATAAAACAAATTATTCTAAAGCCTCCAAAAACCCCATAGCTGAAGTCTTTGCAAATATTAATGCACAAGATTGCACAGTGTTGATCTGTGAAAGTTTAAGTTGCAAACTGAGATATTGAGAAGCAAATAAAATAAAAGTCTAGGAAAAAAGCACTTATAGGGTTAAAATAAATTTATATTCCATAATGATACATTTGGCTTGTGGAAGAGGAAAAGATACCTGCCACTTTCTTAATCCCAGTATTGGACCTTAGTCACAAGGGTATTCTGTAGGATCACTGCACAGACCATGAAACAGGACTTAAAAAACCTCTTCGTATTTTTCCACAATAAATGTTGACTTATGTGACTACCATTTCTCCAGAATATACAGGGGAAAAAAGAGAGTCTAAAGTAAAATTATCTATCTTCAGAGACTTGGGGGGAGAATATGAGGAAGAAGTTGGGAGGTAGAAGAGAGACAGAGAGGGAGAGATTCTTTAGTTCTAGAAATGCTTTTTCTTCCATAGTTTTTGAGAGTAATACAAGAATTGAATCAGCACTTCAGTTCACCATCCTCACAGGAGCCAAATAAAAGTAGGAATCTCTGATCTGGATTTTTATCATCTGCACATACCATAAACCTTTTTGTTTCAATTTGTGGTTAAAAGTTGAGGAGGAAAAGGTAGTGAGCTACACAGCTGTCAGTTCAATGAATTTCTACTAGTAGAGATTTACAGCTTTATACTGTATAAATTTTGATAAACATCTTTTTAATTCAATGCCTAAAGGTTCCTCTGTCTGTTTTCAGAAGGTATCCACAAATTCTGTGCAAGCCTTCTGTGCCTTGTCACTACTGTAACTTCCTGGTAAGGGTCTCTTACTACGATGCATTGTACTATATTGTCTTGGGGTGACTTTGTGATGTGTATCCCCTATCGCTGCCCCATGCACAGAAATTATTTTTTTTGCATTTCTATGCCTTTAAACTGAGCCTGAGAGGGGGGAGGAAAACCTGAGCAAAACTTTTTCAAAGCAGTTTGTTTTCATGTTCCAAGGTCACACAGAGATAGAGACCTTTTTCAGCTGCGGCAGGAGAGCGAGAGGAAGGGAAGCACCTGGCTTGCTTTTCTTTCCAGCCAGCTTTCAGCAGTTTTTTTTTTCCTCGGCTCCTTTTCCTCTGGAGAGTTGAACTTTTGTTTTCCTGGGACTTAATTTTTTTTTTCCCTTTTCTCTCTGCTGGACAGTTTCAACATCAGAATACATCGGGAGGAATTTCCACCGAGGCTTGGCCCTGGAGGCGGGCCCACCACCCCGTCCCAGCTCCAAGGAGGGGGAGGGAGATCTACGGAAGGACTCTGAAATTTTCCCAGGTTTCTCTCAGCAGAGCGAGAGGTTTTATTATTTAGCATTATCATCCTTTTCCTGTGTGTTTGTTAAATAAATAGTTTTTAACTCTTTCACTTTCCTTCGAGGAAAATTTATTTTTTCCCTAACCTGGTGGGGGAGGGATGGTTGTAACCTGCCTTCTCTCAGAGGATGTATTTTTAAATTTGGCCAAACCAGAACATATACCCACAGGATATGAGAGACATTTTAATCATGCACAAAATAATTCACATATAACACAGAAATCTGGTGGAAAAAATGAGTCTAGGTAGATAGATTCTAGTCTGAGATATAGTTTCTAAAGTAGAATTCTGCATAGCCATATTTTCAATTTCATTACCTGGTTAACTACTGACTAATCAGTAGAGCGTTTTTTAACAAAATAATTGGGCACAACATGAAGTTGCCCTTCTACCAACAAAAATGTGAGATATAGATTACATTAGTGACAACACTGAAATTCTTCAGCATAAGCGAACTTCAGAGACAGATAAAGACATTTAATCATACACTTTAGCATATATTGCATATGTGAAATATTCTAAGATAACTCTACTTAACAGTCAATCTGAGTTTATTTAATATAAACAGGAATGTTAAAAAAAAAAAAAACAACTTTGTCATTGGTTGCTCTGTATACCTAAAGGGCAACAACTGTAAACCTGAATAATTTTTTTTTTAATGCCAGGATGTTTCCAAAGGTAAATCCCTTGGTTGTTATTATTGATTTCCAACAGCCACTTTTTCAAATTTAAATGTAAATTTTTTCAACTTTACCCTTTGTATGAATCAATAACAATTTCCCTTGCAGTATTATGCTAGCACAAATGTTTAATACATGGATTATGTCCTTTGACTTGTACCTTGCTGTAATAAAAGTGGGTTTGGAATAGATGAAGATCAGGTTGGACAGTGCTAATACTCTGGCACAGTAGCTTGTATCTATTTATAAAATGAGAAATAAAGATAAAGCAAAACCTCTTCCAATAAATGTTATTTTAAATGGATTTATCTGCAGATATAAAGATATAGGATTAGAAATGCTGATTAGCTAACCTAAGCAGAAATGCAGTTCTCTGTTCCTTTCTTATATGCATTAATTTAAAATTAAAAATTCATTTTACTAGGAGTTCTGACAACTGTAAATATTTCACTTAAAAGACTCACTAGCAAATGGAATGGTAAAGTCAAATCCATTTTACCATATATCTTTGATAACTGTCCAAAAGTTTGAAATGTTATTCAGTGTTATCAGCTTTTGGAATTTCTTCCTGGTCCTAAAGACCTCCAAAAAGCTAAAACCAGTTATGAATACCTAAGCTTTGCTCTTGTTTTGGAAGATGCCCATTTATGGTTTGCAAAGACAAAAAAAATAGTATTGTTTTAAAGAAAAAGTAATTGAATAATTAATAGATCTAGATGTGAATATTTTTCCACAATTCTACCTTCTGTGTATAAAAAATATGAATCTTTGAAAACCTATGCATCTCCTCAATGATGAATCTCAAAAACCCAGTAGTGCTGATTCAGTTTTGTGCTCCATAGCACAAGAGAGACACAGAGCTTTGGGAGCAGATCCAGCAGAGAGCTGCTAAGCTGATAATGATCTGGAGAATCTCTCTTATAAGGAAAGGCTGCAGGAGCTGGGCCTGTTCAGCATCAAGAAGAGATGACTGAGAGGGGACCTCATCATTTCATGTAAGTATCGAAAGGGTGGGGGTCAAGAGGATGGAGACAGGCCAATAAAAGGCAACTGGCAGAAATTAATACACAGAAAGTTTCACCTGAATGTGAAGAACTTCCTTACTGTATGAGTGACCAAGCACTGACAGGTTGCCCTGAGAGTTTGTGGAGTCTTGCTCACCAGAGATATTCAAGAACCATCTGTAGCAATCCTGTGCCATGTGCTCTGGGGTGATCCTGCTTGAGCAGGGAGGTTGGACCAGGTGACCCACTGTGGTCCCTTCCAACCTGACCCATTCTATGACTCTCACCAGTGCAAAGCCAGAATTATAACTGGACAATTAAGGTGACTGCATGGGGACATGCCAGTGCTCTTAACCGGAGCAATTTCTTATTTTCGATCGTTTGGTAACACTTAGAAAGATTGAATTTCTTATTGCTATACTGGGGCTTTAATTTATTTGTTTTGTCAGCTCTCTTTTATTGTTTCTTTTCCAATGAAACTGGACATACCAGCATGTTCATTTCAAGGTTTTAATCTGGAATATCCTCTTTGTCTCACAAAGTTTGCTGGATTTCCCAAGACTTGTGTAATGCAAAAAAATGTTGCTGCTTTATAAGAACTCCAGTTGAAAAATTGCAGTTTTCCTTAACCTCTGGGATGTGTTTGCTGTAGCAAGCATAATGTGAGCAAAATGCCATTTTTTAAAGTAGTTAATGAACATTTTTATTATAGTTTGAAGCAGAAAAAAGTACATACAGGCTTACCATAGACTTAATTTGATATTCCTCTTACTTTCAATATACTAGTAGGACTGTCACCATATATAGTGTTGTGACTTTTTGTTTTTCACTTGTGACTCATTTCATAAGAGGATAAAAATTACCAGAAAAAACAGCTGTGAACAATCTATGCCAAAGTATTGTGGACCAAACTTTTCCAAACATTGTTATTACTGCTATGAGAAGAAGACCAAATTGGATTGGAAAAACTCAAGCAAGTAAAACCCACCAAGAAAACCCCAGACCAACAACTAGAAAAGAATGTAAAACATAAGATGGGAAGAGCGAAATTGTTTTTAAACTCTTTGGACACTTTTTAAATTTCATATTTAATCCAATGCTACCAATGTGTTAGAATTTTAAGGTACCACTGAGGTCAAGCAGAAGTTTCTGCAGGAACAGTATCATGGGTCACATATATAATATCTTCATTAGTTCACCTGCCCTGGAAAACAATAAAGCTTACATAATCACATGCGTAACAAATTCTGTACCTCTTTTTTTCTGGCTTGGACCAGGACAGTTAACTTTCTTCATAAAAGGTCATATATCATTTCCTAGAGTCCTGTCATTGGTCATGAGAGTGAAGAGATCAGTACTTTAATTTAATAAAATATAGTATTTCCCAATTTTATCAATACAAATGAAAAATATCAGAAAGAATATTATAAAATAAAACCTAATAATAATATGGGAAACAGATTATAGGTCATAAACCTTTGTAGGAGTAGATGACAAAATATTTTATAGCCACTTGAATTAAGGTAGATATGTTTTTCATGATCTATTGCAGAGACAGAGGAGGGATATAACCCTTTGTTTAATAGTAGGTGTGAAAGACTATGCACTATCAATATTCAGTCTTATATCTGAAGTACTGACAGTGGAAACTCTGCAGGCATGTAATGTAACTACCTTATTTCCTCACAGAATATAAACAAAGACACTGTTAAATTGGATCACGTTATAGGAAATAAAACTCCAAAGGTAAAAAGATCAGCAAACCAGAAAATGAAATTGAAAAAAGAAAACCCTGTAAAAAGATAGGGGCTAATAAAATAAGAATTTCTTCATGTAATTTTGCACTAAGCTTTACATTAGCTACAAGTTTTCTATTTTTCATTTACGAAAGGTAATAATTTACAATTTGTGTGAAAATAAATGTTTTTAGAAGTAGAATTTCCATCATATGAAGCGAGATCACAATAGGCCTGTGCCAGATTTTGTAGGAAAAATATATTCTCATCACTGCATCCTATTTTGCTGGTGTATAGAGGCTGTTAACAATATGCAAGTGTTGTATATCTTCATAATAAAATCAGTAAAATGAAAGGAACACATGGTAAAAGTCAGTAGAGGTAGGAGAGCTGCTGATTTGCCACAGTGTCTTTGCTGGATGGGTTGGGATGCATGCTGCCTTGAATATTTCATTCAATTTACTGAAATCGTCAATGTCTAGTATAATAACATGCAAGAAGGTAATGAACATATTCTATAACTTGTTCTTTACTTGTAAATACATGCAGGCTACAAGATATCTGAAAAGACAGCAGGTATGATAGCTGTCTAGGGCACATTTAAGAGGTTTAATCATTTCTTATGTATTTCATAGAAGGATACTGATTTGTAAAAAAAAAAAAAAAAGAAACAAACCCAATTTCAAACTTCCTATGGGAACAATAGGATAGATCATAAGATTACCAATATTCAGTAGAATAATATCACCCATACCCATCTTTCCAAGTGTGAAATGTTCAAATATTCCTAAAAAGGCCAAAATTGAAATGTATAGAACATGTGACCAATATATAAAATATTATTTTTATCAGTAGAAGCAATTTAAAAAAAAGATTACTAATTACAAGGTCCAGTAAAGGACTGGGGACAAACACTGAAATTTGCAGTCTAGAAGTTTCTACTCAACCTGCCACTGAAGCTTTAATGATGCTTAGGCTACATCATTGTTCCCCTTTTTGACTGTCCAATATCTTTGGGACTGGACTGGCACTTCTTCACCTGCCCAGTTGCTCTGGTTTAGGTAATTAAGTACCTAGTCTGTCAGAGTTTGGCTTTCTCATTAAGTGAAAGCTGAGGATCGTCTCATTTCTGTTCTCAGTGTTCAAGAGAAAGTGATGCTGCTGTTACATTCTCTCAGTTTCATTTTGCTCCAACACAAATCTAAGAAAATTTTAAAAGACAGAAAATGTAAAAACGGAGTTTATAAAATATGCTAAACATCTAACATCCTCACTGTTTGGAAAATACATATATGAATCCCTTTATTCAGAAGTGGGTTTTGGCCTATGGATGGAAACTGAGATCTGAGCAGTTACATTATTTAGAAGAAATATATAATGTACTTACAAATCTAAATGTCTCTTGTGTTCATGGATTTTCAAAATTATTTTGCTAAAAGAATATGTTAAGTCAAATCACAGTAGTATTGTAATATTTTTCTAATGGCACAAGACCTCCCTTGTGTTAGAGATAATGTAGATCTTTTCACTACAGAAACTGGTTAAGCCTTCCTTAGATGAATTTTGCTTTCTAGCAGTCTCCAGCTAATCTTTTTCTTTTTTAAATCACAGTAAGAATAAGTGGTTTCAAGACAAACATTAAGCAGCTGGTGAACCCCAGTATTATTCACTAATCCATGACATATTTAATCGTGAAAAAAATCAAATGCTACAGAACTATTTTTTACTACTTGCTATTCTCAAAAGGGATATTATTTTTTATTTGTGTTTTCATTACATGAATTCAGTGTAGACTCTGCTGCAAACAATTATTTAAAATTTTCCTCTGCAAGCACCTTCTTTTAATGAGGGCAAATAAATTAAGAACCAGTCTACCAGCAGCCCAACACTGTCAGAAGAAAGCAGAGCAGCTATTTCCCTCAAAAACCTAAATTAATGTAGACAACCAGCATGCTTTTTGTGGCTACAGGATTTGGGAAAATAAGAGAGGCTTAGAGAGCAAGAGAAAACATAAACATTCTTATAGTGTAATATATGTATAGAAGTGAAAAACAACCAAGTCTGCCAAATTTTAGAAATAATGTAATTGGAATAAAGGGGTTAAACACTCTCATGTAACTGGGCGCAAAGCCAGGGGAATGTTGTGATGCAATAGAATTATAAATTAGGTGTTTGTTCTAAACTTATTCTAGCATAGAAAAGGGTGCATTCTGAACACTAAGTACTTACAAACTGCTGCTGACTAAGATGATTGGTAAGTGTGTCAAGAAAAAATACAACTGGTAAGTTATATTTTCAGTTTATGTCAGATGTCCTTGATAAAGGCACATGAATCCTCTCAAGTGAGTGGCTTACTTCCCACACACATACAGAGAGAAAGAGAGAGAGAGAAAAGAGCAAAACAAAATCTCTTCATTCAAGGCAAGAAGCTGTATCCAAAGGATAGTTCCAAGAATGCAGACATGCATACAAATGAACCATAAATTAGCAGGTGGAAAGAATGGCACATAAAAGGCCTATTAAATGATTTTGTGATAGCTAACTTCTCAATAGAGTTGGGTGAAACCAAAAGCCCTGTGAAAGCATTCATGCATGGAGAAGATGTATATTTGAAAGAGTTTTAGGTTGGGGGTGAGAGGTGAAGGGGGCATTAATTAGAGGCTGTTGCCAGGCAAAGTATATGAGGTAAATTCCCCTCTGATGTGGTGTTTAAATGTACAGACAAAAAGTCCACTCACCTCAAAGACATTGCTATAGTCCCTTCATTACTGTATAAACATGGATTAGTCATGCCACTGAAGCTGTTATATATCCTGCAGGTTTTAACAGGAGAAAAGAAATCATTACAGAAGCAAGGAGAAAGAAGGTGAAAAAAAGATGGAAACACATTAAGATGCCAGAATGTAAATAGTTTCCTCTCTCCTGAGTCTCCTACACATATGTCTAAAGTAAATGTAGTTGCTCAGTGAAGCCAGTGATCTTATCTTTTGTTTTCAGCAGTCCAATGCAGCCCCAGAGGCACACAAAAAATTAGTGCTCATTGCTGTTATCTTTTCTCACCTAAAGAAAATGCAGCATCGATGAATAAGAAGAAAAACGTTGTGCCTGTCTGATAAGACAATATCCCTTCCAGCATTCTGTGTCTGTAAAGTGCAAATGAACACATTGAAAAAGAAAGAACTGAAAGTCTTAGTTTTGGGGTAAATTCTTTGAAATTCTGAATATAAGGAATTTAAGGTAGATCAGTAAAAGCCTAAAGTGAAAATGCTTTGGAAAATCATATCTAGGGCATCCAAAAGATGAAGTGTCCTAAATCAGCAGTGCATTCTGAAAATTTTTAGTGTCTTCATTCAATATTCACAAAGCAAAGGTAAAGACAAAGACACACTGGGCCAGCTATTGGTTTGAAACCAGCAGTTGTGTTTACTGAGAAGAGCTATATAATCTGCCCCTTCAACTGAACCTCTGCCTTTAGACATAAAGGATTAGAGAGTAGTAGCAAGAAGATGTAACTGCATGTGTTGACATGCTGTGACTCAGCATAGTCAGTGGCATTACTCTTACTTTTATTTCCTATAAATGTAAGCTTCCATGGAGTCCAAAAGAAAATTCAGTCTGAAGAAGATGATATTTTTAAAGCATGTGGGGGAAAAAAATGAGTAGTCTTGCTGAATAGAGACACCTTTCTTTTTCTGCTATTAATTTCAACTGTATTAACATTTATTTCTCAATGAATATTTCCCTGAAATCCCTAAATTGATGAGACGTGAAGAAATGTGGTCTTATGAACCATCTAATTTTAGGTAACCAGGTAAATATATCTTCTTCTTAGCTATATATAATGTAGTCATCATTTACAGTAATGGTCTAAATGTATATGAATGATGAATTGTAAAGATACTCTCAAAACTCACAAAAGGTCCAATAACAACTTGATTTTCTGAAGCACTGAAGGGAGCAGAAACACTTGTTTAAATTCTCCATGCTATTTACTTTAGATGAAGGTGGCACAGTAGGTGACTTTGCTGTCATTGTAGTTTGTGATGAGTTAGTGAAATGAATTCAGTGACCCATAAGGTCATGCTGAACTCTCAAAGCACAACCAAAATGATTATTACACTGCACATTCTATACTGGTATGTTAGAATAAAAAAAAACACTACAACTTTGTAACCAGCATACTTTCCTACAGGAAATCGATATGATAAAATTATGCCTAGATCTACAAAAAGATTTTTTAAATTTAGTTTTTGAAACTTCTTTATCAATTAATACTGAAAACAATATTTGTGTGTTAGATTAAACATACACTGAAATGCCAACACATATAATGGAAGATGATGAGAGAGAGCTTTTGGTATATATACATATATATTTTTTTTTTTAATGTATAGCATATATACTAAACACTTTGTGGATATAGGAATAAAAGATTGTCAGGACTCAATTCTAGATCAGCTGTAGTTTAAGGCTTTTGGTTGGGGCTGCAACTCAGTTATTTACTTTATTTATATATTATATATTTATTTATTTATAGGGATTTTGCAGCGTTGAGCACCTGAGTATTGCATCGTTCAACACTGACTCATTACTTTGCTGTCAGGGCAATGCACAACATGTTAAGGACATTAAAATGATTCCTGAAGTGCCTTTAACTGTTGGTTCAAGAACAGAAGCAAACAATTAGATTAGATCATCCTATATACATGAAATCTGATATATTACTATGAACACCGGAAACAATACTGTACCTGAGTCAGCACAGAAAATTTAAATATAAAAGCAAGAAAGTTTCAACTTATACAAGATTCTTTGTCTTCAACTTGATCAGCTTTAACCACATTGGATCTGGTATATTATGTTATATCAAAATACAGTTTTTTTCTCCCTCTGGCTACTATTGAAATAACTACTTGGCAAGATATTCCTTTAATAATAATAACAATAACAGCAATAATGATTTTTTTTGTTTCAAGTCTTCGCTCCAGAATACGTTAGCAGAATGGACACAAAGTTTTTCAAAACCCAGTCAGGCATCTCTTACTGTATGTTTATCTGCAAATATGCTGCTTTTAGCAGGAGGTCAAATAAAGCAACAATGTAGAACTGTACATTTATTTCCCTTCGATCTTTAGGGGTTAGCAGGTTTAGGTACTCTGCGGAATTTCTCTTGATTTTTTTCCTTGTTGACAAAGAATGGGACAAATATTATCTACTTCACTTCTGACTTACAGAACTTCAGCTATTACTTAGAAAGAACCGTGTTACAGGAAGTTATAATTTTGAACTTACCTATAAAGTGTTTAGCTATTCCAATTATAGTTTCTAACAGTGGCAAATTTATGTTCCTTTAATATTATTTCTTGGTTTTGCCAAACTCAGCTTACTGTCACATATGTTCCAGTAGTGACTGTGCTTTAAACTGCCTTTATGCATGAATGTCTCATTACTAGCCAAGACCCAAGCTGCAGCTTGGCATCTCTTGGGACAGATCAGTCAGTTGTCCAGAGCCTTCAAGACTTCTGAAAGCTGTGGGAAAGCCAGATATTGGGATGACCAAGCAACAGATTCTTCTGTTTGAGAGTAAAAACCAAGTACTTGATGTCTGGAAATAGAAAGAAGCTGTGGGTAGCCTGCTATAACATCTCAGAAACTTCTAGCACAGAAGGCAGAAAGAAGTATAGATCAGGTGGAATATAAGGTCTGATCGATGTCTGCTCCTGAAGTGACATGCCCTGAGCCATCAGCAGGAAAAAACTCAGACCCACACAACTGGATGCCATATTCAGAGAAGTATGTTTAAATGTTTACACTGCTTTTTAATCTATCTGCATTCAGCAGTATGTGTTTACCAGTGTATGACATTATGCTGATCCTTTATTTCTACTTTTTATACAGCTACATTTAATTACAAAAGTGTTGGCTAAATCAAGCACTGCAAATGTAGATAGCAACAATTTTAATGAAGAAGCAGAGATAACTAAATTCTTTGTCCTCCCCAAAAGCACATGACACGTGAAAGTTATGAGATTATCTCAGACCTAGGGGACGTTACATGTCAATAGAACAGTCATATCATAGAAAGCTGGTTGAAGCTCTGGGAACCTTCAGTATCAAAGGTTCTCCTCTATAATAATGGGTGCTGACATCAGTCTCAGGACAACCTCTACAAAACTGAAAGAAACTCTTGCAGTGTACACAGATTAAAGTTGTAGAGAAAAGCAAGGTTTCAAATCAAATACTTACAGTTCTTTAATTGAAATCTCACAGCCAAAAAGTCAATGTCTTACTGGTCAAAAATTAGAACCTCTAGCATGACACCGAAGCATTCACATTTTTGGTGTTATACAGAAGGTTTGTACCAAAAAAGAGCTATTTTTCCTTCATGTTGCTATAGCAAACTCTTACCTTTTTTTCCTTCTTGTTCCTTTGTAAAGATCTGAAAATAAACACTCACAGCAATTGGCTTCCAGATGGAGTAACTTGTTCTGAAAAATATAGCGATGCAGCAGCACATCAATGCTTGTTTGTGGCTCCCAGAGGGGATACTCACATTTAAAGAAAAATAAACCAAAACATATTTATTTTCTATGTCACTGCCACAACTTTTTCATCTATAAAAACGTGCTCCTGGAATAGCATCACAATTTTAATCAATGTGATGGTCATAGAGTCAGATAAGGAGCCAAAGTATTCAAGTGGATAAATGGAATACAAACCTAAGTTTTACCATGTAAAAATCTTTTAGGATTCTATCAGATGCTGACTTGTTTAGACTATTCTGAAGACCTCTGATAAAATGTTTTGAGGTACTTTGGTGATCTAGACAGAATTATATTATCAGAAATGATTTATACAACTAGAGACAGACTTATAAGGGTATCTTGACCAGTGTAGTTGGATTTACAAAAAAAATGTAAACTAGAACTCAAAGAAAGCAATTAAAATACTTGAAAGCTTATAAAAATGAAAATATATATCTGAGCTGAAGAAAACAATTTAAAGAAATTAAGTGAAGAACATAGTTTGCATGTACAATTACTGGGGAAAATTAGTATCCCAAAGACAACTTTAAGGACCCACACTTAGCACTGAATAAACTTACATTTCTGATGAGTTCTTCTGCAGTAAAAACTTTAAGGATCATGGTGCCTAAATTCAGTTTCAAACCTTTTTTTAGTCACCTAGAGTATTCTTCTAGAAATCATACTTAACTGTCATGGATTTTGGTGATTAATAGATACACAAAATATTTAGGTAATATTATTCCTTTTTAATCTCATTGAATGTTCTCTTTAAGGTTTGTTTTCTTGTTGTTGTTGCTTGGTTTGTTGGGGTTTTTTTTTGGGGGGGGGGGTTGTTTGACTGATTTTTTTTTGTGTTCCTGTATTTTAGTATTTCTCCTTATTTTATTGTTTGTCTGTTGGTGTTCCTATGTACAAGAGGCAACAAGCAGCACTCAGCCTATCAGAGCTGACACAGTATATTTTCCCCTAGCAGGTACTAGACTAGAGAATACATAAGAAAATCCATGGGTGATTCATGTGTGAGACCAGTGTTTTAGATTCTGGAGAGTGTGGGTACAAGGACTAAATTATATACTGCAGATTTAGTTTATTTGCCTTCACAGAAGTATTTGAAACCTAGTCCCCCATACAGCAGTTTTTATATTTGCCTCTAACACACAGAATATAGAACTCCAGCTGCAAGGCAGAACATTGATACTTGTTCTTTAAACCCTACGTAGATTTTTGGATCATGATTAGGGAGACAGGGAACAGACTGAAAACCAGGAGCATTTTGCTGATATTCACTGAAACATCCTGGAAAAGGGTGGACAGCCAGGAGGCAAATGCTGAGTGAAGTCTTTGATCGTAAATCCTATCTGGTGCCAGACAATTATTTTGATAATATGTCAGCCATGAAGAAACAAAGCATTAGGAAAAACACAGCACCAAACAATGTAGGTGGAGGATTCAAGACTAACTTTTGTTTTCTCCTCAGGTAACACACTTCATAATATCATCCATAGAAGCTCGATGCATGATGACTAAAAGAGCTCTCCTGACACCACTGTACTACCTTCAGACTATTTCAGCCTGTACAGCCTTGGAAACCTTGAGTTTTCTTTTTACTTTGAGTCTTCTTCTAGGGAAGAAGAATCCTTTACTGACCATGGGCTGTCACAACCTTGAATTTTAGGGCCTTGAACCAAATCACCAGAGCAGAGAGCTCACACACTTTGCCAGAAGCGTTTACAGCTGCATAAAATACCTGTGGGAGGAGAATGAAAAACGTCGTGAATTTCAAGGAACGGAGTGTTTTAAACACAGGCAAAGAAGAGCACTAACCTTCTTAGTTGAATTTTGTCTACCAGACTGCTCTTCTTTTATGGCAGTTTTGTGCTCAAAACTATGTCAGGCTGTCCGGAAATGCCTTAGAGTATCCTGTCTTTTTATTTAAAAGAGGTCTGGAAACAAATTTGAATGATACAGGGCTTGCTATTGTCACCACGAACTGTTCCTATTCTTAAAAATAACACAGAAAATGTTGGAGGCAGATATTTTCAATATTCTTAGAAGAAAAAACAGAAGAGGCCTAATGCAAACAATAACATACTTCTCTTGCCAGACAAGGACTTCTCTGTGATGCCACTAACCTAAATGGGCTGAAGAGAGATTGTTAAGCACAGAGAATGGCAGTCATTTAGTTCAATAACTTGGCTTGCTGGCAGAACTTGATCCCTATATTTCAAAGTGACTGGAAAAATGACAGATTCAGGAAACGGGTTCTATCAAAAGATATCATAGAAACATCAGCTTTCACAATTGTAGGCATAATTCTGAAAAAATTTAAGCCACTTTCCAGAAGTTATGGTCAGCCGGACAAAGAACTTTATCAGCAATAGCAATCGTATTTGATTTCTGTGGTAAGGGGATGGTGATGCAGAACTTGGTATAAAGTTCATGAAAATTCTACTATAAGCCAGAGGTCTGAGATCCAAAAATTAAAAGAGTAGTACATGGCTAAAGCAAACTAAATAAAGTAAGACATATTACAGTTTAATGTACACATTATTATGTAGAAATTTTAGAGGTAATATTTTTTCTAAAGGTCTCTAAATCATAAAATGAAAAAGCATTTACATTCCAAGATACAAAGACTCTAAGTAGGAAGTCAAAAAGCACCAGTATCTTGTCTTCAATGAGTTGAATTTTTTGTTCGAGAAAACTTTTTTTATTTTCATAGAATTATCTTGCAAAGAGGACAATAAACGTTTGTTACAAGAGTAAAGGACTTAAATGGTCTCTTTAATTGATGCCATGGCAGTTCAAATGAAAGAGTTTAACTTTTTGAATGATTTTATGTAACAATTTTATCAGGACAATTTTCAATAACAAAAGTCCAATCTTTTATGAAAATACTGCTTGATTCAATCTATTAATCAGATGAGTTCTTGCACCTCAACTGTGAAAAAAATCCACATATGAGGCTGAAAGTTTAAGACAGACAAAATATTAGAGCTTAAAAAAAAGCTAATAATGCAAAGAAGGACAGGTGATAACACCAATTCAAGCCATTTGAGTTCAATAAAGTAATGCATTTTATAAATCTATTTCAAAAATCATTGATTTTTTTCAATACCCAATATTCAATCCAGATCTTGCAAGAAAGACTGCAATTTGATTGAAAATTATGAGAAACATCCATAGCCCCACCAAACATAAGAGAAATATATGTCCATGACATGTTTTTGTCTGTAGTTCCAATTTCAGCTACAATCAACCGATGATTTAACTTCATCTGCTTCAGGCTGTTATGCTACAGAAAGAGCACTGAATTCCATTCAGAAAAATCTCTATTTATTCATTCAAACTGGATGTTAGTTATTTTTTGAAGTGGTGAAGTTGATAGAGATTGTTTTAAAGATACTGGCAGCACATGCTGTAAGAGAAAGATATTTTGGTGCTCTCTGCCGTATTGAAACATGGCTTTCATCCATAGTGAGATCATCCTGACTCATATGGAATGCAATTTTTTTTCCTACAAAGTATTGCACTAGTAGGAATACTAGTAGTCAGTACAGATGTTGTAGAAGGGCTCACTTTTGAGCAAGAAGAAATGAAAATTCATGTTTGGAACTTTACTGGGTGTTGCAACACATTTTTTGTGTTTAAGAATCACAATCTTGTTGGCTTTAGTTTGGTTTAGTTTTGTAATGTGACTACATTTTGAAGTGAAATAAACAATTTTCCAGAATTTTTCCAGACTTTAGGGGTTTAATTTATTAGTTCAGCTGCTACTCTGGGGTGGGGGAAGTGGAAATGATGGAAGATTGCAGGACAAAAGTCAGTGAAAAGTCTTTTGAGATTGCCATCATCTCTGTTTGAAAATTACATTTTGTGTCCTCAAAATGCACTGGTCCCTGGTGGAATCTGCATACTTTAATTAGCAATTTCTTTTCATCAATCCAACCTAAATCTGCACTGACCTGAATTAAAGGGATACATCTCACACAATACCTCTGGGAGAATGGATGACAAATATCATTGCAAACTCTGTTTTTCTAAGTGTTTGCAATAACCACATTAAAAAAACCTACCAACCCCCCCCCCACCAAAAAAAGAAAAAAACAGAAAACCAACAAAACAACACTATAGAGGAAAATAGCTTTTTTGCTTATTTACATATAATTGGTCTCTTAAGACCAGACAGGGTAAATTGGAAAAAATCAATGTATTATACAAGCTGTAGTAAGAAGCCATAGGGCAGTGTTACGTCCAGGTAAAAAAGAAAAGAAGGAAAAAAAGATAAGGTGGAAACAATTCCATTGCTGAGAGAGTTTCTTTACTGTTCTTTCCTTTCTGTCTCTCAAATCATGATCTTTCACATTCTGGTGCCAAAAATAGCTGACTGCAAACACGGGCCTATCCAATAAGCAAGCCATAGTTACAGGGAATTTTGTTACCAAGGCCACAGCTGTATAGAAGCTGCAAAGCAACGTGCTGGCTTTCCCACAGACTATAAAGGTGGTACTCTCCACCTGAGGTGTGGGGAAAAGTCAGCAGTTAGAGTCTGAGTAGGGCAATGAAGATTATCAGAACTGTGGAGCGGCTTCTGAGCAAGAGGGGACTGAACCTTTGTTTCTTTTCAGTTTCTCAAATACGAAATGATAAATAAATAATAAAATAAATAAAAGACTGCATATGATAGAATTCTGTGGAATCACAGAAAGTCATGTATAAAATGAATAGGAATGATTATTCCCTATTTCCCATAGTGTAAAAACTATGAAATGCCAAACTTTATGTATTATCATTGAAACATAGTGTTATAGTGTTCAAAGGGGTATACAACGGGGACAGTATTAGATTTACAAGGATAAGGTAAAAACCATGAAGATTTTTTTCCAGATAAATATTTGGATTTTTTTTCATTTTGCATTAAGAAGCTTTCAAAAATTTCTGTCATCTTTTAGATACTAGATTAAATAGAACACTACATATGTAAAGTATTTTTTCTGTAGCTGTGACCCTTTTCTCTGTGTAGATGTGGACTCTGCTATGGAAGTCTTAGACAATCATATGAAGTGCACACATGAACAGAAAAATACTTATGTAATTGAGTTGATTCACCTACATTAGGGAGCACACTGAAGGTACGACACTTAGACTGAAATTCACAGTGTTCAATCCCCTAGAACATGAGAATATTTGGTGTTGGTTTTTATCTGTTTATGTAGGTGAAAGTCTGTTTACACAACAGAATTACGAACAGTGTGAGACTGTTTACATCTAAGGCTGTGTTTTGGAATCATTTCTACTCAAGAGCTGAATAAAGTAGAAGAGCAATGTATTATGAACTTTTGGTAAGCAGTTAATGCAGTTGCTTACTTTATAATGAGAAAGAAAAATGCCAGATAAGCTGTATTTAAAGTTTTTAACTTGGGGAGGTCAATATATTATACTGTACTTTCAGAGAGTGATGATCTGATAAAATTTCAGCAATCTTGGCATAAATTATATTATACGCAATTCACATAAATTACTACTAATATATTTGCTGAGTTACTTGCAATTTGTCAGAAGATATTTCCACTTAGAGTTTAAATACTGTGCAAAAGAGATATGACAATAGTAGTCATTTAGTCTCCAAATGAGTGAGTAAATGTCAATTAACTTTTCTTTCTACTGCTGCATAACCAGAGACTTTGCTGTGAAAAGAATGTTTCCTTTCCAACCTCTTCTTGTTACTTTATATGAATAAAACAATTCTTTTTTTATTTTTCATTGAATAGTGAAATCCTATACATTATTTTTATGAATTTTATTATATTAAAAAAAAGGTTTATCTGAAAATATAGAATTTATCTGAAAGTCCTTAAATTGAATACTAAATTATGCAATAATTTTGCAAGCAAGAAGAAAAATCTACATCTGTAATTGAGTTATGATAAGCACATGAGAAATAGAGGAGGAAATATTAAAGCTAGAAGATATATAGAGAGGAAGAAGGATACAGGTAAGAAAAGAAATATAAAAGCAGAAAAGAAGAAATTATACTAAAAGTACTCATACATGTTTTATCGAAAGGAATAAGATATGCTCCTCAGTAATTCCAGAAAAGCACTTGAGATGTTATAGGACAGAATTAATCAACCTTGCTTCCATGAATACAGAAGAACTGTGTAGTAGGTCTTAGGAAAAGGTTTCATACTACTTTTATATTGGTTTACATAAAGATGCAAGAATATTAATGTTCTCTAGCTACATGTTCTTACTACTGGACTAGGTCTGACAGTCTGAGCAAAAGTGGCTAGAAATCAAATTCTGTTAAACCAGCACCATTTGTCTCAACAGCCTCAGTATCTCAGGCAAACTGAGTTTCAGCAAATATGCGAGAGGATACAAAATATTCTGTTAGAGCATTGGAAACAAAAGTCTCTAGATTTCACGTTTTTTCATTACCTTTTGAAAAAGGGCCATGAACAAACTATGTATGTTATTAAAATTAGATACAAAATATTACACTTCTTCCCTAAATGTGTGTGTCATAGCTGATGTACTTGTATGTTCTATCTCTATAATCATGTACATGACCTCTGAATTAAGTGATGAATATCATGCTATGTTGAGAACTATATTTTTCCTTTTCAGTTCTGTATAATGGAAGTGGAATGGTGAGATGCATATGATTTCATTCTGAAAAGCACTACTCTAACAGTGGTTTATGCTAACTTCTTGTTCTTTTTCCTTGTCCAATATAAACAAGAATATTGGCAGCATTAAATGGAAGATTTTGCTATCTCTTTTGACTAATGTTGACCATCAAGCATTATGTATAAAATCTAATCAGTTTGTTGATTTAATTCAGTATCTTTGGAAAAAATGTTTCATTACTATGCTAATAGAAATAGCTCTTGTTTCCACACTGTCCTGATAGACTGTAATATGAAGACACTAAAAGTCAAATTCCTTCCTAATTTATAGCCTGTGCCATAAAGTGCTGGCTAAAGACTAAAAAACCTGTGTTATCCAAGTCTCTGAAGTTATACTACAGAATGTGGCTATTGGTGGCTCTGCAGTGGTTTAAAACTCAGTTCTCTACAGGAGCATAAAACAATATGTAACGTGCAAAATTCATTTTTATACGTTAGATTCTGGAAAATAAATTATGCTTTGAAATATTACAGGTGACTGGTAAATAAATAAAAGAATATATTTTTTAAATCTTAACAATTACTAAGAATTAGTGCAGATGAGTCAGCACAATTTGCATAAAATCATGCTATTCTTTCATTTAGACTGTATCTTACGTCAAAAAGTGACTAAACGGGCAAACACAGCACCTGGAAATTATTTGGTGTGGTGCCAGGAAAGCAAAACACCATTTGTCATTCACATAGAGAGTAAGTAAAAAGTGCAATAAAAAAGAGCCATGAGCTTGTGTATGCAGATTTCATAGTCATGCCCATTGCAATGCCAACAGCTAAAGGCACAAGCTCTATTTGATTTTGCCATCTCACTGGTGTGAGCCCTTCAGTAATAATTTTTCCAGCTAGAAAAACTTGTTTTTCTTCAGCTATCATCAGCCAGCCCAGCTGTCATCCATAATCTTTTTGTTAATGTATGATGCTTTAATAGCCTAGGACTAGATTTTTTGGGGGGTGAAAATTTGGTTAACATTTAGCCCAATCAACCAGTAAAATCTGTATTGTTGAGTGAAATAAAAAACTTACTAACCTAAAGTTCAAATATCTTTCTGACATGGCTTAATTAAAAAAAAAAAAATTTTTTTTTCTCTCAGACATGCTTGAAGTATGATTATTTAGTGCTGCTCAAGAAACAAACAATACAAACTCAGCACACTTAACTGCATTCATCCCAATCCTGTGATCAACTCATTGTTATGTTTAAACTGAGCTATTTCATTTCCTGAGGCCTTCTCCCCAGGGATCCTCCTTCTCAAGCCATTTTCTCAGAGCTATGCATGTATTTTGAAAAGAAATCTTCTGGGATAAGAGCTGAGAAGATGAAATACAAGGCAAGGGATCACAAAGTGTGAGTATGCAGAAGAAAATAAAAGACAGGAGCAAAAGGGGATAAATAAAACTGATGGATGAAAGAAAACAAGAAAGCACATAGCTACAGGCTAAAAGAGAAATTTCTTTGCCAACTCAAAACCCTGAGGCTGATTACAGGATACAAATATAAGCAATATTGCTCTTGGAATGGAAAAAAAAAGAATATTCCAGCACATAATTTATTTTATTCTTCATTATTTAAATTTTCATACTGTGTGCAAGTGGAACTTTCACCTGTTACTTTCATCTAAGATGAGCATCATTTTATTTCTTCTGAAAAGACAGATGTTAATTTTTGAAGTTATAGAAAGGAAATGCACTAAAACTTGATGCTCATTGAAACTCTTAAACTTCCTAATTTTGAGAGCCTTTATGACAATGAATTATATCTCTTATTTTTAAAAACTGGTATATCACATATGCCAAATGCCGAACCTACTGGAAACTGCAAAAGAAGTGCCAAACTATTTCTTTTTCAGAATACAAGCCAGAATATTTCAGCCAACATTCTCTGTTCTGTACTCATAGTAAAACACTGATTTAATCTTAAAACCTTTTGTTTATATTTTGGGTCATCAGTTGTAAAAACTTCCTTACCACTTGATAAGGAATGAGTAGTGCTGGTATGATTTTATCCCATGCGCTGGTAAAAAGGAACCTAACGTTGTTACAGTGTTAGTATGCCTGAGGTCTAATAAGCAGCTACCACGTTACACTCATGTAAGACTTGCTGGCCCCTGGAATGGATTTTTGTTGCTAAGAATGAAAAGCTGGTTTACAAGGCTTAGGCCTTTCCACCAAGGGCAAAACGAGATCAGATGGATATATAAATAGCATACC
The DNA here is from genome assembly GCF_009650955.1 of Corvus moneduloides. Classification (NCBI taxonomy): domain Eukaryota; kingdom Metazoa; phylum Chordata; class Aves; order Passeriformes; family Corvidae; genus Corvus; species Corvus moneduloides. Next base: position 29,387,102 of record NC_045481.1, on the reverse strand, counting down.
ATGTCTCCTGTAAAAGAACATTATTTGCAGTGCCCTAACTCTGAAAGATTTTTTAAGACTGTCCTTTGGTTTGCATCAGAGGAAATAAAATTTTCATTCTAAATTCATTATAATTTTTTTTCTATTATTGTGTTTATTGATCAATCACAATTAGACCATCTTTGGGGAAATTCTTGGAATGGTTTGGGATGGAAATTTTTACAATTATGAAGAATCACAAAATAGCAAAGCATCTCAAGATGGATACTGCAGCATAGTGTTGACTAATTGAATAAAACTATCTTTATTTCAGAAAATTCTTGTTTGACAAATAGATCATCATTAGTCCACAAAGGGTCCAGGGGGTATCCTACCTGGACTCCAGCTGCCACTGCTGAAATGCAAGGGCCTCCAACAAGCTCTGTGGCCCAGCTGCCAGTCCCCTAGTGCTACCTGTGGTGTCCCAGAGAATATCAAATGGCACCTGTCTTCAGGCAGCTGTATCATGCCACACTCTGCTTTATCTATCGCAGGGTGAAAATAGGACATTGAGCCCAAACATCTGATTGTGGATGAAATGGATGCACTAAAGAGAAAGCTGCTACCAAGAGGGATAGGTCTTCAGATCAGAGGACCCAAATTCCCCCCGAAAGCTACTTTTCTAGTTACCAGTGATAAGAAAATGGAAACGATAATTTCTTTCCATCAGCTCGCTGGACCCAGTGAGCAAATAAAATAATAAATCAGAAAAAAAGTAGTCTTGTATGGACAATGCTGAGTGGGAAATTCTCCCTCCACCATGAAGCAAGGAGATGCACATAGGGGCCCTTCCCCAGGAACTTTACCAGGTATCTCTCTGCATTCAGAAAGTGGACAAACTAACACCTTTGCTGATCATCTCACCTCAGATAAGTCAGTCTAGCACAGATACAGCATTTACAGAGCAATAAACCTCTCAAAGAAAAACATCATATCAAAGCAATAAAGAACTGTCAGCCTCCAGAAAAGAAGTTCTGTACAGCATTGGGTAAACGCATAACAATTCATTACGTATTTTGGTTTTTTTTCTTGGAAAATCCATTTGTCGCTGATACTTAATATAAAAGACAAGGAGAGCAAATGTATTTCTCTTCTGTACATTTTTCACTTGCTGTTACTGAGACAGAAAGTGAAAAACTTCAAAGGAATGCTTGAAATACATATAAGTTGACCAGGACTGGAAGTATTGAACATACCCAAGTTAGTTCTTTTCCTGGAAGAATTTCTAAAGCAATTTACTCTTTTATGTCCACCATTTCAGCAAGACAATTCCTGACAAGTAATTCCTTTTTATTTTATTTTTTGCCTAAGAGTAGCATCATAAACTAGGTATATAGTAGAACTAATATTATTTTTTTCAGTTACAGGCTTTCTTTAATAGTCTGTAGAATACAGTCCCAGTCTTGAAGTAAATACGGCCTTCCAGAGCAAAACTTTGCTGAATGACACCCTGTATTGAATCTTTTTAAAAATTTTTAAACTCCCATTTATATCTAAAAATGTAGTTAATACCAAAATGCAACAAAAAAAGAAAAAAATTTGGATGCTTATCAGAGACAAACTGTCATATTTAGAGACGCTAATGCTTCTCTAATTTCCCCTTGAGAAATGTTTCCCATTACGATGTGAAATTACCCACATAACCAAGATTGGGTTTAAACTTAAACGACTCAGAGATGACAGTCAGCTTTTTAACAAGGGGAACCCAAAGCCAAGATTTAACAATTAAAAATACATTTTATATTTCACTGAAACTAAGAGTTCTGCATCAAAGATCAATGTATTGAAACATTACATCTACACAGGGCAAGTGCCATAGTCAGAAATGCTAAGATGCCATTCTGCTATACAAAATTTTATTGATGAGGTAATTTCTATATGAGGAGTTCCTGGGGTTTGATGAAAATTATAAAGCAGCCAAGTGGGTTTGAATATGAAATAGCTATTTACCACCCTTATAGGCTTGACTTTTTTAAAAAGATTTTTACTCTAAAGAATATGTGAGGTCAATGACATCTTGATAACCTCTGTCAACAAAATGGAATAAAGACACTAGTTTTTATTCTAAAACACAGAGAGAGCCATTGCAAAAATAGATTTGATTTTTCTGATTTTGCTAATCAAAGAAATGTCCAAGACACTTTTAATGCTTTAAGAATGTCATTTATTCAGCTCAACAGAGGTCTAGATACATAGCTTATACTGCAACATTTCAGGGCTGAGAGGAGAAGTAAAAGTTGTTTTAGTGTCAAAGATCTGGGCCTTGGTATTTCCTATTTTTACAGATTTTATTGAATATATTCATTTTTCCTGAATTACACTTTCCTTCAAGCCTCAATCTTGATGTTCTTTCAAATTTAGCATGTCCAAAGAAGGGTGACAAAGGTGTTGAATGGTCCAGAAAACATGTCTTATGAGGAGTGGCTGAGGCAACTGTGATTGTTTAGTCTGGAGAAAAGGAAGCTCAAGGGAGATCTCAGTACTCTCTACAACTACCTGAATCTCAACAACTACCTGAAATGAGATTGCAGTGAGGTGCTGGTTATTCTCTTTTGCCATGTCTCAAGTGAAAAGATGAGATGAAATGTCCTTAAATTGCACCAGGGGAAGTTCATATCAGATAAAACAAAAAATATTTACTGAAAGAGTGGTTAGGCATTCAAATAAGCTGCCCCTGGAGGTGGAGGTCATGGTCTCTAGAAATGTTTAAGAGGCACCTGGATGGGGTACATGGGGGTATGGTTTAGGGGTGACTAGAGTGGTGCTAAAATGGCAATTGGACTAGATGATCTTGCAAGTCTCTCCCAGCCTTGATGATTCTGTAGTTCAAAAAGTCCAAGAACCCAGCTCCTAAGGTGCATGAGAATTGACTGAAGGTTCAAAGACAGAAGACAAAGACAGAAGGTGATTTTCTATACTTTTTGTTCATGAAATTAAACACATTCTCACTCAAAATCTTGTTCTCACTTTATATTAATTGAATGAAGCTTTAACCAATGCAAAAATTAGCATAGTTTCATCTTGGTGACTGTGTGAAGCCTCACAATCCATCAAAATAGACTAAGATTTTGAGAAGATTATGTACTGTTATCTATTACTGAATACAAATGTCTTTCTCACTTTTGTTTTTGCTATAAGGCATATAAGTGAAGAATGACACATTTTCTTTTCAAAAGAAAATATAACACTAAAACAAGTATTGGAGATGTCAAATCAGCATTGCAAATGTTGGAAAAATAAGATGACTAGTCTGTGAAACTTCATTAAAAATAAAAGGAGATTTCAACTATCAATTTCCTCTTTAAAATTTTATCACTACTGTCCAAAATTCAATTTGAAGATTAATTTTATTTTCAAGTTGAGGATAATTTAATCTATTGAGAATGTATCTTTGGGGCACTACAGTTTTTCCTCTGTAACTGGGTATCTCATTTCTACTGGTTTGTAGCAAAGAGAAAAGGGGTGGAGTAAAGATAAATTACCATTGGAACTCTGTCTGATGACAGGTGATATTAAAAATGCTATTAAAGATTTAGCAGTAGGAGGCAGATGATGTAATACCGTCAAAAGGCTTTTTCAGGTGCCAGATAATATACTGAAGCATTGCTATTGTTGTAATTAGGACTGAAATTAGTCAATTGCTAGAGAAGCAAACGAGTCTTTAAAGCTTCTCAGGTCCATAGATAAAACAGACCCTTTTACTGTTTCAGTGAACACCTGACACACCCCACCTTACCAGAAACAGTGACACACATGAACATAACCTACCTTAGGAAAAAAAAGGCACCTCAAGTACATTCAAGTGTCTGAGCCCCTGACTCACTCCCTTAGTGGGATGGGGCAGAAAAAAACCAAAAAATCTTGTGCTGAGATAGAGAAGATTTAATAGGTAAAGCAAAAACCATGCACACAAAATTAAACAAGGAATTTATTCCCCACTTCCTGTGGGCAAGCAGGTGTTCAGCCATCCCCAGTAAAGTAGGGCTTCAACATGTCTAACGATGACCTGGGAAAACAAACATCACACTCCAAACATACATCCCTTCCTACTCTTTCCCCCAGCTTTACATGCTGTTACACCATATTGTACAGCATGTATCTTTGGTCAGTTGGGATCAGCTGTCCCAGGTGTGTCCCCTCCCAACTTCTTTTTCACTTCTTGCTGGTAGGGTGGTGCAAGGAGCAAAAAGGTCTTTGTGTAAGCCCTGCACAGCACAAAGGAAAACATCACTGTATTTTCAATGCTCTTTTCAGCACAAATGTAAAACGTGGCCTCACACTAACCACTGTGAAGAAAATTAACCCTATCCACCAGTACACAAATGAACTCAACTATAACAAGAGCACTTGCTGATGATAGTTTCATGATACTTATTGATGATACTTTCTTGATCCTAATGTGTCCCTTTCAAATCAGGATATTCCATGATTCTATGATACTCTTCAGTAAGTGTAGCTCCAGAATACATCAACTTTGTTAAGACCAATGCAATCTCCAAAGAAAATTAGGGCATACAAAACTGAAAGAAATTGGGTAGAGAGGCATAATTAGTGCTAAATTAAGAAAGTAAAAGCCAAGGAAAGCCCAAAAATTAATGCAAAATTCTTAACTAAGAAATGAGTGAGTCATTTAGTTCTATTCAGAAAAGAGATAACATATGAAAAGTTTTATAGCAATAGTTCCTCAAATATTTCACTACTGCTTACATAGAGACACAGAGTCACACATGATCAGAATAAAACAGATTTTGATCTATCTCATAAGTTTTGGTTTGCAAAAGTTTGATATTTCACCAGAATAAAGATTGATTTATTTTATTGACTTATTTTGAGTCTAATCATTATGCAAGACAGGAGTTTTGTGCTGTTATTCAAGGAAAATAGATATTTTTGTTACTTTCACTATTCTTAAAAAACAAGTTTGTAAGTTATAACTAAGAAATTCAGGCATTATAGTCAAAGGAAAACTGGAGCACATGATTTTATATTAGAATCTGAAAAAAAAGAATTTAAGAAAAAAAAGAAAAAAGAAGGAATTTCTTAATTGCTGTTTTCTTAAAGATTTACATGGCCATATTAAATCTGGAACCAGTGAAGAAGAATGAAGCAGCTGTCAGGAGTCTGAACAGAAACCAAATAGCCACTTAAGAGCTTTATTGTTTTCATTTTGTTCTTAGAGATTTATTTTATTTTATCCCATGGCAGACTATGAAAAAACAAGAGGAAAACATTTGCTTATGAGAATGAAAACAAGCATCAAAATTGAAACAACTGAAATGAAAATGTTGTTACTGTTTCATTTCTCTAGGATATATCTTCATGCAGAACACTGAACATCTGTCAAAGAGTAAGGAGATACTTATGAGGTTCAGAGCCAGATTTTCAAAAAAGTAGTTCCAGGAGCCAATGGAGCTTGATTTTAATAATTTCGGCTGTGCAAGAATTCTGCCTTAGTAAAGGCATTAAGTCTCTCTCACATATCTGGTTTCCTATTTCCATGAAAGTTATAGGAAATTTTACAGAGACTGTAAAACCTTTCTGTCAAATTAGTGGATGGATTCAAAAATTACTGACTTGAGAGAAGCTGTCTCTCACATGCAGAATTTGACCATGTATGCCTTGTTATCTGTGCTAAAAAAACCTCTGCAACCTTGCAGTAGCATAAAACTAAAGTACTGCAAATTGCAACATAGTCAGTGAGACAAACCAAAAATGTTTTGAGGGGGATCCTGGAGCTCAAGCATGTCCAGAAAAGCCCAGTCACAGACATAAATTTGTCCGTCTTTCCATACTTATTATGGCATATGCAGACTAGCTTCCAAGCCCATAGCCCTAAGCCCAGTAGAAGTTTCATTAAAATACTCAGTTAAAGGAAGGTTGACACTTTGGAAGAATTGCAGCTTGCCTGATTGCTTGCATCATTTCTCTGCCAGTAACCTCTGGAAATTTTGGATCCTTAGGGCTCACTGATGGGCAGTGGGTGACTTCCATTGTGCTTGTGAGTTGAGGACTAGGGAGTGGCTGCTTGGAAACTCACTGTTCTGTTTAGCTGTAATTTTTTTATGTAATTAAGAATTCTGTTAAAAACACAGTTTACATAGTACTACTAATTATTTTTAACTCATGCTAACAAATACAGTGATGCTGCTCGTGCATATGAATGGCAGAGGCAGTAGCAACACAGGCAGAAGGTCTTGCAATGCAAAAGACATCCTGCTTAAAATAACCTTCCTTATATAAATATATATGCAGCAAATCTATCATGTTTTCTAGAAAGGGTCACAAAATATTTACCAAATAAGCACTGGGAGCCTTGAACACTGTTTTTTTTTCTGATTCTGCCATGTTTTGCTGTATTTTGGGACAGGAAAAGTTGTATCAAGGAAGAGGAAAGCAATATGCTAGAGCCACAGCAAAGTCAATACTCTAAAAGCAGGCTAAGTTTTATAGCTGCTAGAGCAGAGAAGCAGAGCCGGTTTTGCTGCTCTACTTACACTTTTCCATATAAATAATGGTAAGATATCTTAGTTCCTGATGGCTGTCATTGACTGGGCTGACTCAGCCTACATCATTAAAAAAGGGAGCCAGAAGGAGATAGCAGATGCCATCTTGCACCACAATCATTCCTAACTAACAAATGTAATCGATACTAAATGGACTAGAGGCATTTTATAAACTGATACAAATTTAGAGAAGTTAGAAAAAATAAGATTAGTAATGAAGTGAGAAACTGAGAAGTGCTTCTTGTTTACAGCATGAAAGTGTATTGGCTGCAAAACATATTCACAGTGCAGGAGTAAAAAATAACAAATAAAGATTACCTACAGATTCATTAGGTTTACTTTAATAGAGCAGGATACTCTTTCTCCAGCAGAGTGGCTAATGTTGGCAGTACTACAGTAAGGCTGGAACCTTAGGTTAGTTCATTTGCTTGTATACCTTTTGGGAATACACATGCTGTATCTTGACTAATTTTCTTTGCATTGATATACCACAGAGATACAAAGTATGAAAATGGATCCAAGCAACAACCAGATACAGCATATATTAATGGACTTAGCCTGAAGGGAGACTAGACCAGAGATGATATGTATGGAAACCTGACATGGAGAAACTCACTAAATAAGAATATCAAGCTACTTATGTAACATTAATCCACTGGCTTGAGAACATGAAGGTTCCTGGGAGACCTCAGTTTGTTTTAACAAGTTTTATTCCAGCTACTGGGTTAATACGAAGCAGAAAGTTATTAGGAGGATATATATGCATATGGAAATATCCACTCCTGCCTCAGGTAATTTAAAGCTTATTCACATCTTCTTTATTCTTGTTTATAGAAAAAGAATAATCTACCTCATAAACTAACCCCAGTATTTTGAGGGCTGTTATCCTTCCCATTATTTAAAGGACAAACTAAGATATGAGGTCTATGACACCGGGTTTAACACTCTCTTAAATGGATCCAAGCTGTTATAAGTGACTTGCAGATCATGGCAGAAAGCACAATTTACACCAGATTGTGATGCTTCAGTGTAAAGTACCAAACTCTGTTTGCAATCTCCACTTTAGCATTTTCCCTTTATCCACCTGTTCAATAGGAAGTAGGTAATGGAGGCTAACCGTGCTGTCTACTGTCTATATTGTACCTCCAAAACTATGAATACAACGTATTCAAGAGAAATGTGTATCAGTTTTCTTCCTGTATTATGCTGGGTTTTTTTCATATTTTCCAACTCTGCTGTATAGCTTCAGTTGATGAATGCAGGAGTCCAGTATTGGGTTACTGGTCACATTTAAAGCCCAAAAGTCTCAAGACAATATCCACAATGTCCTTCAGATGTTGCTCTTGCTTCCTTTGCGTTTGAGCAAAGGAATAGCTTTTGAGCAGTACGCATGCAATTATAACCTATATTTATAATTCAGTCTAGAATACAGATTTTTATGTTGCTTACAAAAGTTTTAACAAGTTATACTGTAATTCAGTTCAACTGGCAATACGGGAGGATTTTTTGACATCTAAGATTAAACATTATGGTGCAGGTACAAGAAACTAACTCCAGGTATAGTCCCGGGGAAAAAAAGGCAATTTCAGAGAAATGTTCAATGGAAATAATTTCCTCCTTTACGTTAGAGTCATTCACTCCAAATGGCTGGTTTTTTCTGCAGCTTTTTAAAAAGAGGTCTGGACAGATACTCTAATGCAGGTCTTTTCATTATAGATGTCTACATTAAAAGAAAATCTGAACAAAACCCTCCCCTTTAACATATTGCTTCAACTTAAAAATCAACAATAGCTTGTCCTTGTCTTCATTGGATCTACTTTTCAGAGACAGTGGAATGCTTTTAAATGAACAGAAAATAAGATTAGCTGGTAAAAAAGGTCTGTATTTTCAGACAACTAAAAAAAATTAACCCTTCATTGAGGTATAATCAGAAGTTCTTTGATTCACTAGAAGTTAGTAATTTTATTCCAGAAAATCACCCAATGGAATCAAGAGAAAAAAAAAGCCAATTGAATTCAAGGATGTGTAACATGTTTATACATTTTCAAATATATGTTAATATTTTTTCTTCCTCCCACTACTCCTGAAAAGATGTATATCCCAGTGACTACTTTTAGGCAATGCTAAGCTGCAAGGAACGCTGTTAGCAGCAAGTGCATCTAGCAGTCCCTCTGAAAATTGGGTACCTTAATTGTCCAAGTTCAGTGCTTTGAATATTGAACTACATGCTGTAGTGTTTAAAGTTTTGACCCATTAAACCCAAATTCTTAAATGGCAGGGTCACTGCCACAGTGAGTAGTTAGGGTAAAAGAAAAAGGAAAAACCACAAAATTATTATAGAACTCTAGTAGTATGCATAGTTTTATTATGGCAAGATGCCCAGGGCTCATAAAAGATAAATGAGGTTTGAAGTGGGGGGAGAAGAGAAGAGTGTTCTTAAATTTAATAGAAGTTCTTTTATCTTTTTTTTTTTTCTTCTTTTTTTTTTTTTTAATTGGCAAGGGAATGCAAAAGACATCAAAGCAATTTTTAGTTTTCCTATAAATCTATAAGAAAATGAATTTCAGCTATAACTTTCTCCTTTTATTACTAAGGTTCTTTTGGAACCTGAAAGGAAGTATAATTCAGTGCTTTTCAAATTGCTTTGGAGAAATATAATAAATCCAATATATATGAGAAAAGTTTATGAGCTTTTTTTGTATAGATAAAACATATACAGTTACTGGATCCTTTTTCTGATTTATTTAAATGGCTTAAAAAAGTAGCCTATCAGATCTGCCTGTAAGCATTTCCCTTTGAGAAGTATTTATTAATTTCTAGACCAGAAGTCCAGCAACATGATATAGCAAGTTAGTTCACTATTGCTTTACCTAAAACCATCAGCAGCAGTATGACTCTGTGATCAAAGATCAGTGGAAAAATGCACAAATCCAGAATACTGTCCTTGATCACGACAGCCACAGGATAAAGATACTATTGCCCAGCTACCCATAAGTTAATTTCTTTTTTCTTTTTTTTTATGCTTGCAGGAAGAAAAGCCTGTCTGACAAAGTTCGCCGTGATGTATGTGGACATAATACACTTCGTATTTCCACATGTTCTCTTGTAAGTCTTTTCTTGCAAAAGCTTGCACAAATCCTTTTATGTTTGCATTATGGTCTGATGTTTGAAAGTTTTGCACATAGTGGAATATTTGCTTATGCAACACGGTAATTAATATCTACACTGGATAATAAAAGATACATTTTCATTTCCCTCTGAACTATTTGGTCAGTGTTGGGGTTCCAGAAAAAATATAGGTGTCACAGCATAGTCCTTCTAAGGATAGGTTATCTTCTGTATAGCTAGGTGGTCTACGTGCTAAGATATCACTGCACTACCTTTGCCATGGCTTAATAGTTTGCTTTAACATTACTTGTTACATGGGATAAAACACAAGAATTTTTACACAGTGAAAATACAGTTTTCACAAATACAAATGTGGTAAGTGTTTTCTCTGAGGGCTGTCCAGTGTCATTGCTTCATATATCTCTTTCAAAAAAAATTCAGGATTATTTTCCATTAGCGCATATTTGCATATCCAGTTATAGAGTCATAGAAAGTTAAAGGATGGAAGTGACCTTAAAGATCATCTAGTCCCAACCTCCCCAGCCATGAGCAGGTGTCGGAAAAAAGAAAGGGGACTCCGGCGGGTAGAGAAATTGCAGTCCAAGCCAATGTGGTTGATAAAAGCAAGCTCCATTTATTAGCAATCCAGAGGCTATTATAGTATACCAGCTTGTTAACTCTTAAGTGGCTTAAAACTTATCAAAGCACATTTCTGCGTCTACATAATTGGACTTATATTGGCAAGCTTCTACAGTTATGTTATGATTAAAAGAATTCAGAGTTCACCTCCCCTTCTCCGGGTCTTATCTGCACAGCTGTACCTTCTCAAACTCCCTTCTTGTTTCTCAGACTTGTTTCTCACACAGGGATTTTTCTCATGCAGAGTTTTTCTTACACAGGCCTTTTTCTTGCAGGCTCTTGCTACAGTTCTTTTATTGACCCCATAATTCTATCAATGATCCGTGTCCCTGATTCTCTAACATTCCCAACAGGCAGGGACACCTCCCTCTAGACCAGGTTGCTCAAGACCTTCTCCAACCTGGCCTTGAACACTGCCAGGGTTGGAGCACCCACAACCTCCCTGGGAAATCTGTTCCAGTATCTCACCACCGTCACAATAAATTTCTTTCTAATGTAAGCCTAAATTTCTCCTCTTTCAATTTGTACACATTACTCCCTGCCCTATCACTAAAGTTCCTGAAGAAGAGTCCCTCCCATGCCCCACTCCTTTGACCTGGAGGACTGATGAAATAACTACTTGAGCTTGAGCCCTCTTTCAACCTCTCTTGCGGTTCTGTAGTCCCTCTTAATTCTTCCGAGACTGCTGCTGACTATACCACCAGCTCCCATATGTTCAATTAGCATACTGTTACTCTTAATGTGGAGGTCATGAAAAAGCTAAGAGTAACAGAACCACCCTCTTCTCTGTGTACCCTGTAGGGATTGTTCGTATCGCAGTCGATTTATTCATATCTTAAACTGTAGATTAAAGAAAAAATAAAAGGACAAGTTTCCAGATGCCCTCGCCAGTACATATTTTCTTGCAAAAACCAACCACCCTTATTCTCCTACTCTTGGAAGAACTATGGCACAATCATATGAAGAAATCTGGTCTAGAAAGAAACATAAAAAAGAAGATTACCTCAATTACATGTTTCTTCTTGCGCAGTGATTATTTCAATGCAATCTAATGCTCAGAGTTTGCATCTTGACGTAAAACCTCTCCAAAGAATCACAGTTTGGGTATTTTTTGCAAAATGTAAAATAAATTACTTTGTTGTTAGGATTCTGACATGGAACTAACATGAGCTGAGGAACTGCTCTTATGAGTCTGTGGCAATTTCAGACAAATCAAAATTCTAATTCATAGATCAAAAATCAATGTGACATCTTGCCCTTGCATATCCAGTAATTTCTTTTTGGAAACAAGGGATGTTTCTTTCTTCATACACAAATTTCATTTCATATGTGGCTTTCCTTTCCATATTCCTTATCTTTAATGTTATTTTGTCATCAAAGGATGGAATTCTTCACTTTGTATCACTTTAAGTAGTTCTGTGTTTCTAATACTGCATAAATTCAACATGTACATGAGAAGTGCAGTACGTCAGTCTTTTTTCTTACACAAGGAAGTTACATCTAGTTGTGATGACTTATGGGTTATGTCGATGTTATCCACTTATCTATACAATAATTTTGGACTATAATTTAGGGTTTTTACCTTAAACAGGATATCTTTTGATTTTGAATATTGCTAGCAAAATATTAATAAATACACTAAATTGAAATACATTGTAAATGAACAAAACACTTAATATTAATAGAATGTTAGCAATATTCCATTTCTATATTCTCTTAGATTTTCCTATTTGTGTTTTTCAAGTTAACTATAATACCTGAAAATTTAGAACAAATAAATTCTTTTATCATGACTGGGAGTTTTGTTTCATAAAATACAAGGTATGTTTTCTGATTTAAGCCAAGGTCACTATCCCTAACGATATGAAAATTTGCATAAAAAGTAATTTTGAATTCTTTAGAAAACAGCCTGCTCAAAAATTTTTGTTGCTAACTTTTTCCAACTTAGAGTGCTTTAAGTATTATGCAATTCTAGGAATAATTAAATTAAAACAAGTAAAATTTTCAATTTTAAAATGGATAGGTCACCAACTTCTCTTTGAACATCTAAGCTATTCTCTTCCAGCATGGGGTAAAACTTATCTATAATTCAGTTTTCAACAAGCGTGTCTTAGATCAGTGTGCAACCCTAAGGGCTTAAATCAATATTTTAAGAGTCAACTAATTTAGCACTGTGAAGAAAAACACAAACCCATGTCTAAGTAAGAACTGAAGAACTGTGGAACATTTCTGATTTAATGGGCATTCTAGAAAACTGTGAGGTAGTTGTGAACAACAGTTCAAATGCACTGTGCACACAGCATTATAATCACAAAGGAGATTTGTAACAGTGCAATGGATATCAGGGACTTTGCAAGCTGCAGCTCTGTAATATCACAGGAAGATTTTGCACTGTTCCAGTTATCAAAAAAACTACCTTAAAACGTAGAGCACCTATGGAAATATGCTGATAAAAGAATGTTGCTAAAACTTCCAAATACATCTTGACTCTGAAAATGTGTTTGTCTTTAACTCCACCATGCTTTGTATCATTGCTGTTGCAAAATAAATTTAAACCAAAAGGGTTCTTATGCAAGCAAAGAAAAGCTAAATTCTAAATTATATTTTACATATGTTTTACAAATGGAGTCAGATATTGTTTACTGCCAATCTTAAATTTATTTAGTAGGATTAGAAAAGACTTCAGAGAATGACAGACAGGAATATTTTAAACACAGAAGAATCTTTTTCTTTTTTAATAGCTAATCCTTTTTTTTTTTAATAGCTAGTCAACGATCCTATTTGAGTAAGAGATGAATATTAATATTTTCAGATAGAAAGAAGAGGCTGACAGCTTTCAAGGAACAATATAAGTAACTCCATAAAATATATACAAAACCAGAAATGTTAACGCAGTGAGGCAGACATAAAAAGACACATCCACTGTTACAAGCATTTGCCACTAGACAGAAACAGAACGACCTCTGAGAAACAGCAGTGTCAGGGGCTGTGATGAGTGATCTCTCTAGTGTGGGAGATCTCTGCTGTAATTTGTAATCCTAGGCAGCTGGCTGTCCCTCTACAGGAGCGTTCTTTACAGCTGAGAGATATTCATAAGAGTAAAGGGATGGATTTGGTGTTAAGAAAGTGTATGAAAGAGGGAATGATTTCTTGAAAGAAATGCAGACCCTGTTCTGAAACAACTCTCACTCTTTCCCTGATAAGCAGAGTTATTGTCTAAAGCCTCTTGAGAAATAAATCAGTAAACTTTGCCACTAGTTTTCCATAGATGGTCCAAGTCACCCCTCGACCAGCGCCCTCATCCTTGTCCTCATCCTGGACTCTGCAGCAAAAAGAAACTTTTCTTCAGTTAGACAATTAATCAATGAAATTATTATGATATGGAGTTAATTCAGTATCCTGGGATATGATATTCTCTATTAATATAGATAAAGCTTGTTAAAATGCAAGTCATATCAAAGGAATCAATGTCCACTGGCTATGGAGGCAACAGGTACACACCATTACTAGGTCACTCTCAATCATCTATGAAAGGTCATGGCAGTCAGGAGAGCTGCTTGAGGGCTGGAAGGAAGCAAATGTCACTGCAGTCTTCAGAAAAGGCAAGAAGGAGAACCTAGGGAATTAAAGGCCTGTCAGCCTGTAAAGGTGATGGAATGACTCATCCTGGAGACCATCTCCAAGCATGTAGAAGACAAGAAGATGATCAGGAAGAGTCAGCATGGATTCACCAATGGAAAATCAGGCTTGACCAATCTGATTGCCTTCTGCAATGGGACAGCTGGCCGAACAGATGAGGGGAGAGCAGCGAATGCTGTATAGCTGGACTGCAGCAAGGCTTTTGACATTATCTCCCCTCAATATACAAGTGTAAATCCCAGTTTAGGGTAGTTGGCAAGCGTATATTCACACACAGAGAAACTTAACCCATAAAAACAGTAATCTAGGAGAGCAGTAAAAACAGAATTAGTAACCTATTTCTGAAAAAGTCACTCAGGAAGAGTTTTGTAAAAGTTCAACTAATATGTTTCAAAGGCATAGAATCGTAGCATGATTTGGGTTGAAAGGGACCTTAGACATCATTTAGTTCCAACCCCTCTGCTCTGGACAGGGACACCTTCCAACTAGACCAGGTTGCTCAAACATTGCTCAAAGCCCCATCGAATGTGGCATGTCAAAATTTTACATATTAGTCACAAATGAGCAAGTAGTTCATGATACTCCAAATAAATTAAAATGTCAGCTCTTTTCATTGTTACACAGTGAAAACTACACAAGTAGTTTGATCCTATTTATAAAGTGGACTTCCAGGGAATTTATTCTTAGCAAGCAATTTGTAGACATGAGCAAATTAATGGTTTCTGTTTCTCACTAGGTCAGATAGCTTAGATCTACCTGTAGGTTACGGGATGGCCGGACGTAGACGGACGGTGACGGATGGAGAGATCTCTATAAGCAGGTCTTGGGACACAGTCGGTTTATTGTAAAGGCGTGGGTATTGGGGCACTGCTCAGAGCTGCCTGACTCAGCTCTGAGCAGGCCCAAGAGAGTAAGCAGGTGAGAGAGAGAGAGAGGGTGTAAGAGCAAGAGTGGAAGTAAGAGTAGAAGTGGAAGAGAGGAATAGAGAATGAATAGAAGAGAGAATGGAAGTGAGAATGAATAGAAGTGTCTGAAGTCCTGGTTACAATACAATAAATCATCTTCTGTACTGAATATTCTAATTGTCACTAACCAATCTAATACAAGATACAAATCCTATAGCATTTACATACAGCCTATAAGAGTTCTTATATTACCATAAAGTGTTACATCTTAACTTCTAAAAACTACTCTTTGGACCCCTTCTGCTGAGCTAGTAGGGTCTGCTCTGACCCTTGGACCTGCCTGCAAGCAGAGGGTATTGTTCAATCAAGAGGGGATTATCTTCAGTGGCCATACCATTGTTTTCTAGTTGTTCAGTAACTAAGACCTGGTATTTCAAAAGTGGCTTTCATTTCGATGTTGCCTGTAGTTTTCATATTCCCAAAATCTTTTGTCAGGCAATCATATTTCCAAGGTTTTCCTGTTTCATCCTCCCCAACATCTACCCTTTCTGATGATTTTAGAAGGTTGGTGAGCAAATTTCTATAGATTAAAAGAAGAATTATATTTCCCTGCAACTTGTTATTAATGAAATTTCTGGTTTAAAAAGCTGCCTTGCTTCCCTGTTTACAAGGATTTTAACTTGTCTGTGAAGTCACTCAAACAGTTTGTGGTGTTTGTTTCTTCCTTTACAAGCTTTCTAAATTTTGCTGTTTTCAGGAGGGGCTGATTCCTTCACAGTCTTTGAGAAGGTGAGGGAAATACCTAAGAATTCGCTGATGCTGATTGCAGGGATTAAGATGAAAATGAAATTAGATTATGTATAAGGCACAACTAAACTTTATGAGATCAAAAATCCTAAGAATTTATAGCCCATATAATTCCCAAACGTGCTTTCAAGAGATATACAGAGACTAACCTGGGCTATCTGTCATATAATGCCCTAATGTTCTGAAAAGTCCTTCTTGCGATGCAGGCATTTGAATCTTATTGTTTAAAATATAGTGGAGTTTCAAAAATCAAAGAGGCTAACACAATTGAGAAAACGTCATTTTGAAAGAGATAATGGGACTATGACCAACTTTAAACTTTGTACTTTTTGAAGAAGGCAGATAGAAAAGCACAAGCACTTTTAGAGGACATGGAGATGAATTGGAGGAGTCAGCCATGCATTTCAGAAGAGAATATGTTTTGACACTCATAAAGCCACATTTCCAAAGTGCCATTGTTTCGAGAACTTTGATTGTCTCTCAAGTCAACTAGTACTCCTTTGGTGTCGGGAGGCATAGTTTAGATACCCTTACTGCTGGATGCATATTTTCTTGTGAAGAATGAAGTCCATGTGTCAGACAAAATGCGAGTCAGCTTACTGGAGCATGTTGCAGTCCACTTTCAAGTCAGAGAAGTCAAGGAGATCATCATGGATGCAAGGGCTAGCAGGTAAGCAGATCTCAGAAAAACTGTTCTGAAGATTAAGGAACATGCAAAACTCCTTTTAAGGTAAAAATAAAATAGTCTCAGTCCAAGCAGGAGCACTAAATCTTCTAGCAAAAGTCCTACCGCTGATATTCTTCAGTTTGGAATGGTGTTTATGCTTTGAAGTTTATTTTTCTAAGATAAGATGAAAGAAGGCTTTCTCAGTTTAACAGTTTATAAAGAGATATTTGTTTTAAATATTCTTGCCTTGTTCACAAACCCAGATTTATAAAATTTTGTAATGATAATGTCTGTGCAAAAAAACTACTGTATTTTTCAGAGAGTTTCTGGGGGAGCAAATAGACATTTGTAACACATATTCAATTTATTTTCCATTAAAAAATGTTACCCAAGAAAGCCAAGAAATTTAGTAAGTATTTTATTTTATCATTTAGGTTATAGGATTTTAACCTCAATTTTAACTTTATTAGGTAACTGACAGGTCTGTGCATTTTGAATATCCTTATTATGTGTTCTGGAGGCGTAAGACCAGCTGTAATATTAAGGGCCTTTTAAAACTTGGTAATTAGTCCTTATTTCTTACTGTACTGTTCTAGCTTTTCAATTAAAATTTAGTTCTATTTTTAGAGATGCTAAGAGTAATTAAGGAGAATTTCAACATACAACATTGCTCACTCTCCAAAGTCAAGAGGCAAGTATGATTTACTTGAAACAATGAAAATTCAAGACATAACTCTGCTAGTTTTTGGGTGATGATTGTCTTTGTGGAACTCACCTTTTTGTCTCATTACTTGCTCTTGAAAGCTCACCCTGCTCCAGGCAGCACAGAGCTGAAATTTAAGAGGTGTCATCATAAATCGTTCCCTCTGGCTGTACAGGAAGCTCTTCTCTTGTCACATCTAGACCTGCACTAAGTGCCAGAGTTCCTGACTGCCACTCACTGACAGCACTCAGATCCTAGAGGAAACCAGGGAATGTTTTTCTTCACTGAAAACTTGAAATGGGAAAATGTGAAGTGACACCTTTTGGGCACGTAGTGTTGGTCAGAGGAGAAGATAGTGATTGAACTAAACATAAATGAGAAAACAACAAATTTCAGAATGTTTATAAAGCACTAGAAGCATTAAATGGGTTCAGGTCTAGATGCTATTGACAACCATGTATAGAAGCAATGGTGCCTAACAATGGCACGTGTTTTAAATAAAAAATGAGCAGGATTTTCTTCCAAAAGTATCACTGTTTGCCATAGGCCATAGTCGCTAGCCTAAGGAAGATTTTTTTTTTTTAATGAAACTCTGAGTAAAAATTGCAAAAAAGGCAAAGATAAGAATGATTTTTTTCATGAATCAATTTTTTAAGATTTCCTGAAGGGACTGGTGGGCAATTGTACAAGACCTTTTAAAAGTTACATCTCTGTTTTACTCTCTGCTGACACTGTGTGTGTTCCCTCTTCATCTGCAATTTCTCTCAAGTGAGCAGCCATAGCAGCACTATGTTTTGCTCTTATTTAAAGAATGTTCTCAAAAAATACATCTGTCTGTGCAAATATTTGATGTGTAATACAGTTTACTGAGATCCAACTTTTTTTTTTTTTACTTTTTTCCTTCAATTTTTCCCCCAAATCAAACATGCAGACTCTAAGTGAAATCACAGAGAGTTTGTGCACTTTGGGATGCTCTGATTTCAATGTTTTATAATTTAAATTTCTCAAATTTCTTAATTTCAATCTTCCAGAGAGGATGAGTGTATGACATAGGAAAGAAACAAACAGAAAAGCTGGATGTTTGATATGTTTATTTAGGTAACTATTTGAAATGTTGATAAACATTTGAAAAATGCTGACAAAGGTTTTAAAATAAAATATAATAAAATATGGGGTTTTTTAAACTATAGGATTTTTTGTTTGCTGTTTTAGGTTTTATCATTTTAGACCTGTCTACAACAACATTACTGGAAAAACTTGATGCTCGTGTACAAGAAAAGGTGGTTGCTTCACCTTAGAATTCACTTTTAGTTCCCCTTCCTAATTAATTGCAAATGATTTTTGTAAAAATAAAAAAGAGAAATGCTGATATTAGCCAAATCAGAAATCAATCTTAGTAACTTTAGCTCATTGAATATCTAAGTTAAAGAATAAAGTTGATAGAAATTGTTCTGTAGACTTAATATTCTGCATATTTACATTAATGATTTTGAATTCTCTGAATGTAAATCAGGATATTTTGATAATCACGTATTGTAGCAAAAAGAAAGTGCCAAATTCTACCTCAATATTTTCAGAAGATATAATGCTCTAAACAGACAACAAAATTTCTCAAAATACTATAGGATTCTCAAAATTCTCAACATGTCTGAGCTCTGAATGAACACTTTGTTTTCTTGTCAGTGATTCAGAATATCCACAGCTACTTTCCAGTGACTAGGAAAATGTCATGCCAACTGGGATCAAGCTTTATCTTAAAGTTGAAGGCATGAAACAAGCACTAAGAAGACAATAGTGCACCTGTTTTCAAAAATAAAAAGGCATCTCAGATCTACTTTGCTTTTGAGAATTTGGCTGAGGAACATATTTCAGAAGCCCAATAGCTCATAACATTATTCCAAATGTTCTACTCTGTATGCCTAATTAGGCTGCTGCATATTTGCATAAGCATGATGCTTCATGATTAATGTATAAGTCACAGCATGGAGCTCTGAATAAATTCATCCACAGATCCTTCTCTCCATTTTTACTGCACAAATAACCAGGGTACCTGAACTGCTGTCTATCATACCTGTAGATACGGCTATGTATCGTATATAAAACTGTATAAACTTCATTATAAAGTCATACTGATCTGTAAACTTTTTTATCTAGAAATGTTAATAACAATAATATGTTAGCTCTTATAAACCCATTGGCATTTATACTTTCTGTGATTTATTAGAGGTTTGTTGGTGGGTTTTTTCCATGGTAAAATTAAGAACGAACTCTGTAGCTTTATTCTCAAAATTGAACTTAATTATATTTAAAACAAAGACTTGTTAAATTAATAACCTAATAATTACTTTTGCACTATTACTCTTGGGGTAATGTTAACCTAAAGCGAACAAGAACTTGCTCTTCAAAAAAGAGCAACATTTTAATAATTCAATAATGCATCCACTCACAGTCAAATTAAATAGGAAAACTCCTGAAAATGTTAACAAACGCCTGATGAATAAAAGCCAGAGGATACCTCAGTAAGGGTGCCTGGAAAACGCAAGTCTAACCTTTGATGGTTAAGCAGTGCAGATATCTGGAGAGACTACAAGTTGATACGCATTCTTTTTACTGCAATTCTTTGCACTAACATGAAGTCTGATCTTAAGGGATCTTTCACTCAAGCTTAGTTTGTTTAAAAAAAAGCAAAAAAAATCCACTATTGTTATTGAAAGACTTTTTCCTCATGCCACAAATAGCATACACTGACTGTGATTTATTTTCATACGTTAACATGACCATTGTCATTGTCTTGGCCTAGAAGAGAAAGCTATCAAGTGCAATACTATTGGCAGCATCTCAAAGCTGGGAATAGAGTCAATCATATTTTGTGTAGCTGGGAAAAGAGAGAAACAAAAATATTTGAAGAGCCAAGAAGTGAAAACTCTATAAGCTACCTCCATTTACTTTCAAATTTAAATTTTAAATTTTTTAAAGAAAAAACATTCAAAGATTTGAGGGTCTTTTTGTTTTTGTGTAGTAGCTGATACCTAAATACTACCATCTCACTAGTGAGCAGTCATTGGTGCCAATGATCAGTGGGATTCAAAAGAGTTTTTAACGCAACCTGGGGCTCGTTATCACAAGCCCCGGTGTGCCCTTGGTCAGAGGGGATGCAGCGTTAGCTTCCACAGCATCCTCGCTGGATGACTTCAGAGTGGGAAAAGGCGCAAGGTGAACGCGCGTGCTGGCTCCTCCTCCTCAGAGGCACGTCAGGTGGCTGCTGGATTAGGCCCGCGTCAGCCCGGAGGCAAAGAAGGCGAGAGGGGCCTCTGGTGTGGATTCCAGCGAGTTTATTGGCAGGAGGGTCCAGGGACCAGAAGGCCAGCTTTTTATGGGGGGGGGGGGGCGGAACCAAGTGGGGAAAAGGGAAGTAACCTATGGGGTACAGCCAAAGGGGAGGATACAATTTAACTAGAACCAATGGGGAAAAGAGGGAGGCAGGAGTCACAACAGGAAACCAATGAACAACCAAACAACGAAGAACTTTCTAGAATGAGGGAGGTAACTTGAACCTGGGAACCACCCAGGGGGAGGCGGCCTAGACTTCAGTGCCATCCCCTTATCCGCCCTCCGACCTGCTGTCTTGAGCGGGGAAATCCACCCAGTGGATGGCCCTGGTTTGAGTGGCATTCCATGGCCTCAGCCCAAGAGTGGGCTGAGCCACCCCAACAAGTTTTGAACATTATTTATCTGCATTTTGATATCAAGAATAAAACCATGCCCATTGTAATTATTTTACTTAAAGAGAACTAATGTTAAAGCCCTCTAAACATAATGTTTACATTATTCTGAATTTAATACAAATATACAACTCTGTATGTATGTGTAATCTTTTCTACAAAAATAAGTTTATGCTTTGAACTAAATGCAGTGATCCATGAGCAAGGGATCTACATCTTGTTCAAATGAGTGCTGGTCAAAACAATCTATTTTTGGAAGGGATGTATGTGGTAAGTGCAAAACAAGCAGAAACCAAGATGTAAAGCTCTAGAGGAAACTATTCCCCACCCTAAGTAATAAAGCCAACGTAAAACAATTCTAGTCTATAATTCTTAAGCAACCTAAAGTATCACCTTTGTTGTGTGACTGCAGCATGTCAGAACTGCCCAAGGGTAGGTTAGGTGTCATCTCTTCTAATGGTGCAGTGTAAACGGTCTATGTGGGCCTCGTCAGGGACAAAGCGCTGTCTCCAAATGGAAAGTCACCATATTTGCGCCGCATTTTCTGACAGGGCCCCTCTCTAGACAGATACTTAAATCTTAGTCCACCACAGAAAGCTGAAATTCTAGTCAACCTGTATCCACTCTTCTAATGGCAATTCCTGAAAAATTCATTCTTCTTCCTATCAAACTCCCTGATCTCTACATATCCATCTGTAATAAAAAAAAGCTCAACATGGCAGAAACATATTGCCAAAATCTGGTATATTTGTATTTGAAAGTGATGGAATTTTCCTTTTGCCAGCTTTCTCTTTTCCCTTTGAAATTGGTATCTTTCTATCGGTTGAGTGTCCTCAGTGAAATAATCAAAGTAAAGAAGTCTGCAGAAATTAAGTTTCTCCTTCAAGTATACGATAGTGTTGCTTTAGGGTTTAAAAATATTCAAAGTAGGTCTGTAGTAGCTCCTATGAGATAATTTCTGAACTCTTGTGTCTCCCTTTACACCAGTTTTATGGGGTTAAATCCACTTCACCAACGGCACACAGACTTTCTGCATTATGTCCTCTTAAAAGGAATTCCT
The DNA here is from genome assembly GCF_009650955.1 of Corvus moneduloides. Taxonomy (NCBI): domain Eukaryota; kingdom Metazoa; phylum Chordata; class Aves; order Passeriformes; family Corvidae; genus Corvus; species Corvus moneduloides. Next base: position 29,365,331 of record NC_045481.1, on the reverse strand, counting down.
TTTATAGCAAAAGTTATCTGATGATTCTATAGAAAACATATGGAAAGAAGTTTATTTTTTAAATATTCTTATAAAATAAGACATAAAATCATGTGACAAAGGGTTACATTATAATACATTTTTTATTACGATAAAATAGATTTTGAGAACATTGACATTGACAGATATGAACATATGGTATAGTCAAAAAAACCCTTATTAAAATTAGAAATATACGAATGAAATATTAAATTGAATATTACATAATTTAAAAATATTTGTATAAATTTCAACCAATAAAAACATATTTAGTACCTAGCTGAGGCTTTGATATGGAAAACATAAATATTTGATAAATGTTCTAGGTTATATTTTCATACAACCAAGTTTATTTCAGCAGCAAAAACCATCACTATTTTCACATTGTTACATCAAAAGAACCAAACAACAACAACAACAACAGATTTTTAAAAATCCTTCCTCAAAACATTCAGTAGAATTTGAATTGTGAGTTTCTTATCTGTGTACTTATTCTCCTTATTTCACTAATATTCTGGCCAAACATGCTTGGAACAGCTGGTACTTTTCCAGAAGTGTAGGCACACATAACCCTATATATAAGAAAAAGCAGCAAAGAAACTGAAGGCTCTTGTATTAGATACGTGTTCTAATGTGATTTTATAATGATTCTCTCAGTAAAAGAAATTGTCATTTCACTCTGGATGTCAGGATAACAGAAGATTCAGTTATGACTTTGACAATTTAGGTACCTTGTAGTATATTATATCACAAGGCTCTGCTGCTTACCTCTGGTTAAAAACCTCTGCTCCTGTCATTTCTCTTGCTTTCCCAAAAGGAAGTTTTCTGCTACTGCTTGGCCAGCTGTGTAGCCAAAGTCTACGGATCTCTTATGTTTATTTTAATCATTTAGTAGGACAACTCCATACATCAGTCACTCTGCTATATGCAATGTCTGTAATATGATATAGGAAAATAAAATATTCTTCTGTGGACAAAGGAGGGGAAGACTGCTCAAAGGTCTGAATCTTGGGAATTAGTCAGGCTCATAAGGTCACTGAGTTTCAGCCAAATTCTCACAGTTCACAGCCAAGATGTATAAGCAATAGCTTCCTTAAGCTCATTCCTTTTCTAAATAGGTGAGAGGCTGTTTGAATGGCATTCAGTACTGCTTAGTTAAATATTTGTAAGGGAATCACTTTAAGTCTAACTAACTCTTTCCTAAAAAAAAACCAAACCAAAAAACCCCCGTGATTGAAATGCCCAATTTTTTTTCTAAGCAATTTAATTCAGGTGTTGACATCTAGTCAGAGAGTTTTTCTTCATGTTTCCCGTACTTCTCCCATATGATCTAACTGCTTTGTAAGTATGTGTCCATTTCTCACAGTGGTTAAAGGAAACAGTTAAAGTCAAGGAAAGTCAAAGAAAGAGTTGATTTTATCTAAAACAAATAGCGTTCTGTACAGAACTATTTTTTTGGCACTAGATGTGGACCACCAATCCGTAAAATTATGTTTCAATAATACTATAGAGTCATGGCCAGTCTAGTTCTCCACTGCTGGAACACAGATGCCCTCACTCAAGTTCAAGAATGTGTTTTTTTCAGATATCCTCTTCTTCTTGGATAGGATGGCACACAGGGTGAGCCTAACCATTGTCCACTGGACGTGGTCATGGGTCATTAGAGCTGTCAAACTGCAATCCACTTATTTTAGTGGCAAAATATTGCCATAAACAAGAAGTTTTAGGTTACTTATTATTTAGGATATTTTTCAATTTTTGATTCTCTCTAAGAGATAAACCTAAGGAAAATGAAGCTATTCTGTTTAATCCACAAATTAGTCAGCTCTGTTCTCTATGTTTCTATTAGATGTAGCATCACTGCACTCGTGGACACGTGCACATTTTTTGTGTCTGAGATAGAAGATGGTGATCTGCACTGTCTATCCACATGTCTGATACTCCAGAGCAACATTTTTCCTTAAAACAAGAAATATTCTGGGGGTTTTTTAGCCTTCCATCTTCTTTTCAGAACAGTGTGTAAGCCAGTGAGAAACAAAATGCTCTCCTAGAATATGAAGGAAACAGAAATATCAGTAAAAACCATATAATACAAGAAAGGTTTTTTTAGATTATTTTCTGAAATTCAAGTTCCTTTGAACTCTTGGTGATCCCGTTCTTTCTTTGAACTTGATGAAGAACCACCCTCTCCTCCACCATGAAACCTCAAAAAACTGAAGGTGGGAGGAAAAGATTGTACTAACTGCTTTAAATGAAGGTGCACTGGCTGTCTACAGTTCTTTGCTATAATATCTTTTGAGCCCAGCATTGGAACAAGCAACACAAGCCTTGTTTCTCACTTTCCCACAATTCCTCTGCTTTTCAAGATGTTTCCAAAAGACATATACATTTGTTATATCTAAGTGCTACTATAAAACAATATGTAGCTCACTTTTCTTTCTGGGGGAGATTCTGGTTACATGTGTATAAATCAGACCAAACAAATATTTTTCTCTTATGTCATTATATATTGAATATTCAACATCAATATTTTCAGCAAAGAGCAAGTCATCATATTTATTTAGTGATGTCTGAATTCTTTCCTACATGACTTGATAGGCTGATTGATAGGCTCACAGAAAGCTTTATTTTGAATACATATGGGATTTATTCCTGGAGCAGATGAAATTTATTTTCCGTTTGAATGTACCTGTTGTCTGCAGTCAGGATTTCACAAGAGATAATCCCAAAGACATCTTAAACAGGAGCACAGAGAGGTCTGAAAGTGCAGTTCTAATACCTGAAAAATCTCCCAATGTGACTTCAAAATGAGAAGAAATGTGATTCCAAATTTCGTTGCTAAGGCAGACTGCTGTTCTGGATCAAATTTTATTGCTTTGCAAAAACTGCCTTCATGCCTTCATAAAGTAATCTATAACAATATGCCTAATAACTAATGAGCAATACAATATCACAACACCTAAAGTCAGCGAAAGGGGTACAGCCTTCTCACCTAATAATAGTGGAGATTTCCATGTACAGCTGTACCTCATGGTATTCAGAACAAGGGCGGCGAGGCAACCTGATGCTGAGATTTTTGGGGAGAAAACTCTCAAGGAAACTGTTCAGTTATGAAGAAAGGAAATGCCTCAGCATCCTTCCCAGAAGGTTCAGTCTTTTAAAAGGACCACACAGGAATGAGAATAACAGTAAATAAAACATTGTCCTTATTTGTATTGCTTCATACCCAAACATTCAGATTAGTCTATGAGCAGCATAGACGCTTTCAACTGAAAATATTAAGGAGTAAAATTACTTAAAAAAAAGGATTTGATGTAAATATGATAATTTGCTGCTTTATACTATTAAAATACTACACGCCTAAGAAAACTCTGCTTGTTTCTATTGACATATGTCTGACAGTTTTCAGTGATAAAAGATAGAGAAAATCCCTTTATTTTTCTTTTTACAGGCAAAATTGGAGAATTTTTTAAGATAGTAGCAAATATTTTTAAAACCTCTGAGTCCTTGGTCACATCTTACCTGTTTAAGTTGCCTTGGCACTAGAATGGGTTCTTCTTTGCTGCACTCTACTTAAACTTAAGCACCTTTTCATGGGAAAGGAACGCAAAAACAGGTTAACAACAGTTTAGAACAGAAATGATGTATGGGTGAAGATAAAACTTTTAAAGAAACTTCCTGTCTGACCATCCAGGAGCCCTCTGGCACAGTCTCTCTCGCACCACCTGAGCTGGGACTGAGGCTCCTTCACAGCTACACACCCCACACTCACACAGTCACACCAGGATTCCTCAACTGCTCGATCCCAGTCTTCCCACTGCAGTCTCAGACATCTAGATCCTTCAAAGAATTTAATCATGGTGCAGTTACCAAATAACGAAACAAAGCCTGAGCTGGTGCCTCCAAGGAGGGACCCAGAACAAAGGAACCCTTGGGCTTTTATACCATCACAGTCTGAGTGAGATAGTCTTGGGGGCAAGGCCACCTGCAATGTCCAGTCCCCTGGCTGGGCCTCAGGTCCCTTTGTTCTTTGTTGTGCAAAGGGCTGGCAGGTCACAGCCTCTTGCCTCAGGGTCTCACCACCCAGCAGCTCACACTGTAGCTTACACTGCAGCTTGCAAACCAAGCTACCTGCACTGGATGTATGCATCAACAAAACTAGATAAATGTGTAAACATTTACTAGGTCCAAAAAATGGTGTTTCAGCAACACCAGTAAAAATTAATCATTATTTCATCTGTTTACTGTGAAGGTAGCTGGACCTTTATAAGTAGAGATATTTGGTACAATGAACGTTGCCTTGTAACATCCTGATGTACACACACACAAGTTCAGAATACAAGGCATGAGCATAAATCAGAGATCTGTGTACAGTTCCAGGGCTATGATCTGGTTGGGATCACAAAGACACGGTGCCATGGGTCCCTTGACTGAAGTGTTGCAATGAGAGATACAGGCTCTTTAGGAAAGACAGGCTGGGAAGACAAGCTGGAGCAGCTCTATATATGAGACACAGTATTTGGAGTTCTGCCTGAGGATGGTGATGAGCCAGCTAAGTACTGACGAGTAAACATCAGAGAGTAGTGGCTGTCTGATACAGGCTGCCTGACCAGAAGGATCAAGTAGATATAGACACCCTATACATAGCAGATAGGAGCATTCTCACATTTGCAGGCCCTTGTCCTCATAGGGGTCTTCAATCAACCTGTTAATTGCTAAAGGGAAAACACAGGGTGTGACAGACTGGACTGTTATGGATTAATGACTCAAAACATTCCCTGCTTGTGGAGGCACCAGGGTGCTTTGTTGAAGACAGGTTTGGAGATGGAGGAGGGGAGCTTTTGGGTGTGTAATGGCTAACCTGTGATCTGGTAAGATACAGGGTGAATGGAGCGCTAGAAGTGAGATAAAAGACAAATCCTATGGAGATAGGATGGGCCCTCTTATGCTAAATTGTCCTCCCTTACACAAACCACTGGGTTGTAAAACTCCCCCTCCTTCCCTCCCCCGGGGAGCATTCCTAGCCCTACTGTGCTGACATGAGAGGAGACAACTGCCATGTCTCAGAAGGTGTCATAAAGCATCAAAGACCCCTGAAGTGCCTCCAGACTCAGATATGAGTCCTTCCACCAGAGGATGAAAGCTCCCTGACAGGGGAGATACCTGGGCTGTCCCACCTAGTCTGAGTGTATCATAACCCATTGGACTTTGTGTTCTGCGGCCACTTCATATTTTCCCACACCTCTGACAAACTGAGACCAAGAGACAACTCATCACAGGTCGACAGGTGGTGAGATTTTCACACTCTTATCCTTTCTCTCTCTTTCTCTCTCTATTTTCCCTTATACACGTCCCTGAGTGATATTTTTGCCCTTTCATATTGCAATGCTTTCATATTATTATATAACTACAGACAATAATAATCAAAATGGCTGCATGCTTGCTTTTCTTTGCAACTAAATTGTTCTAAAATAAACCCTATGTATATACATTTACAAACACTGATTATTCAGTGCCATTTCACTTTAATCTTCCCCTAGGGATCTATTAACAAGAAGCTGAGTTACCCTCATCTGTCTCCTGGGATGGACTGTCACACAATACATGAGTAAACTAGGAGGCTCCTGGAGTGCATCAGTGACAACGTCCTCAGCCAGATGACACAGGAGCCAACAAGGGGAGGTGCTCGACTGGACCTGAAACTCGGCAACAATGAAGGGCTCATTTGGGATGTGAAAGTCAAAGGTAACCTTGGTAGCAATAAGCATGAGACAGTGGAATTCAGGATCATCAGGGGAGAGTGGAAGGGAAAAGAAGCATACATCCTAAGACTTCAGGAGAGCAGATTTTGGTCTTTTCAAGCCCCTATTCGGTAGATTGGCATGTGATAGGGTCCTGGAAATAAGTAAGGTAAGGGGCAAGAAAGTTGGTTAATATTCAAAGATCACCTCCTTCAAGCTGAACGAGTTCATTCCAATTAAGAGGAAGTCAGTCAAAAATGCCTGGAGGGTAATTTAGGAACAATACAGAGACATTGTGTGATGATATTAGGAAAGTCAAATCCTGACTGGAATTTAATCTGGCTAGAGATGTCAAAGAAAACAAAGGTTTCTATATGTCCTTAGGTAATAATAAGAAGGCTAGGAAAAAGGTATGCCTGATGTTAAATGAGTCAGGAGACTAAGTTACACAGGATATGGAAAAAGCTGAAGCAGAGTGCCTTCTTTACCTCAGTCTTTACTAGCAAGACAATCCTTCTGGAATCTCAGGTCCCAGAGACCTGAGGGAGAGGCAGAGGCAAGAAAGATATAACATTGATGAAAATCATTGGTGGACAACCAATTCCCAGGTCATGGAATACTTTAGCAACCTCAACATCCCATATGCCCTAATGGGACATGCCTACCAGTGCTGAAGTCATTGGCAGTTGTCATTGTAAGGTCCCTCTTAAAAGTATTTGATTGAATCTTTGGTGACTGGGAGAAGTGCCCTTTTCCTGGAGGAAAAGAAATGTCACTCCTGCTTTCAAGGTCAAGCAGAACTGGGTGGTCAACTTCACTTCGATCCCTGGGAAGATGATGGAGCAGCTAATCCTGAAAACCATTTCCAGACATATGAATGGCATGAAAATCAGTAGGAGTCTTCATCATGGATTCGCCAAGGGAATGTCATGCTTGACCAATTTGATAACCTTCCATGACTGAATTACTGGCTTGGTAAGTGAGGAAAGAGTAGATTTTAATATGGCTTTCAAGACTCTTTCTTCTAAGATCCTCCTGAAAAGTTTAGTCTGAATGGGCAGACAGTGAGCTGGATTGAAAACTGGCTGAATGGCCAGGCTCAGAGGGTAGTGATCAGCGTTTGAAATCTCATTGGAGGTCAGTCACTTGCAGTTTACCTCAGGCATCAATTTTGAGTCAAATTCTGGTTAATATTTTCATTAACAATCTGAATAATGGGGCAGCATGTATCTGCAGCAAGTTTGCCCCTGACACAAAAAAAGGAGAAGTGGGTGAGACCTCAGATGGTCGTGCTGACATCCAGAAGGACATTCACATGCTGCAAAAATGGGCTGAGAGGAGCCTTTGAAGTTCAACAAGAGGTCCCTTCCACCCTCATTCTGTGATTCTGTGAACACAGGGAATATGGCCCTTTTAATTTTTTTAAGAGTATGTACAGATTAATGACAGACCTGACATAAGAATGTGCAATTTGAGTGAAATGAAACAATTGGATCAAGTTTCCCTGGGTCTAAACCACCAAGGAGTTATGTTCACTCTGCTTATGAAGCCTAAAATTTCTTTGAGTCAAAGAGAAACACTACACATGTGAAAAAACTTGTATTAAATTTTGTATTTGAATGAATGTTAAGATTTAATGATGCAAATATTAAGTGAAAAATTATGTGTGGTAAAAAAATGCTGTGTCAGTGTACTGAAATGATCAGGTTTTTATAGGATAGCAACAAGCAATTCTTTCAAGTCTTCAAAGTCCTATAATATTCTTGTTATACTTAAAGGGGTTATCTGAAACTGATAGACAGCTGGCTTTTCAAAAGTAAAAGAAGCACAATACTCCAAATGAAAAATAACTGTTCCTGAAACTTTAGTAGGATGCATGTTTTAATATTAGGATTAAATGAAGTGCTAATGCAACCTGAGAATGCTAGGATTACTCAAATGATTTATAAACTGCACCAAAATCCATTCTGCTTGGCATGGTCATCAAGAGATCACATGCATTAGAAAGTGGAAGAATTTATTCTGCACACCAGTTTGTGAACATGGAACATAAGAATGACCATAATGATGTAAAAAATGCTGTTAACCCTCTCTTCTGACTCCAAAATGGCTAATAGACATTAGGAGGAGGTTTATCAAGGACAAGTTTGTTTCTACAGAATACCCAGGACTTTGTGTAAGCCAGCTTATACTGGAACATCTAATGACTTTGAATCTTTATGATACATCATTTACAACAGTCTGTACTTATGATTTCTACGATTTAGTTAAGCATTGTGTGAAATGCACCTTTCATTGGTCCTGGGCTGTTGCCTGATGATTTTGTCCAGTGCCCTTAGCGTGCTCAGCAAGAAACACTGAGTAGTCATATGCATCTCCCATCTGGCTAAAGATCAGAGACCTTCCATCACAGAGTAATCATAGAGTAACGCAGGGACAAACTAGTGCTTCTGCCTTACTTATTTTGCTGAGAAACTTAGAAAAATCTTGAAAACCATCAGTGTATATGTTAGAAAGCAAAGAACCATCATGTCCTGCGGCTTAACTTTGTTGATCTTGGTATTAATCACTTGGGAAGGAAAGCTAAGGACAGAGATATCTCTGCTTATCTCTCTGCATGTCTTTTAAGTGCCCTTTCTTTACAGTATCAACGTATGGTGTGGAGGCCACTAAAAGGAAACAGCTATCTATGTGAGTATACGGATTCTTGTAACCAGCTCTCTGTTGAAAAAGTCTGAATTAAAATAAAACTATTTGCAAAAAGACAGTGATACTACCAGATGTTTTGTAAAGATCAAAAAGTGATATAGAAATAGAACTCTAGGGCAGATGGTACAATGTAAAAGAGCTTTAAAGAATTCTGCATGAGAAATCATTTCTGTAGTGTGTACCTCAAACTGCCAAAGACTTATAGAAAATAGTTCATTACCTTGGCAACTCTGGGTCCTCATCTATATGCTTTTCTCAAATTCTTTCTTGGCGTAAAAAAGACCCACATTATTTTTACATAAATCCAGTCAGCCGCTTATCGTAATCCTGACACAATGATATCTCATGTACTGTGCAACAAACAGTAGAGCCTGATGCTTTTTGAAAGGATAAAAATGCCTTTTTATTTAGAATATGAGCAGCATTTTGAAAGGAATTGAAAGCAGGTATAGGATTTAAAAAATCAGGAAAGCAATAAAGTTTGGAATATTAAATATTCTTGAATTGTAAGGAATTGAATGATTCTGTCTTCTGCAGCTATCTCCTCTTCATTAACTAATTCTTCCTCTATGAAAAACCTACTTCTTCCTTCAAAACCTATGGCTTACTTCCTTCTTCTAACACAGGTCTCACCTATTTCAACAGTCATACCTCCCTCTTCTTTCCACCTTTGCTTTCTAACTCAATTCCTTTCTTCCAACTGTGTTGCCTGATCTGAATGTTTGAAGACACTGCTGGGACAGATTTGTATGTTGTTGCATATGCATAGATTCCACTTTCACTGTGTCTATTAATTGTTAATGCACTTTACCACCATTTTCATTTGTCGTCCTTTTCCATTGATTCTCATAATTCAGTCCTTCTTCTTGAATTTCAAGCACAATTACTTTACTTTTCAGCAATTACTACTTTTATACTGTAAAAGTATCATATGGCAGTTGCAGAATAGCGATGGCAGTAGCAACTGTATGGATATAATTTCAGAGAAATAATAGGAATATCATGGCATGGTGTGAGTAAGGAGACATTCCTTACTTGCAGTATCCACATGCAAATTTCTTACCACAACATAATGCAGTGGAATTCTGAAGACAAGTGATTTATTGATGTTCATATCAACTCTGACTAATTTGTAGCTAAAGATTTGGGTATTTAACAGCAACATGTTTAAGTCATGCTACTACCTCTTCTACCAGTTTATCTCACCAAGGAGATATGACATATGAGAAATGTTTTTACTTTCTCTAAGCTGAGCCAATTCGAGGAACAGTGTAAATTGTAAAAGCTGGAGAAAATCATTAGTAACACTTCATTAATCTCATGAAGAACAAAATGAGAGCTAAGAGTAGTTTGTCTGTTAATATACTCTTTTTGACATTGCTACTACCAGAGTAGTTCACTAAAAGCATTGATAGCTTACGGTGATTTGAAAGGTCAAAACAAAATTGGGGAATTTTTGAACAATTTCTGCTCAAAATTTTTATAATGAAAAATTTTCTCTTAAAATTCCAATTTTACCACAACATTCAAATTTGTTTTAGGTAATTTTAAATATGATATTTTTTCTTGGGGCAAATAGATCTGATTCCTGACATTTTCATTTGCAAAATAAAATCAAAAACTCTTTCAATATTTGTTTGCTCCGTGTTAGTCCCTAAGGAAGCATGTAACAGAATTTGTTAGGATGGCTCATAGAGCTTTTCTACAGAGAGGAATCACTGATTTAATTATATCTCCCATAAAATGATTCAGTTTCCCTTCTGAATGTGTGACTAAAGCTCCTAGGGCAGATTATACTATGATTTAGCTTACCCTACATTTGGAGTTCACAGTGCATATGGAATTATAATAAATCCCTGTGGTATTCAGGTTTGTATCAAACTGAGAAAGAAGCAAGCATCCAGCAGTAGCTTGATGAATTAAAAGAAAACACTGTAATAGCAATAGTCATATCCATGAATCCTCCTTGCTACCCTGCCACCCCCAATCAGATCCCTAATGGAACAGTGACAGTAACTAATACTGAGCTGCTGGAGAGCTGAATATCCCAGACAAGCAGTGGTTAGCTGTTAGGGACCGAGTCTGGAGAGCTGGCCGGAGTAACGACACGTACACCGATACAATTTGAGCATCGTTCTCCCTTTATTGCTCAACTATGCGAGCTTATATCTCCTTTTGCAAAGATTCACGCCCAGTCCCTCTAGACAGCCTCTAATCAGCAGGGGAGCCGACCAGTGTATAACTTTGCCAAGGACTTTCAGGGCTGCCTGCAGCCAGGGACCTGTTCAGGGGTTTTTCCTCAGCAACCCTGGGTTGTCCAATCTTTCCAGGGGTATCATATGCCCCTGTTCCACAAGGAATCCCTCTACAGTTAGTCCTGTGCATCTCAGAGTATGGGCATGCAGCATCTTTCTGTCCAGACATTTGGCCCACAATTTAATTGCAATATGTTAGCAGGCATGATTATAAAAACCAAAATTAGAATGCTGCTTAAAGAAAAGCTTTTTAAGCTTCAAGTGCAGGAATAATTTGATGCTTTGCCATGTCATTCTAATTCAGGATGAAAATAAGAGTTGGGGTAATTAATTTCCTTTGGGAAAAAAACCAAAAAACACCTCTGCTCCCTATTACCTGTATTGTACTTACTTTATTTAAGGGTAATGGAAAAAATTCATATATCAAATGTCCTTAATTGTGAAAAATCCCCCAAAGCCTCTGTTTGTAGGAAAATAGAATTTTTGCAGTTCTTGCAGAATTGAGTAAGCAATTATGCAGTAGGACAGAAAACTTCCAGTTTTGTATCATATTTAGATACGGTGAAAATAAGATTAAAAGGGGACATGAAGGAAAATTGTCCAGCTGATCTACTTAAAACTGACTAGCGTTTTAAAAGCAGATTTGTAATATCACTAAAAATTGACAGGCTGTAGTGATAATTATACACTGGCTTCACCTCTGCCACGTATTTGTCTTGTATCTGTGAGCGCTGCTTTAAGGACCAGGATCACATTATCCTGATGTAGCAGCTCCAAGAACATCACTTCTGATGATCCTCCTTGGGCAACTGGCAAGTCTTACATGCAGTCTAAAGGCATGATCCCTGGGGCCCAGGTAAGCTTGCACAGCCAGCAGGCTCAGACACAACTTGACTACAAAGTTGTCGGGATCATCTTAAATTAGTAATGGGGGTGCCCACATAACATAGAAAATGTTCTGTATTTGCCCTTTTTTTTTCTCCTTCTTATTGCTGCAGGTTACAGAATCACAGAATATTCTGGGCTGGAAGTGACCCACAAGGATCATCAAGTTCAACTCTTAAAGGAATTGAACTCAGAACTTTGGTGTTATTAGCAGCATGCTCTAACCAACTGAGCTAATCTCAGGGTAAGATAAGGTCATGTAAAAAGTTTATAACTAAGAGTTAATGGAATCTGGCTTTAAAAAATCTTGGATTAACATTTTACCATGTGGTTCTTTACTTGTTTTGCATTATATAGAATTTCCTAGATGTTGTATAAAAATATTTTGGCAACAGCCTGAGAGAAAAATAAACAGAACAATCTGAAATATGTGTTCAATCCAAAAGAAAGCAAAGGACCACAAATCAAATAGATATAGAAAACAATAACCAGAGTAGAAAGAAGGAATGTTAAATAAAGAACATGGATATGTTGTGTAAAATCCTGTCAAGACACATCTCTGAAAAAGTAGATTACTTGAATTACCCCTAAAGAGCAAAACCTGAAAAATTGCCAGAGAAGTATTTAAGAGTTGAACAGGGAAATGTTTAGCAGGGAAAATATAGTTACTAAGCCCATAATGTTTGTGCAAGTTTATACTGCCAAAAAAAAAAAAAGGTAGCTATCATAACAGTCCAGTAAATAACCTAGTTAGAACTTTCTTACCCTTCACTCAGGCTCAACAAGTACTTCTCCTAATACAAGGGAGAGAGATATCTGAAAATGCTAAACATGTAAAGTAAGCATAACTTGTAATATGCTTCCCAGAGCCAGCAGGAAGAGACAGAAAAGATAATGACTTGTAGAAGTTTTCCTAGTTTTTTTTCCGAAGCCAGTGCTAGAACACATTGAGTCATCATCATCTGTAGAGATTTCACTGAGTTCGATTGGATATTTCCATACATTTTGAATGCCATCCCAAGGCCAGATTTGCAATCTTCATTCAATTAACTGTCATGTACAGTCCAGGTCCTGTTCCTGTGCACCATATGTGTCTTTATTGTGCCTGGTGCCTTAATCTGCAAGGTGCCTCAGATGTATCCATGTGGTCATTTGGCAGCTGGATCATGAAGTCTTTTGTGACCAGCTATTTTCAATGTTTGTATCAACTGGAAAGCAGAAATAAATAATGATTACAAGAGGCAAATAATACTCATTTTATTGCCCAGTGAAGGCAAAGTTGGGACAATAGCAGAGCAGCTGTTTGGCATACTTTGTGGGATTTAGAATCCCTAACAGAGACCTAAGCACTTGTGTGTCCATTTGTGAGAATCAGTTTGGCTGTTTGTGCCAGAGCTCTATAGCTGCCAGCATTTCTATACTCTTTGTGCTGGGAAAAGTGTCAACTTGCCTATACATGCTAGATAAGCAAAGGCCATGAGCACATTTAGGGGAATGACCAGGGAAAAAGCATTTTCATTTATTCACTGTTAGCACTGAAAAGCAACAAGGAGTGAAATATAACCACTGCCACAAGCATGAGAAGGATGTCACCTTGGGAATGGCATTAGGCAACCAGCAAAAAACTAATTTCCAGTCTGATGCCTCTTACATTATAAGCTACTTTTCTGAGAAAACCCACCAAAAAAAATTAGATGTCATTCTTTGGTATCTGCAATCAGCTCTTAAGAGTATAATTTCTCCCTCCAGCAAAATAAAATTAATGGATTTACTAAGGAAGTAATATATAAAATAGATATTAGCTATATACTTTGACAACTCCTTTTTAGAAGAGGTTAAATCTGATTGCAGATGGGTGAAGCTTATGCTAAGGCACTTGTGAATATTCCATAATTAAAGCGGTTTATTTTTAGAATGAAGTCCCTGATATGATCCCTACAGTTCTGTTTTCATTATGGCATGCAAAAGAAGTAAGAATTTGTCTACCTTAAAGTAGATCCTTCTCTGTGACTGCGTTTTGATTCCTTCTCATCTGTTAGTATTGATGAGTATATTGACAACTGTCACTTCTCTTCCAACTTATTTCAGTCTGTGCCTGGCCTATATGCATTATTCTCTTACAATTCCACTTGTGGAGAGGTTCCATCTCTTTAGACCAGTAGAAAAAGCTTTGAATTTAATATTTGAATTGAATGTATACAGTACCATAGAATATAGTTGAATATTAAAGAGAATTATATAGATATTTGTGTCAAGAGACAAAAAAAAAAAGAAAAAAAAAGAAAAAAAAAGAAAAAAATAAAGAGCGAGAAAAAACAGAAAAAATGACACCAAGACTTCAGATAGATCCACAGAATACAGAGGACATATTATTTCAAAAGTAATGGACTGTGCCACAAATTAGGAAGAAGCAAATAAAACTTTTAAATGTAAAAATATGCATTAATTAACATTTTCAATTACTTATATTCTCATGTGGTAAAAGAGGTATTTGTGAGTGAAGGGTTTTAAGAGCATTTCTCACAAGAAATGCCAAAAATATATGGTGATATGGGATATGGTGGTATGGGATTTAGCCACCTAAAAATAATGGCTAATTGCTTTCTGACTGTTTGAGGGTGTTTTATTCTTTTTTGATAGGAAGTGAAATCTGTCACCATTGGCTGAATGATAAGTGGAGTAATTAATTGCAGGAGCAATTAAGTAGTATTTACTCTATTCTGTGTTTTTTATGCAGTGAATAGCTCTAAATTCTAAACTTAAGCCAGTAAGACAGCTTCAATTGTGTCATGAATTAATTATGATCTGCATAATATCCATCAGAGAGAAATGTCTGACCTAATGAAAGGAAGAGCCTAGAGCACACTTTGAGTCTCTCTTTCTCACTTTATTTCTTTATTTCCCTTTCTCTCTCTGCTGCTGACACAGAACTTTCATTCCTTTCTAGTTAATTAACCTATCTGCCCCCTACCTGGGCTCCCACCTCCACTAAAGACCTAGAAAGACATTTGCTGATAGCACAGTTCAGTTGACTTGATTGTCTGTATTCTTGCATACACTTCATCTGCATGTTTATGCTGCATGTTCTTCAAGGTACTGCTACTCCATGTTTGACCAGGCAAACCTCAGACTTCATTACTGTTTCTTGACTTCTCACAAAATTTTTGTTACTCACATATGAAAACATTTTTTTCCTGTTGAAATAACTTGAATGTACATTAAATGGGTTTGTCAATTACACTAAATTAGGAGAAGCTGTGGACACCCTTGAGAGCAGAGAGGCCTTAAAGAGAGTTCTGGATATCATCAACAATATGAAATTTATCATGGACAGGCACCATGGGATGGGGTAATCAAGGTTTTACATACAAACTGGGTGATAAAAGGCTGGAGAGCAGTCCTGCAGAAACTGATCCATGGGTTTGGGTTGATGATAAATTTATCATGAGTCAGCAGTGCCCTGGCAGACAGGATGGCTGACCATGTCCTGGGATGCATCAGGCACAGCATCACCAGCCAGGCAAGGGAGTGGAATGTTCTTCTCTGCTCTGCACTGATGTGGGACCACCTCAATTACTGTGTGCAGTTTGGAGTGCCTCAACGTAAGAAGAAAATCAAACTATTAGAGTGTGTCCAGAAGAGGGCAAGCAAGATGGTGAAAGGCCTCAAAGGCAAGACTTTTACGGGGTGGCTGAGGTCACTTGGTTTGCTCAGCTTGGAGAAGTGAAGGCTGAGGAGTGATCTCATCAAAGTCTACAATTCCTCAAGGTGGGCAGCAGAGGAGGTGGAGGAGGAAAAGGTGTTTATCTCCTCTCTCTGGAGAGCAACAATAGAACACAAGGAAATGGAATGAAGCTGTGTCAGTAAAACTTCAGATTAAATATTGGAAAAAGGTTAATCACTGAGAGGATGGTCAGTCACTGGCTCCACAAGGAACAGGCTCCCCAAGGAAGAGGTCATGGCACAAATCTTGTAAGAGTTCAAGGAGCATCTGGATGATGCTCTTAATCATATGGCCCCTTCCAACAAGAGATATGCTGTGAGTGTATGATGCTATGAATCAAGGAAAGGGAACTGATGAAAAAAGCAGACCAAATTAAGAAATTAAGAGGCAGTAATATTTTTCTTATAGAATTTGTTTATTAGATCAAGGAAATTATTGTGATTTGAAGCCAAGGTCCTTCATAGAACATGTATTTGGACAATTTGTGTTTTGGTTGGTCATAGAATTAAAATTCTTCTAATGTCATTAACTGTTTATACCAGTGATTAACTCTGTTTTCAAACTATAGAGAAAAAAATAAGCGAAGAATTGTTAAATATTGGAGATTTTCTCAGCTATCGATTGCTTTGTTTCACTGCATTTTTTTAGGAATGTTATAAACATTTTTAGATCCCAGATGTCTGTTAAAAGCAAGATTAGAGACATACTACAACGTACAGGGGTATGCTTAACAAAATTATCCCTCAATGAAAAACATACCAACCACTTGCCTTAAAAACTCTTGCTGATTTCAGGCAACTGTTCCACCCAAAGCTAGAAGCTGTATTCAGCATCTGGGTTAGAGGCTGGTCCTATCCTGTGCCTTCTTGCAGTGCCTTTAGAAGTCATTCAATCACTGTTGTCAGTCTTCCAGTCCACCACTTCCACAGTACCTTCCTGTTTTGATTTCCAACACCCTCATGGCCTATTTCTTCTTTCTACTGTGTGTGAGTGGAAAAAAGGCAGATTCCCTAAAGACTACTGGACATTAAGGAAGCACAATATGAACAAAGTCATAGAGATTCAAGTGCTGTGGCATAGGCATTAAGTAGCTTAGGGCTTAAGAGGTCTCAAAGCCTAGTTCTCATCTCTATCTTAGAGGCCTGTGCCCTGTTACCAGGTCTGAAGGACAATTGTGATGCATTCTCTAATGTGCCATTTTAAAGAGAAATGGAGTCATGCATTCCTTCTCGTGATATGAAAATTTAAACTTCCTGGATAGTTGGAAAATGCAGCGTGCTCTAGACAGGTGACTACTATGGATCGAGACCCTGGACTATGTCATCAGTGTGAGTGAATGACCACAGGACCCATTCTGTTGAATTTCAGTAAGGTTGTATTGGATTACATGAAAAATTCAACATAAGAACCCAATATGGGATGAGATATTAGTAAGCATCTTAAACATCTTAGTCCTAGATATATATATATATTTATATATATAGTATATGAGTATATATAGTAGGTGTGTATATACATATATCAAGTATATATATTTCTTAAAAAGTCCAGATGATAAAGTAGAAAGGAAGAAACATGTTAAAAACAAAATTAATATCATGAAAGATTTATTATCAGATCTTTCTTCATTTTACTTTCCATAACAAATTTGCATATATGAGGAAGAAAGAAAAAGCATGAGTAAGCAAGAGTAGGTCAAGAAAAATGACAAAGATTCCAATGATTGTTATTAGTAGTGTCATTAATAACCCACTGCAGCCATGGAATCTTAATACGCTCCCACATCCCATGGCAAGTAATTGTGTCCACCCAGAAAAACTGGTTTTGTTTTCAAAATTTTGTAACAAAAATTGTCATCTATTGTTTTATTTCTGCAAAGTTATATCTCCCATCTGTAAAGCAATTTACACTTTTAAAATTGTATTATATTACCCCAGATTCAATTTTAAAGCAAAATAAGGGGTTTCTTACGTAATGTGTTATTTGAAGGAACTTCAAAGAACATGATTAAAGGACAGGCTATGCTATAACACTTGGTAGCAATTTAGCATTTGTTCTGATGGGTAATTTCTGGTGTTCTTTCCAGTCAGTGATCAGTTATACAGGACCATGCAGAGTTTCCCCAAGAACAGCAAAATTAAAGGAATATAAAAGCAAATATATGAATGAGGAATTATTAGATCCAGAAAGTTACATCTCTTAATTTTAAAAAGATTCATGAGCTAAGCAAGGCTTTGGAATACTTTGTGGGTGTTTTTTCCTCATGTCCCAATAAACGTAAGGATAGAACTGAGACATTTGAATATATTTTTCGCTTTGAGTATTTAAGAAGGTAACAGCATATGCATTAGTTATTCCATTCAAAAACTATAGACATTCTGCTTTTAAAAAAACCCCACTGTAGCATTCACAAAGAAAATAATCAAGAATAGTGGTGGCATTTTGCACTCTGTTCTCTCACTGAGTTGTTATATGACCTTCAGAGACGAAGATACTTAACTTTCCCGAACCTCTCTTTACTTTCCATCACACTGAAAAATATCATAATTCTATTTATATTAAAATCTCTGCAACAACTGGCCTTAATCCCATGAAATTAATGGAATGAAATTATTCTCCTTCTTGAAGATAAACATGCACTAAAAGCATATGAAGATTGAGGCTTATGAAAGTTGTAGGATCATGCCATAAAGAAATGTAGAATGTTCTACAGAAAATTTTTACAAATAGATGTTAGTAGTAATCAGTCTGAAGTAGAAACAAATTTTTCATCCTAATGTTTCAGAGGGAACAGCTGTGAGCAGATTCAGCTCAATTTTGGGAGGCAAAGCACCTTGAGCAGTCAAGCACCACTAAACTTTCATATGCAACATGCATAACTCTAAGCTTCCCTAGAAATAATTAGCTAAATATATATCCTTGAATGTTTTACAACATAAAACATTCACATATCTGCCTATGCATACCTATATCACTTAACTGCAATTTATCGTTGGCGTCATTTTTATGTTCTGAAATCAGGGAGTGTACATATCTCCAAATAGAGAAAAAAAAAAAGCCCAGTTGATTCAACACTCCTACCCAGGCTTTGACAATTTTTGACAATTGCACTTTAATCACATTTTGTCAAAGCAGATTCAATAGTTTTTGAAAGTCACTAACATTTTTTTTCTAGATGCTGTGCCAAAATAACCATGCCAAATTTCAAGACTTTGATGTTTCAGTTTAAAGTTTTTTGCTGAATCCGGCTATAAATGACACACTTTTTAAAAACATTTTTTTGCACTCGTCACAAGACTCAATTTCTAGTGCTTCTGGGATTTTCAAGCCCTTGCTGTCTTAGAAAAAATTGTTAACATTTGCAAAATATTTTTACATTTGGATATCCATCATAAGCTCAACATATGCAGTTGTTTGCAAAGATGTGGAAATATAGAGACTTAGCACAGGCTACCATAATTATTACTAATCAATATTTTGTCCTGATCCTGTAAGTTTCCTTTAATTATTTTCAAATGTATCTAACAATATATAGATGGCTCAAGTAAGAGGTTCATTATACTGCAATTATTCTCCTTCAAAATAATCAGCTTGGTCCTTTCTTTCTTTCTTTGTCTTTCTTTCTTTCTTTCTTTCTTTCTTTCTTTCTTTCTTTCTTTCTTTTTCTTTCTTTCTTTCTTTCTTTCTTTCTTTCTTTCTTTCTTTCTTTCTTTCTTTCTTTCTTTCTTTCTTTCTTTCTTTCTTTCTTTCTTTCTCTTTCCTTTTCTCTTTCTTTCTTTCTTTCTTTCTCTCTCTTTTCTCTCTTTCTCTCTTTCTTTCTCTCTTTCTTTCTTTTCTTTCTTTCTTTCTCTCTTTTCTTTCTCTCTTTCTTTCTTTTCTTTCTCTCTTTCTCTCTTTCCCTTGATTCTGATTTTGGAATACTTTGCCGTTTTGGAAAAGGAGGACCCAAGTAAAAAAAGGAAGTGTTTATTTAGTTGGATGGACAGACTTAGGGTAATTTAGTGGCAAGTTTAGTTAATTTAACTAACTTAGCTAACCTTTTTACTTATTTAACATCTTTTGTAAATCAGAACCTTCTTTTACTTTGCAAGGAGAGCACATAGCTAAAATACAGTTCCAAAGCAGGGAGTTTAAGTACATTTTAATGGGATTATTCACTGTTAATTGCCAATATGAGCAACATTCTCACAAACTGATCCAATGCAAACAAAGTGTGGCTGGGAACTAGGTGGAAAAATGTGTTCACAGATAATCTCATCAACCATATGCACATTCATGGAAATAATATGGGGTTTAGGGGGTTTTTTACCACTTTTTTTTTTTTTTTTTTTTTTTTTTTTTTAGTATGCAGTGATTCACTAGATAGCAAAAGCCACTAGGTGGCATTTGTGATTTATTAGGCTGGAAGCGCTGGTTTAAATATTCCAACTAATCCTTGGTTTCGAGAGAACAAGACATTTAACATTCCAAGGCATTTAAATCAAAGACCTTCCTCCATAATTAGATAAATGCATAGAATTTGCACTTCTGCTACATCATTTAGAAACCCACTTTCTGAAGTTTCCATTCAAACCTTAGATGTTCTTAGGCATGTATTCCCTGACCCCACAGCACCATCTTACGTAAGTAATTACTTGTCTACAATTAAGCTGTAAATAATGTAATCATTCCATTCTTGTCCTGTCACTCTAGTCCCAACCACAACAAATAGGGCTAATCACATACTTACTCAAGTGTGTAATTATTTACAGTTAAACTTCTGTCACTTTCACCCTGTTTGGAAACAGTAGAACACAACCTGTAATTAGCAAATGTTGCTGCAGGCACTTTACTTGGAAATAAGCCATGGATTCAGCACCTATGTGAGCAAAGAGGTAAAGCCTTTGATCCAGGATTCTGGCATGGATTCTTCTCCTTGGGCTATTCTATTATCAGCCCCGAATAAGGCAGAGAGATCAATGAATTATTATTATGTCAAATAAGTCTCTTGAAAAATCACTTGTCTCCTCTTTGTCAGAGAATTTATATGCATTTACATCATGCTTATATGCATGAATATATATGTATGAGCATATATACCAATGTTATACCAATGTATATGTATTAATGTGTATCTGAGGATGTAAGAATTAATCAGATTTTGATTTTCTTTGAAATGACAGTAAAAATCCACAGATTAGATTGACAGATATAGACCTTGACTTGTCACTTTTTATATGGTTACTGGTCACTTCTTTCCTTGGTTGGAACCTGACACTGTGATAAAAGAAATCATTATTTCTTGAAATTCGTTCAAAGCATTATATTCAGCAAAACACAATTATATTAACAGGTGCAGAAACAACTGTATGTAAACATGCCACTAAAAAGACTGGTCATAAAGCAAATGTCTTTGTGCCATACCCTGGTTTATTGTACTGAAGCATTCCAACTCAGAAATCATTGTCTCATAATAAATTGAGCACATCACACATGTTACATTAAACCGTATGTACCCTCATTTCATACTGAGTCAGGTTCTGTCACATGCACTCAGCTTGAGCTATTCCTTACTCTATCCCAAGGGCTGGTAAAGAACTATTCAGCCTGAAAAAGGAGGCAGAATTCTTCCCATGGAGAAGATTGGAAAATTAGAAAGAACTCATTTGCCACCTGCCCTTAGAAGTAATTCCAGAAGCAGATGGAATATGAGATTAAAAACAGGACCTGTTTTTTGCTTACTGGCACATAAGCAGATCATTTAGAAGAAAGACTGGGTAAGAACAGGCACAGAAAGTAATTGTCCTAACACTTGTTATCAGTTTATCAAAGACAGCAGACAGTTCATTTCTTCCTTCCCTTGTCTTGTTCCCTGTTTCATCCTCAATATGCCTCATTTTGTAACTGTTCTCATAGATGAAAGTTGTTTTACACCCAGAAATCAGGGTGAGTTCACAAAAGATAACACAGATTTTTAATACGTCTTTTTGTGGGAAGACACTGGATTTGAAATTCTTCATTAAATTCTTCAATACATGCTTTGGACACTATCAGAGGCGCAATTACTCCCTGTATGTGACCCTGCTTGTTTTGAGTCAAACAGCTGGTGCAGGTCAGTGTAAGGAGGTGAGGGGTTTAGCTTAGAATGTTTCAGTAGACACTGGATGAAAGGAACAAAGGGAGTGAGAACACAAGTTATCAAGGCACTTTTGTGATGTGAATAGACAGAGTTGTATACTATGAAACTGGAAATCATGAAAATTAATTATTCAATGTGCCTACCAGTCAGTCTGTAGAAAGGAAAAGTCTGAGGATTTCATTGCAAGTCCTTAACGATTTCTGGCAAACAGGTTTCAATAAAATGCCTGGGTATCCAATTACCATGGAAACAGTCATACTGGATGGAGTCTGTGGCACATAGCTAGTTAGTAGTCAGTTGCTGTTGAATTACAGTGATATGAAATTGCTGTAGTCTCAAGATACTTTTTGAAATGGCAGTAGCTGCCTCCCAGTATAATGACTTACTTGAACAGTCTATATCAGCCAGAACAAAATGCTCAGTAAATGTTTCCAAGTTGACAGCTATTCTGTTAGGGAGCTATTATTTGCTGTCAATATGATGCAGGGAGAATGCAGACATGCTGGCCTTTGTTTACGTTTTTAGCTACCTGCTAAGACCATGACCTTTTGCTGCTGATGGTATACATATGTTGAACATTGTTTAAACTGTCTTCCCACCACTGACAGACATAACCTGCCAGATTACATTATGCAAATGAGTTGCAAGGGATATAAAATAGAATTTTATATTTTTCTACCTAGTAATGCTTACCACATCTTCGTATTTATGACACTTTAAAAAATATGTAATCCTTGGAGGAAAGTGAGCGATTCATATAGTTATTGCATATGATTCTTCCACAACACCAGAAAATCTGTCAAACTGTCATTGCAAGCTGCCATCTCAGAAGCTGCCCTTCAGAGTCTTAATTTCCCTTTCCTTCCCCCTCACACCCCACTAAGATTATTTACAAGACTCTGGTAACCACATCTGAAATGAGCCCTTGTCAGATTATTAAAGATTTGTAAACTGCATGAGAGAGCAAACTACAAGACGTGCTGATGAGGAGTTGGGTATATCAGTAATGCACACAGTCAGTTTCTTGTTATAATTTGAGGGTAGTATATGTTTCAAGGATTTACCTGCACACTAAGCTTTTTTCCCAGGTAAACCAGCTGCTGATTCTATTATCTTTCAACAGTGTATAAAACACATCCTTGTGTCACCAGCAAAAACAGGAAATAAAGTGCATTAGGATTTTTTCTTTACTACTCAGTATTCTCAATGTAAAAAAATATGTTTGAGTTGCAGTAAGTCATCAGCAATGCAAAATATATGCAATAGATGCATTGTATTAACTAACTTTTCTCTCTCCTAAGCTATGTGTTTCATGGAGAAGGTCAAGTTTTCTGTTCACAGTTCATTAAAAAAATTTGCTCAATTTTTGTTCACTGAAATGTGAGATTTTGACTCCTGAAGTTCAAAGTGATACTTTTCTTACAAATCCACATGATTTTTTTGTCTAAAAGCATGTAAAACTGAATTAATGATGTCTTTATGTTTGCAATCCATCACACTGAAAACCAAGTCTAAGAAATTGATACATGCAGTATGCTGAAGGGCTCGACAATGTAAATGTTACACTTCCAAATCTGCGGAGATTTGGAGTGACTTGTTAAAAGCTGTTATGAATTACAAAACTTCTTTCTAAATCCGGAAGGTTGTCACAATATTTGAGTTTTTTAAACTTTTCTATGTTAAAAACTACAGAAACACAGATACAATATATGCCTCATGATAAGTCTTAATCTGACTGCTGTTTTCTTAGCCCTGAATTTAATGAAAGAATTTACATTATCCAGAATATGGATGATATGGATGGTCCTCCACAGCTGAAGGTTAAAAAAAAATTTGGGTACAGCTTCAGTATTAAGAAAATAAATCATAAAATGTGATTAGGTTGAAAATTTAGAAATCCCTAACATGGCTGCAGTTTTTGAATAACATTTCAAGGTAAAGTTAAAAAGTTAACACACATGAAAGCTTTTTGCCTTTTTTACAGTAGAGTGAAGAACATATTCTACATGATATCTGTTGCTTACCGTTTCTATGGAAGATGAGGAATTTGGTCATTAGTCACTTGTAGCTAGGTGAGGTAAATCCACCCAATTTATATTTTTTTGCAATGTAAGAAATTCCATATCAAAATACATTTTATTAATTCTCATTATTTTTAGGGACCAGATTTCCTAATCATTTATTCACGTTACAGTTGTGAGACTGCTTCTGCACAATCAAGTTCACCTCATAGTCAAATCCACAAAGTGAGAGCTCAGCACTTGGTAAAATCTGGATGCTTGGCTTCTGGCATAAACTTTCTGGAGCTGTGGTTTGAAGCTTTGGGGAGCTGGTTACTCTGTGGCTGAGTCATTGAACTCCAGGTAATACTAAACATCCACATAGGGATGTGGCTTGCACAGGTTTGAGTCTCATGACTTTTCAGCTCCAGCTAACAGTTTGAAAAGTAGTCCAAGTTACCTCAGGGCGGTCTACTTTAAAAATAAGATGCTTTTTCTTAGAAGTAAACTGCACAGAATCTCAGATGTTGGTCAACCTTAGGTGATCTCACAAAGTCTGAGGGGAAAAAAACACAGGCAAAGGAAAGAAGGCAGGAATTCCTAAAAATTGGATAGAAAAACATTCTCTGAAGAACTCTGTCATGGAAGGCTATAAAATACTGAGATTTTCTTATGTAACAGTTGCTCTATGGTTGTGGAAAAAGGGTAACTCCTCAATTTAAAGCAAAAAAATGGCTGATCTGATAGGTATTTTTAAGATGTTTCTCTGAAGTTCTTATTGATTGTCACTGCTGAAATAATACAACAGCATGAGTCAAGATATAAACTAAATTCATGTTGTATCCTCCCCATCACACAGGACTATATATATCCCATACCATATGTGCATAAAGTGAATATGACACTTACTGAAGTTGAAGAAATAAATCTCATGGATTTATGTTATTTCTTGTACAATTTATGGCTGGCATGGCAACTTTCAGCTCCTTTCTCTCTGCTATTAATTTTTGTACAATTATTCATTTAAATAGTTTCTCCTGAAAATGCAGCAGAAATTTAATGTCTATCCAAATTCATTCTAAATTAATTCATTCTGTTTAATGTTACTCAAATGAATACAAAAGGAATTAATCATCATTTGAAAAATACTGAAATGCTTTACCCTTTAAGCTTTAATATACTGCTAGGTTGTATGACATTAGATATTAATCCATAGCTAAGCCCCTAGATGCAAGGATTTGGGAAGTATTGGGAGGTGTCTACATCTGTAACTAGACTGGGGAATTTTGTTCTCATCTCCCTTTTAAAGTGATACTTATGCATGTTCTTTTAGTTCTTAATGTTTTTAATTGGTATTTTTTCTCATAGCTTTTAACCACTCTCTTGAGTCAGAGGCCAAAAAGGAGTTATGTCTGCATAAGCTTGTTTGGACACATGCACTCTGGTGCAAATAAAGGGATGCAGTGGGCAAGACTTGAAGATGGAGAGAGATGTGTAAAATACAGAAATTTCATAAAGTGTCTCCACAGGTTTTCTTTCCAGTTATCAGTTCAAGTTAATGATGTTTGCTAAATTCTTACCAAGGTACCTTTGCCTATCAGAGGATAGTACAAGATAAGTTTCTAACAATTTAAATGTCTGGAGAATTGGTTTCATAATAAAGTGCACATAGGTCTCTATTTATTTCCCTCTAATTTTTTATCACTGCCATCCCGCTGCTATTCTCTGACATTGCAGTACTAGATAATATTGTGAACTACTCAGAAGATAGAATCACAATAATGCAGGATAATTCAGCCTGGGAGGGACCTTAAGTAGCTCCTGCCAAAGTTAAAACAGTCACAAGGCCAGAAAAGTTTCTCAGAACTTTATACATCAGGTCCTGAAAACCTTAAAGACCAGATACTTAATGACTATGGGCAATGTGCTACACTGCTTGACAGTACTGATGAAGAAATATTTCCCTCACATCCATTTGTACTCCTCCTGTAAACCAATGTGAAGAGACTGACTCTGGATTTGTGACGACCTCCTCACAGGTATCACCACTCTGTCATGTGCCACCTGGCACCTTCCCTTCCTTGGGCTGAACAAGCCTAATTCCTCCTCTGCTTTATCATCATGCTTTAACCAGTTTATCCTTCCTCAGTTACTGCTTTTCAGGAAAACTGAATGAATGTCTCCCAGCATGGATTCCATTCTGGGGAACAAAACCAGTGTGTGGTGGGGTATAAACATGTGCGGTAATTTGCCTAGTCCTGTTCGACTGATATTCTCATGTAGAATGAACTACTTCTAAACATCAAAGTACAGACATTTACAAGGAAGCAAAAGGGAAGTCAGTGCTTATGCACTAGCATATTTTTGAATACAGAAAGACTGTTTCTTCTTTCAGAAGGACTTGAAAGAAGAAATAGTAGCCATTGGTAGACGCATGTGGCCAGTGACTGCACTAAATATTGCAGCAGATGTATGACAAAGAAAAGCCATGTCTGATGGGGGTTTTCTGTATCCTTTAGTGGACTGTTTGGCTATTTGTCTTTTGAAGGTAATCTTTCTGTCTCTTCTTATCTAGTTCCAATTTCCTGGAAGGAAATGTACAAATCTGTCCCACCAGAAAAGATCCATCTTTGAATTCCAAAGTTCGGTGAAATAGTTAATGCCTTTACCCCAGATTCAGATTTTTGTTCTAACTGTTCTAAATTTAATGCTTCTGCTCAGGAACCAGAATTTTATTGTGAATTGCCTAATAGAATTATAACCTAAATTTACACAGTGAGGTAAAACTGTCACTTCAAAATGTGGAATAACTGAAAAGAATAGCTGTTACATGATCATAAGAAATCTGAGGAACATTCTTCATCATTTTCAGTAAACTGCGGCTTATTTTGAAAGCAAGATTAAGAGGAGAGCATTAATACCAGCAAAACCAAAATGTCTGTGATATGATGTGTGGTAATTTTTCTGCATGTGAATAATCACAATAGTGACATCTCACTAGGTTTGTCCTGTGCATACAGAGTTTAAATAAGGACCTCTGGTCTGCTAGACCTTGCTTACCACAAAATAAGTGAGGTACTGCTTTGAAGGTCAATTCTAGTATCTGCATAAACATTCCAGCATGTAAAAACCTCCTAACAACCAGATGATGCTTTCAACATGTGATCTGCTCTGTATAACACTGTCATCATGAGAAACAGTTGAATACCAATTTATCTGCAGCTTTGCTGAAAGGTTTATAGCACAGTGAGTGGTAATCACATTAGCTGCCTTTATCACTTGGACTGTACATTACATTAACATAATACAATTTTATAGCTTTAAGAAATATTAAACTGAAACGAGGGCAAGCAGCGCTTCAGTAATGGATTTACAACATCTCTTATCCCTACTCAGCTACAATGTCTATAATCAGAGAGAATAATATTTGAACTTCTTTAGAAAGAGCTGTTCATTTCAAACATTGTGTTATTCTGCTAAAGAGTTGCAATCTAATTGGTTTGTTGAGAGATGCAGAGAGTACTTTTGTCCTTAATCCTGATTTTAAATCGCTCTAATTTTTTATTCTTATATATATCCATAACAGAGAGACACATGCATGCGCACTTACTTCTGTAAGAGATTTTGAGACAGAAAAATCTCTTCACTACAAGGATATCACTGAAACTCGGTTAAGATGAATAAATAATTTGCCTTGAGTCTTCTAAAAATCTCTGATTTTCCTCCAGGTACCTGAAGTAGCTTTGGCTTGTCCAGCATGGAACATCAATAAGTTAAACAGCAAAAGCAATCTAATTAATCTTCTTCTCACCCAAATCATCTCCCTGAAGTAAGGGAAAAGAACACAGCAAACAAAAACAACTGTTCCTGTTCTAAAGAGTGTTTGAATGAGTAATAGTAGAAGCATATTTTCCTTGTTTCCACACTCTGACAGAGGCATGAAACTTGAAAATAAGAACCAAAGGCATTACTGAAATAAGCTTCGTATACTTAATCCCTTATATAATTTTTTTTTTTGCCAATCTCAGTAAAAATAACTGCTAGCAATAGCCAGACACTGAAATTGATCTGCAAATTGTTCACAAGAATACTTATATCTCCTGTCATCGTTCCTCAATGGTCCACTGCTTGTTTCAGGACTGTCAGTGTTCCTAAGCCTTCATTTAAAGTTATATTCAACCTTCTCATTTGGTAAAGATCTGACCCACAGCTCACTAGCTCTGGTGAAAATAGAGAAGGAATCTAGAGTCTGTTCTAAGACTCTTGCAACCTTTTATCATCCTCAGCATATTGTTTTGTTCTTTTGGGACACAGGCAGCATTTGCAGTCACAAGCCCTGATTATTCAGGCCAAACATTTCCTTATTGGCTTAAGACTTGGGACCAGGGTCTCACACTAAAGGAGTTGCCCACACTTAATCTTCATGCCAGATATCCTTCGAAGTCACAGTATGCTGCTTGTGAGACTTATCTGTAGAAGCGGCCTCGAAGTCCTTTTGTAATTCAAGTGAAGTTTTATTGGTTTTTTTGTCCATTAGCAACTGTTAAATTTTTCTGCAGCTGGCTTCCAGGAAAAAAATTGAGAATTAGCCTTTTTAAGCATGACATATGTAATTTTTTTCCTGTGTAATTCACTGGTCCATTGTCCTTTTTTTTTAAATTATTTGCACTTACAGCTGAATTGCATTTTCCCAAGTCTAAAAATATATACAGTGGAATTATACTAAGAAAGGAAGAAAGAAGAAGAAATTTTCTGGTTTCTTTGCCTGTTCATGACCTGTTTAAGCTCTTTATGACAGTGGCATTGCTTGTTCATGCAATTTGACTTGTTCTGGAGAATTTGCAACAGGGATCAACCACACAAGGGTATATTTATTGAGAGGCTGATAATCCTGCCAACCCTGTGGCTCTCCCAAATGCTCCACCTCAATTTCCAAAAATTGCACAAAGAGTCAGAGATGAATTGGCAACTCCACTGGAATGAACAAGTTTACTTTCTTGTTTGGCATTTCATATTTATTCAATTTTATCCAAAATATGGGAACTTTCCTGTCTCTTCACCACAGGATTTATAGCTTCCTTTCTTGTATGATTGTCTAACAGTATTCAAAGGTGTGTTTTGGAAATTCTTGTGCTGAAACTTTTCCTACTGAAGTAGAAATTGTTAAACCTCTATCAAGCATGTACCTGTGTTTATTATTTTATCCTATCTATGGTTGGTTGGGATTTTTCATGAGCTACTGTCTCTTCCCAATATCCTCCCGGCTTCAGAGTTTATTTATTATGGTGAGAGAAAAGTAAATGTCTTGAAAAAGCCTCATGAGTGGAGCATGATTATATAAAATTATCATCATCTTCCCTGTAGATGAACCAGTGGAGAACATCTATTTATTTGAATTTCAAATCTTTATATATACACACACCTATATATATTGCATTTCCCTTACATATTCAATGTTATTATGTGCTTCTTTCCTTTTTGTGCATAAAGAAAACACATGGTCTTGAGGCTAAAATTTAACTTAAAAATAAACATCAATTTGTTGCTAGTTTCAGTTCATATACTGACTGCAGCAAGAGTGTTGCAGCTTTCTTGTGCCTCAGATTATCTGGATAGGAAATATAGATGAAATGTTGTTAAAGTTGCCTCTTGGGCAATACAGAGACTTGTTATCTTCAGGAGATAGGCAAGAGATGCATGCATTATTACTGACATTGGAATAAGTCCACCAACTTCTTAGATGCGAAGTATACTGGGATATCTCCGGTGCATCTGGTAAAATTGAAGAATCTCTGCTTGGACTTTGTGTGGTTAAATGTTACATTTATTACTTCCTAGTGCCAGAACTCAGCAGTTGAAAGCTGTGATTCACAGAATAAAACGCCTCTGACCTCCTGTAATGGATGGCCGGCTCCCCTTTTGTCTCCGGGAGGGAGCTGTGGTGGGGCACTGAATATTTTGATAGTTAATATATTTGCTATTTAAAAACCAATTTGGACATTAAAAGAAATCTTCATGTAACAGATTTCATTCATCTGCCTAACACAGTAAGCTTTGATTTAGGCAATCAAGATTTTCTTTATATTTAATTGTGTACACTGTTTTTCATTCAGTCAATGAGTTGTCAGCTTTTCATGTATTTTTAAAGCCTCACAAGTAGACGAACTGAAGTGCTGTTAATTATCAATTAAATTTTCTCAGAGTAGATTGTAAAAAGTTCAGATGAACCCAATTAGGAAGAATGCAGCTTTCTTCTGCACCTCTAGGCTCAATTATTTTAAAGTATATGATAGCACGGGAAAAAAATCAAACTTTTCCTATCAATTATAAATGTGCTTCTTAAATGAGATGCCAAAAAGTCAGAAATGCTTAATTCAAAAGTGAAATTAATAGAAATACATTACTCTGTTTGGCTTTTTAGTACCTGCATTGTCAAATGCTTTTACAAAAGAGATGACCTTGTAGATTTGTAGCCCTTTTTTATCTGTGATATTTTTTGGTTTAGAAATTTTTCTACTACTGGATGCTTGCTATAAATGCTGCACTTCTGCTAGCCAGTTCTAATCATGGTAGTATAAATTTGGGTGTTTATTTTGCTAGTTGAATACTTAGGATTCTCAGTTTCATAGGAACCTGCAAAATTTCCACTGTCCCATCGTGTCTTTTCATTTACCTTCCTTGATCAATAACTTTTCCCAGCATCATAAACATACTTGATGTGCAGAAGATCATGCTGACCCAAGTTTATTATCTCAGCACATTAAGCTACTGAAATAAGACGGTGGAATTCATTTCAAGAGAAGCTTAACAAGGAGTGTGTAAATATTCTGGCCTGAAAAAATAGATTTTCTGAAAAGAGGTGTTCAAAGAAATGAATGATATGCGGTGATCAGGATCTTTGTCTTTGCTAAGAGACATGAGAGAAAAATCTATTCAAAACTGGATTAGATCCCTATTTTGTCTTAAGGCCAAAGAAATGGACAACTTTGGATAGGACTGAATCTCCCCAACCACTTTTACTGGTCTTGACTGAAATAGCAAGCATCTTATAGTTGGGTTTTGTCTCTGCTAGCTGCAATGAAAAGCCATTCAAATACCACACTGACAGATGAAAGCATTTCAGTGGTAGGATTCAGTGTATTCATGAGCAGCTTGAAATCCTTCATTCTTTAGTTTAATATTCTTTATCTCTCCCCCCTTCTGTTTAACTCACTCTTGTATTTACAAATAATATTCTTCTCTTAACTTTCTATTCCTTTGGTTATCCCAGTAGCACTCACCTTTACCCATGCAGATTGAAGTTTTTTTCCTTTTAATATGGGTGATCAGAGTAGTTTACCATATTTCAGATGAGTGATGTGCAGAGTGATACTAACATTTCATGTTTTGTATTGGATGCATATCTCCTTGCAAATTCTAGAATCACACTTACCTTTCTCTCAGCTGGTTTCTCTTTGTGACACCTTCTGATCCACTTATAAGGCTAACTTCTTTTTCTTTCACTTCTGGCTGATGATCCTCCAGTTCATGACAAATTCTTGGTTTAACTCTTAACTGTGCACCATTGAGTATACTGTGCTGTTACATTTAATTCTATTTCCATTGCTCCACTCCTATAGTCATTCATTTCTTGCATGTTTTCAGGAAGCAGATTAGGGCAAGGATTTATCAGTCTCTTTTCCAGTTCTGATGACATCTTTTTGTTCCTAGACCTGCATCAGATTTATCTTTTAACGAAAGTCATAAGCCTAACTCATCTCTCTTATATTCTGTTCCTAAGGGCCTGCTTTTTATAAGCTTCCCACTCTCTTCTTCACTCCCTGTATTTTTTTTTAAATTTAGATTCTTTTGCATTAAATATAACAGTTCTATCTGTAGAGACTTTACATGTGCTGACTGTAACTGTTTGGATCAGCTTTCAGTCTGATGTTTGTACCAT
Source organism: Corvus moneduloides (assembly GCF_009650955.1). Taxonomy (NCBI): domain Eukaryota; kingdom Metazoa; phylum Chordata; class Aves; order Passeriformes; family Corvidae; genus Corvus; species Corvus moneduloides. Next base: position 29,333,942 of record NC_045481.1, on the reverse strand, counting down.
ACTGTGAACAACAGATATTAGTTTATGATAGGAGTATACATGACAAAAGAAATATTTAAAAAAAATATTATCCAACCACATACAAAATCCCCTCAGCAAAATAACAGAGCACTAAGTCTAAACTATGCAGAGTACATCTGTCTTATTCTAAATAAACACTATTACACAAATTGTTTCAACAAAACATGTACTGATGCATCAACTTTGAGATGCTGGATATTTTGATGCTCACTGTCTATAGCCATAATATTAAGGAAAAAGGTCATTAGTGGAATGGTGGTTGGTCTCAGCTTTGAATTCCATTTTATGATGAGAAAAATATTCTGGTTTCATTGTATTTTAAAACCTTTAAAAATTGGTGGTGATTTAGATAAATAACTTTTCTGTGAGTACGGTTATTAGCATCGCTTTTTATTGTGGCACTAAAACACACTTGTTTCTCTTTAAAATGTTTTTTTTACAGGACAGTAGTGGCATATATATCCCTGAGTCAGAGTCTGATGCACTCTGAACCATGAAAACATATCTGAGATCTTTCTAAGATGTAATATCTAAGACAAAGGAAAGTATAAACCCTTGCAAACTCAGTCTTGTTATTCCCAAAAAGATAACCATAAGGCTAAAAGTATTAATGTCAGCTGCAATCTTTCCTTCATCTCTGATAAAATTAAAATAGAAAATTAAAAAATAAAAATAATAAAAAGGAGCATGAGTTTGAAAATTATCGCTTTCTTTTGCTTTCATAAATCTGGTTAAAATATCTAGTTCTTCATTCCTTCTGGAGACTAATTTCTCTCAACCCCCATACCTCTTTCCAGCTTCTTACTATCCACACAAGAAGCAGCTGCATATTATGTACGAAGAAATGTTTTCAAAAGGGCCTGGTTGTCTTGAACCTCTGGTTTGTGTGGTTGGCCTTAGACATCTTTATGTTTCAAGAAAGCCAGTATTTTCACTCCAGTGGTTTTTGAAAGTCTGTCTCATGTGCCGTCACAAAAAGTGCATGCAAAAGTATCTTTTCTGCTTAATCTAATTATTCATTCAATTTATTAATGTATCTCCATTTTACTGTCTGCTTCCAGAAGCATGTATTTTCCAGAATCACATTATTCAGCTTTCATCTCTACTCCTTATTGTGGGAAGTATATCAAAGTAATCAAAACCAAAAACAATCACTCCACAAATTAGGTTTTAAACCCACACCTTATTGGGCTTAGTCTTTATTGATAATGCTTGAAAACTAAAGGTTTGAGGAAATTTGAAAAAAAATATTAAGTACAGCTAATAATGGTAAGTAATCGTTGTATCTAAGTGTACTCTTTCAATGTTTTCCTTGTTTAGTTTATCATTTTAGCTAGGATTTGGAACAGAAAGATAACACAAACTCAGTGGTTTTACCTATAAATTATATAACTGTATTTTTCTAAAATTAAATTAAAAAATCTGAAGAAATTATTAGTCCACCTAGGAACAAACAATATTCTAATAAGCCAAACAGGCAAAACTAATTTTATATTTTTTTCAAAAGAAGCTGCTTTCATTCTGCTGTGCATCCTTAAGCTGTTCACGTGCGTGTGCGTGCTGAGCAAATTGTCTCTACAGTCATATTTTTTCTACCCACAGATAATGCATCACCATAACAACTCTCTTTTTGTGCTGTCCTGAGTAAATCTGCTCCCACGATTCCCCTTGACTGAGATATGTTTCCCATCTACCAAGCCTATAGAATTTTTACAGCGGCAACTCAGCATTACTGCATTTGCAGCAATGCTCAGAAAGGATGTCTAATCTCAGCGTGGAGTACCATTTTACAACCAAGTGAAAAATTACATCATAGTGCTGTGGAACTTTAGATCAGAATTAGGACTTGCAGAAAAGTGAGTGCTAATACATGTGGACTGGACTCTTTCATGTCTTTACTTTAAACATTACTTTACATGTACTTTGTGTTTCAGTAGTTGGCTCAAACCCATGAAAATATCTAACCACTTAAATAGGCACTTTACAGATAATTAGTACTGAACCTGTTTAAATTCTGAAAATGCTTATTTACTTCCTTCTGAGACCATAACATTGGTAATTTCTGAAGATGCTTGTGTTTTTGTTTATTTTAATTTTTAGGCTCTGTAGACATCTAGATTTTGGCCAAGAGTTGCTCACGTGCCCATATTTTTTGCACCTAGGTGCACCCCAGAAGCTTGCTTTCTCTCTGATGCGTGCCCCCTATCATCTGAGTTGCATATTCCCTTATCTCACATCTGGAACTCATTTGAAAAATGCATTGTGAACACACATCTATTTCTGCTTAAAAAGAGAACAGGAAGTGAGATTAAATTTATTCTTTATTTTATAAATTAACTCAACTGTTAATAGACTCAGCCAAGTTGTAAAAATCTAGGGTTGGTGTCTTCCTTTGCTTTTTAAATTTTTGTTAGAGTGACTGTTAGTCATGAAATGATAGCAAAAGGTACTAGTGAAAGGTATTTTTAATTTCTTTTGAAGTTGCTCTATTTTGCACAGTATGATTAAATGCTTGCTGGGTCAAAGGAAAAAAATAGAGTAAGTAAAGTAACCACTAGGGAGAGATGTAAGAACTCAATATTAGTGTCATTGAACCCCTTATGTAATAACTTTTAATACTAAACACAGCAGGGCAGTTGCTATCCTAGAATGGTCACTACTGTGTTAGTGATATTTGCTTAGAACATGGATGAACTTTCAAATTTCAGCAGGCACTGAAACAGGTGTTTTAATCCCTATGTTACTACATTAGAAACTGTGAGTATCAGAAAGTTGGTGATATATTTCTTGAGAGCTCTATGAGACAAGATTGTGACAAGTGAATAGCTTCTGGAAGCAGTTGAAATTGTGACACACATATCCATTCAGACCTAAAGTGAGGCAACTGAAAATATGCTCTTCCATGAGACTGGAAAGATGTTCCATTTGGGGTCTCTTTCTGGCTAGCCTAAACATGCCCATGATCTTTATGCTGGTTTGAGCAGATTTCTTTCTAAAATAGCTAAATTTGCACTGTAAAAAGAAACTAGATATTTCAGGCTGTCAAAGTCACTCAGCTATATTGTTGTGTAGAAGACAACTAAAGTATCAGAGGACTGCTTCCTCCTTTGCATCGTGTGTCTTGAATTATGCGGGCAATTTATATGTCACACAAAGGACTTCAGTGCAAGCTTCTAAAGGTATTTGAATTGTATTTAGTTAGTTGTTCTTCTTTCCAGCTTCTTCTTCAGTAAATGCTGGCCACCTATATACTGCAATGATGCCTCTAAAATGTTTAAGATTAAATTAAGCTTATGTTTGTTATTGAAAGGAAAAAATAAATTTAAAAACCCAACCAAACAAAAAAAATCCACAAAACATTCAGCTAATATTTTACAACTATGAAGTCCAATGTGGACTATGATAAACATATCTTTTCTGTGTGCAAAACTGCTAAACAACTCTACAGTAATTATTGCTAAGATAATGAACATTTAATCTAGAGAAGATGCTAATTTATTATTATTATTGCAATTTATTATCAAGAATATTCTAATTTCCTTGTAAATCTGTTTTTGGGAGTATGTTTTTTACATTGACAAAGTCAACCTTTTAAAATTTTGCTTACAACAAAACAATAAGAAACAAGTAAATCCAATATTAAATGTAATTTTAAATGGATTTTTGTGTTACATTTCAAATTCTTTTTTGCTACTGAATTTTAATTATTAATCCTACCTTAATCATTAGAATTAAATGCCTTCAGCTCATCAAATTTAGATATTTCAAAATGTACACAAAAAAAAGATAATACAATTGCAGAGATAATGAACTACAACACTAAGAGGTGAAACAGAACTAAGGAGTAAACCATTAAATTTTTATCTCAATATGTAACTGAAGAAAAGACCACAGTGGCATTTGGGAGTGCTATAACTCAAGAAATAGTACACAATGAAAGTTTGTAATTTATTAACAGGAAACTACACCATTGAGATTTACCCAATAAAAGTGTGAATCCAGTACAAGTCTGAAAATAGACTGAAAATGTGTTGGTGAGTCAAATACTGCATTATATTTTGAGCAAAGCTGTCTGAGGGTAAATGGTGCATTGAAACAACCTGTGTCAAAATACTGCTCTTCTTATTTACTGTATTTGGAACATTTCTTAACAATTTTTAAATTTAATTTTGGAAATGATGCCTCCAAGCTTTATTAGCTTTACTAGAAGACAGGAAAGGCTATAAACTTCAGATGAGAAGAGGGAGGACAAGGTGCCTGAGGAAGTGGGACTCTAATTTATCTTTTGCTTCAAAACCAGAGAGAGTAGTGAAAGCCTAGCCTAAAGGCTGGATTTGTAACAAGTATTTAGGTGTCTGAAGGTGTTGATGGATGCCTAGTGTGATCTCAAAAGTATGATACATGAGTTTAAGGGGTGTTTCCAAAAGCGAAGAGCCTGTTTCAGTCTGTAATTGCCTAGGTACCTTTCAAACTAGATCTTAAGACTGTGAAAAGTGGCTCACAAAACAAGCAGCACATCTTATTCCCAAGTCAGATGATTGCTGAGTCTTACACTCCAGGTCTGAAATCTCTTGTGCCTTGAGATGACTTGTTGACCTTGGATGGAAAAAGCAGAAACATGATTTTTAGTTCGGTTTACATCAAATTATTATCAAATGTATCTTTATATTTTCTCTTTTGTGGATGTTCTTAAGGGCTGCTCTGAATCAGGAAAGAATTACTGAAAATTTGGCGTGCCCTATTCCAGATAAGTTTTCACTAGTTCAACTGAACTGCCTTGTAAAACACATAATTTGATTAAGTCAATACAATATTGGGTATAAATGTGAACCGGCAAAGATGTTTCCCTATGTTAACTCTGAAACTAGTGACTAGTATCTATCCTAGCTGATCCTTTACACATGGGAGAGACTATAAGGCTGTACATGGTTTTGGAGAAGCTTAGACCCTTTCACTCATAAGCAAATCTCAGGGAACTGCACAATGAAAAATATTCTGAGAAGACAGGCTTTGTATTTTTTTTGGATTAAGTTTGTATTCTTATTTTCTCAAATGCAAGTGTGTACCTCTGAAGGACTTTCTGCTATTTGCCTGAGACCAAGTTGTAATCAGTTCACGTACATGCCTTAATGGAATTTTGCTCCGTTTGTTGTGTGGGAATTATTCATGCATGTGAAGAGGAAAAGAGATAATTTCTTCTTTTCTTCCATCATTAAACCTGCATTCACTTTTGTTTAGTGAGAGCACCTGTTCAATTTCTTTCATATTATCAAGTAGTCAATGAGAGAAAAAGCTATAAAATATGAAGGAGGTAAATGAAAATGACAAGGAAAATTTAGATCAGGTACCATGAAAAATGACTGACTAAAAGACTTGAGGGAAAATCTCCCAGAGGAAGTCATGAAGGGTGTTAATCTAGAGCTGTGCAAAATTCAACTGAGAAAAATTAGTTATCAGCAAGTGTGCATTAGGGAATGCAGCAGAGAACTTAAGCAGGCCACCAGATTTACAGTGAGGCACTACTGTTGCCTTGAAATGTGCTCCTGACCATAGAGCCTCAGGGTTAGCAAGCTCATGCATTAAAAGACTTAATTAGAGGATGTAATGGGGTGGTAAAGTTGATAGCCATCTTTAATGTAAAAAAATTGGACAAGTGGACTGCTTTACTAGTGGTAAAACTAAGAGTTTAAATCCATGTTTTCTAGAATATGTTAATCCCTCAGACTTGCTCTGAGTGGGAAAATAGTTTTTCAGAGCACAAATTTAAAAATTTTGTGATCATGGAGAGGATGAGGGAGATGAAAGAATTTTGTTGACTAGAGGTTCTGAAGATAGAAAGTAGCAGAATTTTAGCTTTTCAAAGAATGGTATTTCTTGAATGTGACAGCATTAAGTCCATTACTGGTATGGCATGCCTTCAGTGCAATCTCCTCATGATGGTCTGATGATTCTTGTAGTTTGATATACATTCAGCCTCCTCAAGGATGAGGAGAAAAAGGGTGACTCCCTTCTACTTTCCAGACAAATACATCAGTTGCTAGCCAGTAGTTAGAACAGGAAAAATATCTCCTCTTCACACTATAAAAGTGGCTGTAGCAGGAATTTCTAGATGTTCAGACTGGGAAATCTTAAAACCGCTGTGGGCTGACATGGTTCAAAAGAAAGCAGGACAGCACCCAAAGACAACTGGATTTCTAGGTCTTTACAAAACTCCAGGAGCTTTTGTTTTGTTTTTTTATGCAAGCTTATGAAACTCTATTTTTCTTAAAGATTGTCACACCTCTTACACTTAGCCCAAGACACATGCAGTGCCCCACTCTTCAGCTTATCTAAGCTCTTTAATCATAGACTATTCCAAAACTTGTCTCTCAATACATTGTATTTTAAATAGAGCCCAAGGAAAGTTTTAAATTTTTCTGTCATTAAAAGTGTTAGTTAGAAGTCCAAAAGATCTCAAATATTAGGTATTTTTTTTAAAAAATATTTTGAATTTTGAAATTAAATTTTTTTCTCTCAAGAGAGCAAAGAAAAAAACAATTTTCTTTGGCCTTTTAGCATGCTTCTTTATATCTTTATATACCTCACAGTCCTCTTGAATTTGAATGTTTATAATTTATTTTAACTGAAATGGGCATAACCTAAAGTAATGCAATACTGATTAGCACAACAGACAATTACTAATTTAACTATACAGTTCAAACTTAGATGTCTTTGATAATTCCTGAGGTTCAAGAACAAAGAAACAGAAATCTCCTTTCCATGTTCCAAAGTCCAAGGTTTTATGCAAATTAGCCTAGTAAAGCCACATCATCAGAGACAGTTATTGAATAGAATGCTATCTATAAGGTGGATAAAAACTCAGCAGCCTAAACGGTCCAGGGAATAAGATCTTTATCTTGTCAACTGCGCCGCATTATATATAATATTACTGAATGCAAAGTGAAAGTGAAAACTGACTTAATTCTTCTAAAACAAGTCATTTCCTCACACAACTGCACTCCAAAATGCATCATACTTCTCTTCCAAGAAATTATTATTCTATCAAGAATTTAAAATTTGATGATGGTGTTATAATGCAAAAATTTTTAATGCACTTTAGAAGTAATAGTTGGAAGGAAAATTAATGTGATTTTGCTTCTTTTTTTTTGTTTGTTTGTTTTGGTTTGAAGTGTCTGTATGCTTTTATTTTTTTTTATTAATTTTAAATAATTCTGCTAGAACTACGAACAGCTGGGTTTTACTCATTACTTAGGCTACATCAATACTATTACGTGTATTACCATGCTCTCAGAGCTTACTGCTAGGAGTACAGCAAACCATAAGGTTTTTCACTCTGTTTTTGTACTTGCTCCTTGATTTCTCTGCATCTGGTGTGATTACTTTCTGGTGGCAATGTTCTAACTGTCTCCCTCTCAGATCTAGATAGGACCACCTTTTGAGTAGATTTTTTTTTTTCTTCATTTGGTGGAATGGGCTAAAAGCAGAATTTTAGCAACATGACTATGAATCTATCTGAAGTGGTGTTCATACTTCACCACTGCAGTGGTAGTGGTGATATATATGTAAACCTCTAAAGTAGAACCACAGAATTATATAAAGGCCACATAATGTAATTTCCAGTCTCTGGCTTTATTGAAGGTGTTCAAATGGTAAGGTCTTCTAAAAAATTTTACCTGGTGTTATATCACACAAGTGACATCTATTGATAAATTTTTGAGCACATAATCTTTAAAACTTTGTAATATTTTGGTTGTGTAGATCTATTGTAAAAATGTGGTGAATAGGAAGGAACTGTCCTGATGACAAAGGTGAGTTTATCAGAACAACGTTATCAAAGAATTATTTCCATTGCTACATAGTGAAAATGACAAAGTGAGTACTAATGAAGCTCAGACAGAAATTTAGTATCTCCAAACAACAGTCATAGGCTGTCATACAAAACTACCTGATGATGTGTAAATATGAGGGATATACCTGTATTTTATGTTATCTACATTTGATAAAGACATCTTACATACTCAAGCCTGGGGGCAGGTATGAGGGTTGGGTTCTAGACTTTTCTATATAGGAAAACATACTGGCAGGAATAACAATATTTCCTTAATAAGGCATCAGAGTATTGCCTTAAAGGTGACTTGTACAATGCAAACTGTCAGAACATCTGGGGTTTTGATAAATGAGCCTTATATGCAGGAGCTAGAAACAATTTCCGCAACTGATAACATCAGATCTTTATTTCAAGTGCACCTCCAGTTGCTGTCTATATCCCTGCAGTGTGACCATTTTTCCTAATTAAGATTATCATCTCTGCCAGGCTGAACTGTATCTACATCAATTAACTTATTCAAATTGATTATGGAATAGGGCCTAGAAGGAATAATGTAGCACTCAGTGATATTTTCTTTCATATGTCTCTTTACACATGCCTTTGTCCTTTGCTTTGATCTCTAAAAGTCTCAATTAATTGCAAATTCCACTCACCTCATTGAGACAAGTACCAGCCTACAACGCTTTATCTGTGGGTAGAACACATTATACAACATTGGCACTACTGCACAACCAGTAATCAAAAGGATAACACTTACAGTTTTATTATGTTTTCCTTATGTAGGACCAAATTATTCTTACACCACAGTAGCATTGATGGATGTATGGAGAGCAGTGTTTTTTGAGACTTACAGTACTTATGAAACAAAAAAACAGATGGTTTTTTTTTTTTACACTGAATAACTTATCAGGGTCTTTCAATCCATTGATATCAATTTCATTAGAGTCTATATAATAATAAAATCACCTGGAAAAAAGAGATTGGCTTGAACAGTGAGAATAGCTTCATATGCTTCAAGGAGGGACTTATACATGGAGATACTTTATTTTCTTCAGAATTTTTTTTCGTCCTAAGCCACACCATTTACAAAGAGGGTGGTTACCAATTGTTTAATTGATGCAAACGCTCTGTTATGATGAATAGCTGCTGTGTAATCAGGATGGTATTATCTAACATTTTATTAGCAATTAATTGACTTACACCTTCTTTCATATAGAACTTGCATTTTCAAATCCCCTCATCTTTCTTAACCTTTCCAGAACTATTTCAACTTCATGTCTAATATTTGATATTATTATTAGGTTTATGTAGACTGTGATATAATAAGAATTTTGTCCTAAACAATTCAAGTTTTGCCACAATGAATGCCAGAATTCAGACTAATCTCTGGTAATGTAGGAGGAAGCTTTTCATGCATGTGCTCTCCCTTCAACCAGGTCAAGAGAAAACAACTGTAAAACCTAAGCTGACAGTATAATAACGTGCTTCTGTGAGGTTTGTGCTTGCTTGCTAAAAGACAGATGCCAAAGTGGGCATTAGTTTCAAGTATTGAAGAATAAACTTTCATAGCATATATGCCCTACACTGTGTAGTCATAACCTCACACTTGGACCTCACACTGAGGAAACTTGTCTTTTAATCCATCTGGCACAAAATGATGAGGAAGACTTCAAGGAGGAATAAATTGCTGGACTTGTAAGTGTCAGTGACATGAGCCTTTGTTTTGTTTTCTTTTCCGGTGGATAGAATGAATTCTCAGACACAATGGGCTTAGGCTGACTTGCTTGACTTTGCCTGTCCCTACCCTAAATAGCACAGCTATGACACTGCAATACACTGCAGCAAGTGGTTCAGGAGTCAGGATCATTTGTAAAAATCAGTGATTACAACATGTTGCAACTTTAAAAAAACTTCTCAGGTGGTAATGCATCTTTCAGTTGAAGTATTATTCAATTACTTTCAGAAACACTGATATTAAAATTATTTACAGTTGGTCTTATATTTCCAAAAAAACCCAGAGTCTGTGTAGCCAGAATTATCTCTTTGCTGTTTCCTTCAAGGAAGATATGGCAGGTGTTAACTTACCCTCCTAAGATAGTTCCAGTTTTCTGAATACTTTCGTAGAAATTGCATTCTTATTTTATGTCAGCTGGACAAAATATCTGATTAAACAAAACTGTGTCAAATTTACTGTTCATTAAGTTTGAAATACTTGTGCAGGGGGCACACAACATTTTGGCTTTAATATAAAGATGTGCAGTCCAGGAAACTGTTCTCTGCAAAAAACATAAGCATATACAAATACATATACACATTGGAAGCATATTCTGCCTTTTTTTTTGCCTACTCTACAGCTCACAAACCTGTGTGGCATTTTACTGCGTTAGATGCTTGCTCTATCTATCATATAAGATAGCTAAACCTATCAAAATTTAGTAACAGAGGAAGAATTTGCTTTTTTATTTACTTTATCCCTTTTTCTTTGAAATCAACCAGATGTATTTTGGGAGTGTGTGGAAATGGACAGGTAGTTTTAAGACACATACAGCTGTATTTCTTCAAATAAAAGGTAAATATTAGACAACCAGGTAATTTCCTGTCCTACAAAACATTCTTATAAATGATTCAACCTTGCAAACTCACCTTCTTTGTATTAAGGAGCTTCTTTTATTTCTGTTACTGACATTGGAAGTGGAAAACAAAATTAGATCAATCAGTTTATCTTATGTTAAATGCAAGAGAATTTGGGATGATGTCATTCCAGAACATTGCCATGTTAGGACCACATATGCCATATGCATTCAATGCTTTAACAATAATTATAGAAGCATTTTTAGGGCACACCCATATTAGTGTTTCTTTATTTTGATGGAAGAAAATATTAAATGTAGAAAAGTGCTTAGTAGGACAATACATATTAAAAACATGACTGCAAGTGTCCTTTATTGCTGTTGAATACTTAATGACTATCTTTGCAAGAGCTGGAAGTGGAGTTTTATAGAACAACAATCATCAGGGTTTGCTCAGTGATTTTTGTATGTACAGCATTTAGGATAAACATGACTAAACTGAAATGGCAAAACTTAATTGTTTTTGATAAAATTGTTAGTAATCATATTGTTAATTTATTACAGTAGTGTGTGATTCTGGAAAATGTTTATTTTCTGGAGCACGCCCTCCTATAAACAAAGTGAACTCTTTTCAAGTCTTGTCCTTGGTCTCTATCTAAAGCTTACCCTTGTGAGTAATGTCCATCTATTAACATTGAATTTTGAGCAGGATTGGTTGACACAGTGAATAATTCCAATTAGTAATTAATTCCAAATTAGTACCCCCAACTTTAAGTACTGATGAAAGTAGATTGAACTTCAACCATACCATTTCAATTTTACAGAATAACCCCTCACTGTTCCTAGAAGTCATAGCTGTCTTGCCAGGTTTCACTTGAACAAAAATCTCCATTGATTTCACTGGAATTCAAATAAAGTCAAAGCTGGAAATTTTAGAGACCCTTAGCTCCCTTTGACAGGTTTTCTGTAATAGATTTTTCTCCTTTAAGTCTTCAGTCTGGGAAAATAAGAACACCATAAATATGTCTTTTAGTTACTATATTTATAGAGTTGCTCTCTTAGGCTGGATACTTCATCACTTCAATTGTTACTGGTTTCTACAATAATTTTGGTCACCACTACAGAGCAGTTTAGCACCTCCAAAACAGATTCTCCAAACCACAACGAGCTTCTGTGAACTTTATGGTTAGCCTGTGAGTAATATTATTGACTGACATGCAAATCTGCAGATAAAAGTGATACACTTGCCTACGTGGGGGCAAATTTGGACAGCTCATTCACTGACATGTCCTTTTTTATACCCACTTGAGCTTTGCTTAAGCACATGAATTAAAAATTTAAATTGTTTATGTTCATATATAGAAATATGCACATTCGGTTAAAATAGGAATTAGTGTTTTTCGTCAGTTCTGCTTGAACATAATGTAGACACATGCATATAGCATTTGCAGAAAAGGGTAGACATATAAACCCATGGATTCCAGGAACTCTACTAGGCCCACTGATGCTGGGAGCAAAAAATAATCCAATTTCTCACTTAAAATTTTACTTAGTGATGACACTCCATTACTTGCCTTGATGACCTACAATAATGATAAAATTAATGCATTAGTCACATGCAATCAAATTGGCTCCCAGTAAGTAATGCAGTCTGATTAGGAACTGCCTTTGTTTCAAAATTTCCCTTTTTCTTCCCTGTTTATCAAGTGATGTCATTTGATTGGGAGGAAAAAATGAACTGAATTTCAGATGGCACACTGATTATAACAAGACATCTGAAAACACTTTCTTTTAAACCAGAATAAATTTCTATGAGATTTGAGTTTATTGACAGGGTATGACTAAGAATTCAGTGAAAATACACCTGTTCTTTGAAGCATGAGAATCAAAAGTAAAACAGTTTTTTTTTTTGTAAACCTATCTGTATGATATACTTTTGGAGTCCTGTGACATTTGTAAAATCACATTATTACTACTTCTTCAATCTTACCCTCTACATCTCAGAGTCCGCAACTGCTCATGCTTAGATGTGTTTGTGTGGTAATATAAAGTTTGAAGACAATATATCAGGACACCAACTCTTTTAACTCAGATGAAGGAAAATTGCAAATTAGATCATTTTATACAAATTGGATGCAAATTATTTAGTACTTCTAGCTATAGTGGCTTACAGCCATGTGTACAATTAAAATGTTCACATAAACAGACATGAAGGCTAGCAACAATATCGCTGATGTTTCCATCAACTGTCATGTAAAAAGAGGTTCTCAACTATGGCCCTCTTCTGTTTACATTTTACGTTCTCAAGCTCAAAATTCTCAAAGCTCCAATCTGAATTTAAAATTAGCATGCACAGTAGAAATTGAAATGTTTCAATGATGTGTGTTACATCCTCTAGGTACTGAAAGAGGAATAAGGTATTGTGCCAAGAATAGCTGCTTCCAGGTAAGGCTATTATAAAATTTTGCTGGGTTTCAAAAAGTCTGGAATGTGACACATTGCCAAGTGAGCTTTTAGAAGAGAAAACAAGCAACTGATTTTAAAGTGATGTTTACTTTGTATCAATACATTAGAGTAAAAATATTAGTGTTAATTCCCCCCCTCCACACACACACTTTATTGAGAGCTCATATTAAGTAACAAAGAAGTCCACTTATTTAGGGAAATACTTTGAAAAACTGAGATACAACTTCATATTGTTTCAAAGATACAAATATGAAATCTGATTATCCTGATATTTTTGCTTGAAGGTCTTTTTATCATCATAATATCTTCAGTAACATGAAAGCTCCTTAAGATACTCTGCAGCATTGAAGGCAACATCAGCAAAGATACTACCATTTTACTTATATTAATTTATGTTTCTGGATTATAAGCTAAGGTCCTCTGAAGGCTTTCAAGAGCTTTGAAAACATCCTGCTTTCTTGCATATGCTTTTTCTTAGTTTATCTTTATATAGTTTCAAGGTAAAAATTGATAAAACTATTATAAACATAACAAGAACTAAATAAAATTCTCATTCTTGTTGAGTAGTTGAATACCGTAGTTCTCTGATTTTATTCTTACTACTGACATTTAATTGAATTCCAATGACATCAGAACTAACTCAGTAGTCCCACAGTACTGATTATTTAGCAATAATTAAATATTGCAAATGGTCCAAAAAGCCAAGCTGATATGCAAAAATTGAGTATAAGAATTTTAAATTAACAGCACGGAGAAGGGACTACAAACAAAATAATTATAGGAACATTTTGAGAGGAAATGCACTATGAAATATAAAACGCTTAAGAAAAAATCTTCTGTAATTTGCATTTTTTTTTTCATAGTTCTGAAACCCTGGACTGTGTTACTAATATGTAGGGCACAATAATAACTGTGATGGTCACATAATCATACCCTGGGAGTGTCGTAAGTTCTGACTATAGGCCTGCCTGCTGGAAATATTTTTCACAAAGGAAGAGACACATCTCCAGAAGGAACAATAAAGATGATTAATCTGGCAGACAAACTACTGAGTGGTAGGTTTCAACAGCTTCATGTGACTCTAAAAGTGCCTTGTTGATTTAAGACAGTAACTATCTGCTTAGCACACTTCCTTTACCAAGAAAGGATAACAGTTAATACAACACAAACAGAATCAATATTAAAGAATGGTTTAATATACAGAAAGTCATACAAATTATCACTGCTTGAAGTGCCATATGAGGCCACCACCAACAACCACAACTGGATTATATATTTCCTCAACCAAACGATAAATGATTTCAGGGTAGTGTGTTAGGATATCCAGAATTTTAAATAGCAAATATTTTAAAACAAAATGTAGCATTAAACAGAAACAGAAACCATAATTGTACTATCCTGTGGAGAAAACAAATGGATCTCCATTTTCAGAGTTAGCTACCAGTTGGCTTATATATGATATTATACCCTTCTGACACTTAGGGTACTCCTCTTGTGTGGTCAGGCAGGTCTCCTGAAATGAAGTTACTAAAACAAAGACATAACAGGGAAATTCAGCCTTTTCTTTTGCCTGAGAAGGCTTGTTTCACATATATGGGTGACTGTTATGGCAGATTTTGGCATCTTGATTAAGCATCTTAAAGCCTACACCACTTATCTCTTGGTAATGTTTTCCTTGTGTTCAGAAGAAAAATTGCTAAACTGTAAATCATTGTCACCAATTCTCAGACATGAGCATAGGTGAGTTGCATAGAACCAGTGTATGTGAGACATCCTTCTGCTTTGCTGTATTCTGTTGTGTCCTTGCACAGCAATAAAACAGACTACTTTTTCACCCTGCTAGACAGTAATCAACTCACATTTGCCCTTTTTTAAAATTAATAGAATTGGAATAAATACATAGACCTACCTTTGTAATTCCCCATTATCATCCTCTACTAGATTTCACGAAACATTTTTTCAGAAAATGAAAAGGCAAACCAGGTGTTAGATTATTTATGTTTGACAAATTCATATCATTTAAATAATTAAAACTAATTTGTGTTGAGAGCTACAGTTGCATTTTTATTAGAGAAACAAGTACAAATAGGCATCACTACAGAGCTGTTTATTCAATAATGAGATTAAATGAAATGGATTTTGTAGTCTCAATACTTTGATTAATGCGGCAATTGGAACTTCTGTGCCCTAACAATGTGGGAACAGCTGCTTACCCACTATAATTCTGTAAAACTTTCTTTTCTTTAAAGCTACACATTTTAAATTATCCCTAAAAATATATTGTAAGCAAAATACTGAATGTCTTCAGTTTAAACAACATTTGCATTATAAACCTGAAATTATACTACTTTTTAATTTAATCACAAAAAAAGTTTGATTTACAAATAGCGGTATATATGTTTATATGTGATGTAAACATTTCTGCATATCTTTTTGCTTATATAATATAGAGGTTATTGTATTAATCTGTATAGAAAAAATACTCTACTTTTAAAATAATAATAAATTCTAAATTAATTATTCTACAATAGGGAAACACAATTTTAAGAGAAAAATATATGGATACAGCTACAAGCAGAACGTGCTGTGTGTAAAGTTGCCTGCCAAGAACCAGTTAAAGCAGCACAGTACTTACCCTTTGAACAAAAGGCATCAACATATAATTGCAAGAAATTATTATAGGCTATTAAATTTTTGAGGAAAAAACAAAGACGCAAAACTTCTGGAAGCAAACATATTTATAGAACTATAATAGAGTATAGTGTTCTCTTTTCATTAAAGATTTTTCAACCATTTTTATTAGAGATGCAGTATATGATATGTACAGGGACTGCATTGCACCAGATAGGGACATGCTAAGCCATGTTATTCTTGCATTTAAAAAATACCATTTGAATTCTCTATCACTTATAGAATAAACCAGTCTCAGTTTGTGAATCTGTGGTAAACAGTAGCCCTCAATCCACCCAAAATCCACATCAAAGCATTTGAAATTTGGAGTATGTAGACATCTTGTCTCAAGTGAAATGGACATTTAGGAGTCAGCAGATGGACTAAAGAGTGTCCAGACAGAAATGTGTGAGTGTTATCAATAAGCATATAGTAATTTGCATGACCCATCCTT